>NC_090267.1:512419307-512724485 GCF_040414725.1 Anabrus simplex
TACGGAATATGAAGGGGTGGGTTTATTCTGGTTTTGGAGTTGGGACATGTAGGGACAAGAAGGATGCAGGTTTAGGAGAACGAAATAAACCGTTGTATGTATGTTCAGTCTTCAGCCCTAAGGCTGGTTGGATCCTCAACAGCTCTGCCATCAGCTGTCATAGATGGCCTAGGCATCACTGAAGAGGCGTACTAGGGAAATGAGGAGTGAGGTAGTTTCCCGTTGCTTTCCTCACCGAGCCAGACGTTGCTATTACATATTCAGTCTGCCAAGCCCACTGAAATGCATGCACCAGCCGACCCTATGGGCAACATTTTCACACCATTCATAGCAGGGACTGGCTGCATAAGGAATGGCATTACTAGCATCGCTCATACCTCAGTTACTTTCATATTGTCAAAGCCAAGGATAAGACAGACAGGTCAATGAAAGTAACAAAATTGCTCTAGCCCATACCAGAAGACATAGTGCACTGTAAACACTAGGTCTCGCCAGCTAAGGCATAATAAACCGTTAACGGCATTAAATAGGAATCTAGGAGCAGATAACGGGCGAAGGTTTGACTTATCCAGTATCTGATTGCTGCTCAAGTTTCGACAATCAAATGCTCTGGCTCTAACAACAGCACAGAAGAATGACTGCACGCGGTCAGTGGGTGAAGAGGTAGACCAAGTGGGAGACGCGAATTCAATAACCAGTAGGTTGCAAGATACGTAGTAGGCTCTGAGGGCGTGGATATCGGTGATGTCAGAAAATCTGTACAATAAAGCGAGAAGTGGCATTACTCGTATATGGGGGACAAATAGTAATTTGCCGTCAAACAACACTCGTAAGTCATTTTGTATCATTGTATCATTTTCTGTCGGGCTGTGTGGCTCAGATGGCAGACCGCTGGCTTTCTGAACCGAAGTTGGCGGGTTCGAACCCGGCTCAGTCCGGTTGTATTTGAAAGAGCTCAAATTCGTCAGCCTTGTGTCGGTGGAAGAACTGTCTCGTAAAATAATTCCGGTGGGGCAACTTTTTCTGAGTCCTCGCCGAATCCGAAAACGGTAAAGGTTACCGAGTAAGCCGTGCAATTAATGACATCATTACAAGGAAACATGGCATTCAACCAGTGAACTTGAAAGTAGCTGGCACTTCACTGGAGCAAGTCCAACAATGCTGATCTGGGATTGAGCAGCAAGGACTGCATTCAATAGAATGAGTAAACTCATACTCAAATATACTATTAATCTTCGTTTCGGTTTACTTCGGTGTTATGTATTCTCAGTCTTACTTTATGGTGCTCAGACTTGGACCCTAACAGAGAACACCACCAAAAAACCTCGATCCTTTGAGATATGGTGCTACCGACGGCTGGTCAGAATACTCCCCTGGGGGTGGGAGCGGTAGCATAACACCTGCAGTATCTCCTGTCTGTGGTAAGAGAAGACTAAAAGGGCCCCAGGGTCTCTCAACTTGGGAGAGCGATTTGGCGACCACGGGACTCTTAGCTCAGTCCTGGCTTTACTTCCATTTTCTTGTGCCAAGCTCCTCAGTTTCATCTATCCTATCCGACCTCCCTTGGTCACCTCCTGTATTTTCCTGACCACGATAGTACGCGGTTTACAAGGCTTGGGAGTTCTTTGGTTTCTCCCTTTCATGAAGTTTCATTTTGATGGGAAACTTCATTCAAATATTGGAGACTCCGGCGAAAAATCTTTGACGTTTTGGATGTAACACAAAAACCTAAAAAGTGTTACATATACGGGAACGGCGTACATATTATTTTAAAATATTAAAATGTCCCGTAACGTAGGTCAAACCCGAACACTACGATAAGGGCAGCAAAGGGGGTCAACTAGCTGGTACACAAATAAGCTAGTTGAAAAGTACAAACAGGAAGCGTAACTAGGGTCACCCAAAACAGACCAAATTACTAGACAAGAACAGAAAACTTACCATAAAAGGGCGAAGAAGTGTTACCAAGAACTCGTACTCAGAAATTCATACCCGGTATCAATTACTTCAAGAAAGAAGAACACATTCTTAGGAAATTTAAAACAAGGGATTTATTTAGTTAAATAAATTTTTAAAATGTTAGGAAAAGAAATCATCAACGCAGGAGCAATAAATAAGGAAAAGTTACTTAAATTAGGAAACTAAGTTAAACTTGATTTAAAATCTACGGTGATCGATCACTAGAAAATTGAAAAGAAAAACAAAACTCTTAATTTAACGAGGCCTCAACATTCCAGAGAAAATGACAGTTTCAAATTAGCATCACATTACAATGTACCAAATTTTTTTTAAAAGGAAAAAAAAAAACTTCTCTGAACCACAGAGTTCTCACCAAGGGATCAATAATAGAAATTTTAAAAATAAACACAACACTTAATACCCGGAAGAAAAGAAAATGACCAGATATAAAACATTAAAATCACCTCAACGCGATCACAAGGACACAAGGTAAGGAAAATTAAACGGAATTAAATATCATCACATCAAGACGAAGAACTTGGCCAAACATCCAACAGCATCAACGATCAGGGACAAATCTCAACCTTCAAAAACTAACAATCATTAACAAAACCGTTGGCAAGGTAACCAACAAAACCAAGAAAAAAAGGATGGTAACAGGTAACCACGGAAACGAAAGTCCGCAAAAACAAGGGAAAAGAAAGAAAAGACGAAGAACTAGGAACACAAGCAAAATTAAGAATCAGGGAAAAATAAATTAAAGCCGTCCGCTTGGTCAGAACTCACATGGTTAAAACAAACTTACTTGGGGTGTTAGATACGGTAGCAATACGGTAAGACATTTCAAGACGTACCAAAGATATTTCACATTAGCATAAAGTACTCAACTTCCCCCAATACATTTTAATTTTCATCATTAACAACACGAAAAGTTACATTACGAAAAGATGATAATAATAATAATTTTATTATTTTTTAAAAGGAGCTTCGAGATCTTGCTTTCCCAGAAATTTAGAGTTCACAAACGTCACCAAACAAATATAAAATTGTCCGAAGTTGAAGAGGATAACATACTTAAAAATGCCGAAAATCTTCACCGAAGCAATGACGCCATCGCCATTTTTAAAGATTACTTACAGGCTGAAGAGGCTGAGCGAACAAATGCATTAAGCATACAAACTAGAGAAGAATATCCCGTGTTGGTTGAAACAGAAACACATAATGAGGGCAAGGGAGAAACCCTCTTACTCCTTCCTTCAAGTTACATCCATTGCGAACGCCACAAACTTCTCACAGATGAGACACGCCAAATCCTCGTCCATCTCAAACCACAGTCCAGACAATAATCGCCGGCTCGCCAAAAAAAGAATCAACAAGGCAGAGTTCGTTCGGCAGTGAGCTCTAATTGGTTAATGGGCGGAGCACCGCCGTCTCGATCCTCTTATACTGCCTGCTCTATGCCACCAGTTTAACACAGGAAGGCGCGACTACCAATAGTTCTCCAAATCGCCGTAAGAGCGCAGCAGTAGACGCACAATCTTCGCTGTCAGTGTGGGTGTAGCAGTGTATTATTGGTGCATGAGTGTGTGTGAAAACCTGAGTTATTTTGTACAATGAGTAAACGTGTCTGGTCACTTTCGATCGTACAAGATATATTTTGAATAGGACTGTGAAATAAATTAATCATGTTATGTTTATAGATATTTCAAAAGTGATTTTAAGGTGTTGGTACTTGTTTCTTTCCGTTCGTGCAAAGTATATATTTCGTAGAACTGAAATTTCAGATTCTTTCCCCGAAATACTCAACTGTTGTATACCATGTTGCCAATCTCGGCAAGGTTGTTCGCAGCCAGAAAATATACGACTCCATGAAATACCGTCTAGAAGAGAATTGAGAGAAAAGCGGCTGTCGGCTTTATCTAGGCAAGGACGTAATGAAGGAATTGGATATCCTCAGATTACTCTCGCATCTGTGCCTTTACACCTTATTTCAGAATTTGATGGAGTCTCCGCGGCTCAGGCGGTAGACCGCCGGCCTCTCACCGCTCGGTTCTGTGGTTCAAATCCCGGTCACTCCATGTGAGATTTGTGCTGGACAAAGCGGAGGCGGGACAGGTTTTTGTCCGGATACTCCGGTTTTCTCTGTCATATTTAATTCCGGAAACACTCTCGAATATCATTTCATTTCATCTGTCATTCATTAATCATTGCCCCGGAGGGGTGCGACAGGCTTCGCCAGCCGGCACAATTCCTATCCTCCCTGCTAGATGGGGGCTTCATTCATTCCATTCCTGGCCCGGTCGAATGACTGGAAGAAGGCTGCTGATTTTTTTCCAGAAGGTGATTAAAGCCGCGGAGGATAGTGGATTCCTTGTGATAAAAATTGTGACAGACAATCACAAAACGCCTTCATGTTTAGACATTTTGGACAACCTCAGATATCCAGACGATAATATTCCAATCAAACTAGAAACAGGAAATCAAATCCTAACTTGCGGGTACTAGGTTCGTGTTGTTGAAGAGAGGATGGAGTGTGACATTTGTGTCAGCAACATCTCACTGCCTAGAGCTTCGACACCTCTAAATGGAACTGATTATACATCAGGACAGAGGAGGAGTTCGATACCAAAAACCTAGTTTTGTTGCTCTGGTGAAGCATCTCCAGGAGTTCGTTTAAACTGATGTGCCCTATTGTCGAAGTCCTTCAAGTGCATGAGCGTAATACGAGGACTTGCGAAGTCTTCCCTTTCAGAATACCGGGCGAGTTGGCCGTGCGGTTAGGAGCGCGCAGCTATGAGCTTGCATCCGGGAGATAGTGGGTTCGAACCCCACGGTCGGCAGCCCTGAAGTTCGTTTTCCGTGGTTTCCCATTTTCACACCAGGCAAATTCTGGGCTGTACCTTAATTAAGGCCACGGCCGCTTCCTTCCCATTCCTAGGCTTTTCCTATCCCATCATCGCCATAATACCCATCTGTATCGGTGCGACGTAAAACAAATATTTTAAAAAACCTTCAGAATGTGTTTTGTTACAGTGTGAGGTCAAAGAACATCAGCAAAATGTTAGTGATAGTTTCCTAACCAAGTTCGTAAGACCTCTATTATTTGATATTGCGTTGGTAAGAACACAAAAAGTGCGGTACCCCTCCAAGCCTTCGTCCAGGAAAATCTTTAAATTGTGCATGAAGAGGCCAACTGCGACTTCGTGCAGGTAATATTGCCGATATTTAATATTACTGAGCGCGGCTGTGAGCTTGCATCCGGGAGATAGTAGGTTCGAATCACACTATCGGCAGCCCTGAAGATGGTTTTCCGTGGTTTCCCATTTTCACACCAGGCAAATGCTGGGGCTGTACCTTAATTAAGGCCACGGCCGCTTCCTTCCAACTCCCAGGCCTTTCCCATCCCATCGTCGCCATAAGACCTATCTGTGTCGGTGCGACGTAAAGCCCCTAGCAAAAAAAAAAATATTACTGATGTAATTTACGAGCTTCAGTGAACATATGACCATACTCCATAGTGTTTTGTAGGCTGTCGTCCTTAGAATAAGTTTAGACCATTGTGCGTCTATGTCTGCCATCTAGCGGAGAAATTTTGTCGCAGCGTAGTCGCAAAAAGGATCGCATAGAGCAGGCAGTATAGGAGGATCGAGACGGCGGTGGGGCGGAGTCTCGTAGTTCTAGCTCACAGTTCAGATGTCAGTACGTACGAGGAGCTCAGACTTGAGCGCCTACACAGATTAGTAGCGGAAAAGTGAACCCTGACATACCACGAAACAGAATTGAAAACGATACCGCCAGGGTAAAGTTAATCTTGACACAATTTCTATGCCCTTAGGCTACTTCGAAAATGTAGTTAGGAAGAGGAATAACACAATGACATGTCCATGTCAGCCTCTCCCCCCGAAGCTTCGCTATAAACTCTCATATTCGTTGCACGGTGGTCAGAAGTAATCTAATGTTTCGGTGTCACAGTCCAAATCGAAATGACCACAAGCACATGTCCAATTAGTAAACATCCAATTAGATAGAATAATACCAAGAGGTAGATTGAAGCTTAGTTCCATTTTAAATTCCGTTCAACACCATTACTCATCATGAACACGGCGTTCACCATTTTCCACCACTTTCGGACCTTCCGCAAAACCTTCTTTTAAGAAATAAACACCACAGTTTCAGTTTTTTGAAGGGAAAGAAAGACCATAAGTTCCAAGAAGTACACTATACATATAGTTTTGAATCAAGTCACATCTTCAAACTTAGTTAGTTCACAATAGGTTATGATTTTGATTGTAATTCCATTCACGGTGATGACGACACGCGGAGGGTATTACTAACATTAAGGTACATGCAAGTTTATACACAATGCATCCATAAGTTTTCCTTCCAATAATTAAGCTTGAACTAGCAATCACTCTCTTCTGTACATTCCACTTTTCAACTCAAAATTACTATATCATAGTTAGTACCAGTTCACTGGTTCTAGGATTTAAGAATTGCAGCATCTTACATCCTTCGAAAACAAGATAAAACTCCCTACAACACGACGATACCCCAAAAAAACCGGAAAAGGAAAAGAAGAGAGAACCTCAAGATTGGTGAAAGTTTTCATTAAAATAATTAAAGACCAAACGTAAATCACATATAGTAAGCGTTAATTAGGAAAATTGCCAACAAATCTAGGTCTAGAGCATACCACCATACCAAATTACACAAGAACACCAATTAGGCAGACTAGACTACCTATGAACAAAATGATCTACCAGCACATCATCACCAAGAAAACCCTACATAAAAGATAGGTACAGGCAATGGTAGGCTTAATCCACCATACTCCAAAGGTGGACCTCAAATGTCAAGAATACAGAACTTACCTCAATATACTAATGGTTCAAAACGCTAAACTAAAACGTTGAAAATGGATAAGAAGAAAGGACGTAACGTCACCAAGGTTTCCCACCAATACAGGGACCCACCAGAAGGATAATCGATTCACGTCCACCACCGGAGACCCTTAACATCAAAAGATAAATCCCCAAAAATTCCAAGATTCAATACCCCAATAAACAGTTTTACATAAACACACTCAAGACGGACAAGGTAAGTAAGAATAATCTTAAAAGCAACAGACTGAGTTCCACAGATCCGTGAGCCAATGGTTCATTAATTTTTAAGAACCCACCATAATTCAACCCAATTAATTAATTAGATCTTTAAGAAAGGCAAAATTTAGATTACAGATCATTGACCTCGCATAACCCAACAAGAAGAGACTTTTCTAAAAAGGGCACATCAAGCAGAACAACTACCGACCAGAGCACAAGCACTGTGAAGCCATGAACGAGTTAACGGTAACTGTCTTTCCAAGCAAAGGAAACCTTATGTAAAATGAGTTGGAGACCTCTAGTACTATCAGGTGTAGGGAGCGCAACAGTTTGTCATCGACAATCATTCCACAAAGGCACACTAAGCGAGGAACAAACAAATACAAAGGGAATCACTGTTCAAGGATTGATGGATAAGGTTTCAGGAGGACATAACTTGGGGTCACATAACTAACCCACATAGCAAGAGGAAAAACTAAAACACCTTCCACAATAGTACACCTAATCCAACAGAAAAGGTATTAAAATACCTCAATTAGATGACTACAGGAGACATGACGAAGAAATAAACCAACCTCTTACACACCAAATAGTCCCAAAAGGGGCCAGAAAATAAATAGGCAGGATGACTCCAAAAGCGATAGCACTTAGGTAGGCAGTAACACGCTTAATTAACCAGAACCCAGAACAAGTAGCGGATAAATTAACAACATATATTAATTTCAAAAATTTAACTGAAGGAAAAAACACCATAGGAGATAGGTTAAACAGAATTGATCTCTACAATATCATAGCTATGATTAAGAATGACAACAGAAAAATAGCCCATGCGGGAGGTCACAGTTTTTACATACCAACACCACAACATACTACACGAGTTGCAGAAAAGAACTACATAATTAATTTCCATTTCCCCCAGAACACGATGGTACAATCAGAGGTGCCAAAACACCCACCAAAGCGTAATAACACAACTAATATGGACTCTGATAAATCCCACAGAACCCAAGGTATCCCACGCCAAGAGTCAAAACAACCAAGTCACTCCACACCAACCTGCCACGCAGGCAAAAGTTCCAGTTAGGTAAAACACAATTTCTTAATTTCATACTTTTTATTAAAATTTTAGAAACAAACACCCAAAATAAGGAATCAAATGGAGCAACCAGAAGTCGAGAAACCCACCCAATGGACATGCTGCACAAGGGTGTTAAATACCAATCAACGGAACACGGTCATAAAATACTTCCTATACAACAGCATGAGAAGCAGAAAAAAACGAAAGGCAGACTCGAAGAAATCATTACTATGCCCTACTCACCGCCAAAGCAGTTTTGGTATGATAAATTAAAGTTTAAACCTAGAAAAGGAAATATATATGGTGTACAGGTTATATATATATTGGTAACAACCTCCAAGAAACGGTCATGTGATAAATTCCACCCACTACCAAACCACAATGTTCCCACCAGAAACAATACTAGTACCAAAACAAATAGAAACATATCAAAACTAGCTTTTAAAATCACAGAAACATGTACCACAATGGAAACTCCAGGAAGAATAAAATTACACTTAAACAGTAAGATGATATTTTACTTTTAATTAGCTCACAGAAATGTAGTTCTCAGCTGTATGTCACTTTCAGTACCTTAGAACTTCACAAAGCAGAAACCCAAAAGAAGGGAATTAGGAACCAGGTTTAACTTGTGACAGATGGGCTCTCCTGATCCTTTTAGCAACCGGATCACTCACGAACATTGATACCGGGGACAGAAATTGCAATACGGTGCAAGGACCTTGATACCTGGGTGCCAGTTTGGCGGGAAACTTATTAACAGCTTTACTGACTGGGTAACACTTTATGAAGACTGTATCACCAACCTTTACCTTAGTTGTTTTCCTACCCAAATTGTACATTTTCTTGGTCTTCTCATATGAAACAGACAGATTTTTCTTCGCTTCGTCCCAAATCTTCTGGACATCAAGAGGTTTAGATAGATCAGGCAAAAGGTCATCGATGCCTAGTACATTTGACATTGGGGAGTATGAAGTGTAGGAAAACATAAGGGACATGGGCACATGGGCGTTTTTCCATGAGACTCATGGATCGCAGAGTTAAATGCATGAGCTAGCCAATGTAAACAGGAGTCCCACTTAGGCTGGTTATGGTGATGGTAGGCTATCAATGCAGACTTCAAATTTCTATTTACCCTCTCAGCATAGGATGGATTAGGATAATATGGGGTAGTAGTGACATGAGAGTTGCTCAACTCGAAAAGGTATTTTTTGAACAGATGACTAGTAAACCCACTAGCGTTATCAGAGACAAGGAACTTGGGAGGACCAAAAGAAGCAAAGATATAATTTAGACAGTTAATAGTGGACCGAGAAGTGGTAGACCTAGTTGGAATAAGCCAAGTGAACCGTGAGAACGCATCGACACACACGAAAATGTGCGTGTTCCCCAAAGAAGATCGAACCATAGGTCCCACGTAGTCGATGAACAGACGTTCCATGGGGCGTGAAGCTTGTGAGGACGACAACAAACCCACACGGTTGTTTAGACTGGGTTTACTTATGGCACAAACCTTGCAAGATTTAATCATGCTTCTGATGTCACTGTCCATTCTTTTCCAGATGAAAAATTCCCTAATTTTCTGCCTAGTTTTGAACATTCCTAAATGACCTCCAATGGGACAGTGGTGGTAATACTTGAAGATGACAGGTACCAGTACCTTGGGAACAACAATTCTGAAACAATGGTCTCCTCGTCCCTTACAACATAGAACACCTTTGACAAGAGAATAAGGTTTTACAAGAGTCCCATTACAAATTTTGTTTATGATTTCATTCAATTCAGGGTCAGATTTCTGGAGATCTTCGATTTCATGGTAAAGCAAAGGTAGCTCAGAAAGAATGGCATTGACTTTAATCACATTACCATCATCAAAAATTTTCAACATTAGATTTTACCTCAGGACAAGGTTCCCCATCAAACATTCTGCTGAGACTATCAGCGATGACATTATCTGTACCCCTAATATGTTTGACTTGAAAATTGAAGGCAGAAATCCTAAGTGCCCAACGGATGATTCTCCCAGTTCTTTTGGGTCGGTTCAAAACCCACGACAACGCCTGATTATCCGTCTCCAGGTCAAAATTTACATGTTCAACAAAGGGCCGAAATTTTTCGAGAGCGAATAGGACAGCACGGCATTCCAACTCGTAAATCGAGTATTTGCTCTCAAGATCATTGAGGGTTCGGGAGGCATACGCAACAGGTCTTCGACCATCCTCGTACTCTTGCAGGAGTACTCCGGCAATAGCTCTTCCAGATGGGTCGGTCTGAACAATGAAGCGTTTAGAAAAGTCAGGTATTGCCAAAACAGGGGCGTTCGAGAGAGCGAACTTCAATTTCACAAAAGCTGCTTGTTGGAGAGGACCCCAGACAAACTTAACATCTTTTCGCCTTAAATGGTTGACAGGAGCAGCAACCTCAGCGAAGTTAGGAATAAGTTTCCTGAAAAAGTTAACCATTCCCACAAAACGGGCAATGCCTTTGACATCTTTAGGAGGTTGAAAATCACGAATGGCCTGGGTCCTAGATTGATCAATCGAGATTCCACTCGAAGACACAATGTGTCCAAGAAAAGACATACTTGGCTGGGCGAAGGTTACCTTAGAAAGCTTAACAGTCAAGCCAGCTTCCCTCAAGCGTTCAAGGACTTCCCGTACATGAATCACATGTTCTTCAAAGGTTTTAAAATACACAACACAATCGTCGAGATAGTGAAAAACACATTTAAATTTAATGTCAGAGAAGATAGTATCCAGCACCAGAGTTCAGACCGAAGGGTAATCTGACAAATTCATACAAATTCCAATCAGTGATGAAGGCAGTTAGTGGAATAGACCTCTTGGATAAAGGAATTTGATAATAGGCCTGGTTAAGGTCCAGTACTGTAAAAAACTTTGCCCCAGAAAACCACCCAAAGCATGTGTGCAGATCAGGTAACGGGATAGACTGAAGGACCA
The DNA here is from genome assembly GCF_040414725.1 of Anabrus simplex. Classification (NCBI taxonomy): domain Eukaryota; kingdom Metazoa; phylum Arthropoda; class Insecta; order Orthoptera; family Tettigoniidae; genus Anabrus; species Anabrus simplex. Next base: position 512,430,407 of record NC_090267.1, read on the forward strand.
CCTTCTGGTTTAATTTTTTTTAGTCCAGAACAGCCCGAAAGCCCCCAGAGGACTTGGGTACAAGGAAAACAGGAGAGGCATATGGGGAGCTAGAAGGTTGTATAACCCCTTCGGCTAGAAGTTTTTCAATAATCTTCTTCAATTCCAGCATACGTGGAGGAGAGAGTCTATATGGAGGCGATCTCACAGGTTTGGTATCAGTTAGTTCGATATCATATTCCATAACATCAGTTACCCCTAGTTTACTAGTGAACACTTCAGGGAATTCGCTGCAAAGTGCACGAATTTCATCAGCTTGTTCCTTACTCAAACGATTAAGTTTTAATTCCTTAACATTGCTAATTTCATCAGGGACTGACTCAGAAACACAATTCGCATTTAAATTACCCTTAGAACCATCGGTCAAATTAAATTTATCAGCAGGGGAAAACTTGGAGAAAAATTTCCTGTCTTGAAGGTCGAGCACAAGTCCAGTTTTGGACAAAAACCCAGTTCCTAGAATCAAAGTACACGAAAGGTTAGGAACCACCAGGCACGACACTTTCCAGGTGAAATTTCCAATTCTCAATTTCACCCTAGCAGTCCCTAGAATTACTACATCATTACCATTAGCAGTAACACACTTTACATCAGAAGGTAGTAAGGTCGGTAACTTACAAGCATATTTCATTTTGGAATACCAATCAGAATTGATTAAATTTACAACGCTCCCAGAGTCAATCAAAGCCATCAATGGTTCATTATTCACTTCAACACTGGTGAAGGTTCCTTCAGAGACAACATTCCCACAAATTTTGTTACAGTTACGAGGACAAATGACCTCATCAGAGTCCCCTACATTCTTAAAAGGTTGAAACTTACGAGACCGGTTTTTAGGTATTAGTCATTTATGGCGTCTTTGAAATGAATTTGGGCAAAAAGTTTTAGTGTGCTGCTTAGAGCCACAAAGATAACAACAAACATCATGTCCATTACTCTTAGACGGGCACGAATTCCTTAGATGTTCCGTAGAACCACACACAAAACATTTTTTTGTTTTCATGTTACAGGGTACATTAGCATAACCAGTACACTTAGAATTGGTAATAGGAGGGGGAAGGTGTACAGGCCTGGATGCGTCTCCGTGTTTTACATCTTCAGCGAAGGTACACGCAGTCTCGAGTTCAATGAAATTAGTGGGACACTTCACAAGGGAAAGGTAAGATCGATAAGCAGGAGATATACTTTTTAATATGCGAGTTACCATTTCTTCCTCAGGAACCAAAATTCGAAACACTTTACAATAGAACTTTACATCAACAATGTACGTTAGCAAATTTTCGTGAAGGTACTGAGTTCGGAAACAATACTGAGGGATGAGACTCTGAAGGGCTAAGGAGGGGATAAATTTGTTAAGAATTAGTTCATGAAATTCATCAATTTTACACTTCTGAGAGATAGCCTCGGAAATTTCCTTTTTTAGAATACCCTCGCAGTGGGAAAATAAGGCCCTATACATGCCTAGTTCATCAACAGATTATACACTAGCGGACTCCTTCATTTCTACAAGGAACCTTAAAAATCTAAGGCACTCCTCGATTGAGTTTACGGAGAAATTCTTTACACCGAGAAACAGCTCTTTCAAGGAATTATGCGATGTACCACTTAATCGTGATAAAATAGACTCAAGGACGGGAGAAGTTACGCAGCATGCATCTTGAATAGGAGGAGATAAATTTTGACTTACACTTTCATTATTACTAAGAGGATTGGTCCTATCCGTAACCAACAAGTTCTCCATTTCCCTACTTGCAATTATTAAATCAAGTTCAGTAGAAATACTGGACGCTAAAGTCAAAAGTCGGGTGCATTCGCTAATGAATTCCCCCTCAGGTTTCAAAGTAAGGAGATCTTGGATACGCCCCGAGTGGTGGTACACTCTAGCCTTGAGTCTACTAACTTGAGACTTCGTAGGAGGCGTTTCAGTAAATTCTTTAAGAATTATGGAAATTTCATTTAAAGAACAATTAATTAAATGCAAAAACTCACCAATCTTGGAGATATCTATTTTAGATAGATTAAGAGGCACCTGGAGATGAGCTGAAAGTAAGGCGGCACACTCAGAGACAGTACTCACTGGTTCTAAACCTCGGACCGCAAGCTCATACTGCAACTCCGACTTACGCAGGTGATGGGGGTGAATAACCGGACGAGCCATGACAATAGACAATATGAAACAAAACAATTCAAAGTTGGAATAAGATGGTTGCAATTCTTTTACAAAGGATATTATACCAGTTTAATACTATGTCCTTCTTTCAATAAATTTGAACTTGATACCAGATAAATTAAAAAACAAAAGGATACAAACAACCTCCGGGTATGTACGAGCCACAGGTGCATGAATCAAAAACCACGCTCTGCTACCAAAATACTGTCCCGTAACGTAGGTCAAACCCGAACACTACGGTAAGGGCAGCAAAGGGGGTCAACTAGCTGGTACACAAATAAGCTAGTTAAAAAGTACAAACAGGAAGCGTAACTAGGGTCACCCAAAACAGACCAAATTACTAGACAAGAACAGAAAACTTACCATAAAAGGGCGAAGAAGTGTTACCAAGAACTCGTACTCAGAAATTCATACCTAGTATCAATTACTTCAAGAAAGAACACATTCTTAGGAAATTTAAAACAAGGGATTTATTTAGTTAAATAAATTTTTAAAATGTTAGGAAAAGAAATCATCAACGCAGGAATAATAAATAAGGAAAAGTTACTTAAATTAGGAAACTAAGTTAAACTTGATTTAAAATCTACGGTGATCGATCACTAGAAAATTGAAAAGAAAAACAAGCGAAAGTGTTGTTACCCACGTTATATGACCAGCTCCAGTGATGCATGTAATCTGATGGAATGGATTGTTTGGATTTATCTTAGCGATATTCCGAACATCTACTGTTTATCACTAGAGCTGCGAAGTTGAGGAAAAGATCCTTTTCTTCTCGAGTGCCCGAGGGTGAGTCCCAACATAATATATGTTTACTCTGAGTCGTGGTGAGTTTCTTGTCCTTTCTTTTTGCCTCTTTCGGCGTTTTTGGCTTATTAGTCCTCTTTTAGTCTGTTTTTAGGTCTTAACGGCAACTCCACCTTCTTATGAGTTCTTTTTACTGCCCATTCTCAATTTGAATGATTTTTAGTTCATCCAACATTTGGACGATAGACTATCTGAAAAGAGAGGAAAAATGAAAATGTGTCGTATGGTTTTAGTGCCGGGATATCTCAGGACAGGTGCAGGTCTTCGTCATGATGAAGATGAAATAATGACGAAGACAACACATACACCCAGCCCCCGTGCCATTCGAATTAACCAATTAAGGTTTAAATTCCCAACCCGGCCGGGAATCGAACCCGGGACTCTCTGAACCGAAGGCCAGTACGAACCAACGAGTCGGACGAAAATATATTATATGAAATGAAAAAGAAAATGAAACTAGTGCTGGAAAAAAGCCAGGGGTATCATATTTTGTGTAAGATAAGTGAAATATTGAAAAGCAGAAAACTTTGATGTGAGTGTTTTTTGAAGAGGAAGATGTCACGTGCTTCAAGTTTAACATCCGCTGCTGTGGAGACAAGTTTCGCGACGAGCTGTCTGAAGACCAACGGACATAAGAACCTGAAGGTGACTGGCACTGCAAAGCCAATTGAGGTAATGTTTCCGAATTCCAATTTCTGTAGCGCACCGGTCGAGTTCGCCCTGCGGTTAGGGGCGCGTGACTGTGAGCTTACATCCGGGAGAACCCCACAGTCAGCAGCTCTGAAGATGATTTTCCGTGGTTTCCCATTTTCATACCGGGCAAATGTTGGGGCTGTACCTGAATTAAGACCACGACCGCTTCCTTCGTTCCCACTTCTAGGCCTTTCCTATTCCTTCGTCGCCATAAGACGTAAGACGGTGCGACGTAAACGAAAATTGTAAAAAAGAAAATAATAATAAAATTCTGTAACCCTAGTGTACTTAAGCCAAATATGATTCCAGTTATACAATTTTCAATTTATTTCTCCAGGATGTCCATTGCGGGATCGCTGAATTCATTTTAGGTGGAAAAAATATTTTAGTCTAAATTCTGCAAGTAGGTACTTGTTTTTTTTTAACAAATAGACGAAATTCCAATTTTTTAAATGATGTTAATCTACAAATATCTGAAAGAAGTATTTTACTCATATTTTTGCACTGTATTGCAACTGTACGAGTGTATGACTCGCAATTTTTAGGTTAGGAAGTTATCATAAAATAATTTTAATATAAAGTACGGTAGTAGATATCTTGTGAGTTTTGAATTGCGATATAAGAACATTATATTCTGAGAAGAATTTGGTTGTAGGGAATTATATATCTAGCCTATGTTTCTTTATATTGGTGTAACCTAAATTTGTGTATGAATCTGCACATGGCATAGCGGTAAAGTTTATGCAACCAGGAAAACAACTACTATATTGATAAAGACAGTTGAAGTTGGTTTAAAGTGCTGCAACATGCGGACGCTGTGCTGCATGGAGCGAGTCTGTATATGTGTGTGCGTGCTACGAGTTTATTGCTATTATCGGGTATTATTGTGCAGGACTGTTACAATTGCTGATTATTGCTATTGAGGTTACTGTTGACGACAATTGATACCGCGAAATGGGTGCTACGGGAGCTTTATTACTGCACAATTACCGAGTCAAGAGTGCATTGCTCGTTAATGGACATTTCTAGTGAGCGGTTGGTGAGAGATGGTGTACGGTGATGTTTTATAAGACTATCGATTTTCCCTCGCCGAGGAAATTCTCGTTGTGGGCAGCCTTTAAATGTGCAGTGTGGAGGTAATCTGTAGGTGGTTCACAGAACTACTGTAATTGCAACTTGATGGAATAAGTTGTAGCCCAATTGTCCATTACTTGCGTATTCTTGGAAGAATAACACATTCTTGTTAAATTTTTATTGTGGAGAGAACTTTTAAAAACTTACGCGAGAATGGAACTGGAGTCATTATTCTTTCACATCGTCTGATGAGCATTCAGATTCAGTAACCAGTATGGACTCAGTGTGTGTGAACAGTTTTCATTCATACTTGTTTGACTGCAGTTCTCTTCACTTCATGTAATTTGATATTTTCTTTGCATACACTTGACTTGACATTGTACGTAGCTAAGATTTGATTTGATATCACCTAGTATGTTGAGGTGCCTCATACAGTGACATTACTTGGTATTCTGAAATGATGATGGTGCTTCTTGTTCAGTGTATATACGAGGTCAAAATGGGACGAAGATCTCGTAGCCTACTTCTGAATTGTCAGCAATAGGCTAAGCAGTCTGCAATCTGGATAAAGATGAGTGGATTGGTGCAGTATTTCTTGTGTGGTGATGTTTTGGATTAACCAACCAATCTATAGATGGTGGCAAATTGAAAGGCTCAGAAGTCAAGATTTAAGAAGTGAGCGTTATGTTAGGTTAGGGATGCACTTAGCAAATAACTGGTTTTAAATCATAACGCGAGTTGAGGCATCTTGCCCTTCCTAATTAATATTTTGAGTGTAAATTATATGTGTTGAATCTATTATAAGCTATACCACATGAGGTATGTATGTACAGTGTAAATATTAAGTTGTTTGTGAGTGGACAAGATGGAGATGTAATTGTTTATTGTAAGTAATATTAGACTTCTGATAAACTTTAATTCTCAGTAAATTTAATAGTTAAGCGTATGATAACTTTTATTTATGGAGGGAAAACCTGGCATGTTGTCTAAATTCAATTTCAGGGGTAGACAGGTAAGGTTATAATAACAAGTTTGGAGCATCGTCAGCCTGATGACCGTCGCCTTGGGAAAGGGAGTTTCGTCATGCTCTTTGAGTCAATTATTCCTGTAAAGTGTTTGCAGGTGTCGTCTAGTTTCGTTATTTATACCTTATCCTACTGACTATTCATTCATGTAGTGTTTTCTGTTTAGCCAACTAGTTACAGTATGTTGCATATCACCAGAATTTTGTATTTTTAAACATGATATTCCTTCATTAAATGCGTAATTAAAGCTAAAATTATGAATGCATTTGGATCATATTTTTACGTCGTTTTATAGGTCATTTTTAGGCAATTTATAGATCTTCAAATTCCGAGCCCTATTTATCACCCTTGCCGATCATCCATAATTCAAGACGTCGACGCGGTTGAATAGCTTATCGTTTCTTCCTCGTCCCTACCCGAGTTGTTCATCTCAATATCCAACGCTGCAAGAGTGTGGGAAATCATGAATTGATCAGAGCTAGTCAAATAAGTTAGGTGAGGCAGCAAACCGCATCAAGAAAATCATGTAAGGGGGAATGTGACATGTCAGGCATCTTGCTGGTTAGCAGTCGTCGCTTGCACAGGCCACAAGTTTTTTTTAAAATGTTAAGAGTAGCAGAGTTCAAACAAAGATTGAGCGCCGAATTGAATATGTGTTATAGTTGTACAGGAGGTACACCCGCTCCGTGCATTTAAATTAAGCGCCTTTTAGAAGGCCATCTGCAACTTGTACTTGAAACCTAGGTGGTAGAAGATATTTGAGCATTCATCGACAGATGTCTCTACTGTCAACCTTTGTGCGCCCTCTGGGGCATGGACGAACAATTAATTTTTCAAGTAATTTTGTGTGTCAGGCCTTCCTAAACTGAATTTTTCATTGATTGTTTTCTGTCTCTTCTCGCCAGCTTAAAATTGTGGCCAATAGGAACTTTTGTACATTTATTTAAGTAACCAGTCAGGGTTTTTTGATATTTATTTGACTGTCCAATGGACATTGGGGGTGTGTCAGCGTTTCGGCCCAGAGAAATCTGGAACCTTCCTCTTCGCTATAAAGGCTGGGACCGTTCAGGCCATATTGTCTTTCGATCGCTCCAGTCAAGCGGTTTAGAGTGTGTTCGTAGCGGAGGCCAGGAGGTCCATCAGCTAAGGAGACTCCGTTTAACCATGTAACAGTCTTTGAAAGCTAGCTCGAGGGTAACGTTTCAAATGTCTTTCGTAATGGAACTTACATAAGTTTTCAAACGAATCTAAAGAACTTCACGTAACTTAGGGAACCCTCTTGTATTCCCCTTCAACTTGGCATTGAGGTGACTAGGATTTTATAACCTTTAAAATCTATCTCGTAACTTAAAAAATGTTTTCCTTTCATCTAGTCACCTGCGTAGTATAAGCTTAGCCCCTGTAACGTGGGGCCAGAAGCCCACATACGGTTTTATGCGTTTTCATGTGAATTTCAATGAGTGGCAGAGTTCGCCTCCTAACATTTTGATTTTCGGCCAGTAACTTTAACACAATAAGGCCACGTACTCCTTAAAGACAACTTCTATTATTCATTTCCCTTCAAGGTAAATCAGACTGTTAAGCAGATAAAGCAGCGTCTACCGTTGTTTTTTTGTTAAATGTAGGTTATGCCTTTAATAGGCTTGGAACTTGTAAATGTTGGAGAAAAGTCTCATAGAGTGTGGAGCAAAGACGCTCCTTTTCTACTACTGTAAATTCTGGAACTCTTGAAGACGCATTGAAAGGAGCAGTGGCGCTCTCGTTAAATTTGTAACTGGCGAGCTTCATGTCGTCTAATTGTCCTAAGGGATTCTAACCTTGTTTCTCGATCTCTCCTTGTACCTGAGTTATTTGTTATTGCTTAGCAAAGTTAAAGAAAAAAAAAAGAAAGGCAGGAAAAAATTACCGATTTCAAAGTTTTGATTAAAATTCGATCTTTTCATGCCCGTTCATGCCCGCAGCTTCTTTCATCTCTGTCCACCACGATATCTCCGTAACAATAATATCAACAGTTTTTTAAAACATGCTCAAAATTCTTTCTAACATAGGGTTTTAGAATAATGTGCTATTCTTCTTTTTCTTTCGTTTCAGCCTCTTTGAGGTACGTTGAATCAACCATTTCTCTGTATGGTGTTCTTCTTTTAGTGCCCAGTATTTGGACATTGTTTCTGATCTTCGTTTCCTCTCATCTTCCGAGATAATAGGTTTGGCTTTTAACGTAGATTTGTCTTGGAACCTTATGTTTTCGTCTTTAGTTCTTACTTTCGCTGTTCGATCGAGTAGTGATTTTTATGTAATTTTAAATTCTACTAGGTCTTTTTCAGTTTCTTTAAACCATTTGGGTTTTGTTTTGCGGTTATGGAAGAAGTCAAATATTAGTTTGATTAATCTATTAGAGTTCATTTTAAGAGGATGAGTGTAAAAATTCGTCCTTCCTTTTCGCATACTATCTGAGAGTTTTTCTATTTTCATGTAGGGTGTTTCATTCTTGATGTATATTATGTTATAATCCTGAAATTTTGGTCCTATTATCTTTCTTAAAATTTCCCTTTCTTTTAGCTCGAGTTTCTCCATCTGGCCTTTGCAATCCGTGGTTTGTGTTTCTGCTGCGTGTAGTGCTTCTGGTTTAATCACTGTTTTATATTAATGTGTTTTATTGTTTTATTCTTTCATTATTATTTTATTGTGAGAGCCATTCTGGTGTATTATTACTAGTTACGTAGTGGTTTATCATTATAATTACGTTTTTTTTGCTGTTATTGCTAATGTATTACCGTATCTGACTTTATCAGTCTTTGTTGTTACTTCTCTAAGAGGGGTCCAAGAAGATGGCCTGTTCATTGTTTGATACACAAATTTGACTTGTAGGTACTATTTTTGGCACTGAAAGAGAGTTATGTTATATGTTCGAAGTGGCCGCCACAGCTTCTAAACAACTGCAGACCAAATTACGACTGTCAGTGTATCTGGCGTAATGGCAGCACATGATACTACGATTTTTTCACGTAGCTCTTTGATTGATTGTAGCTGGTTTTTGTCGATACATGTCATAAAGTCCTGTGGTGTCAAATCAGGAGACCGCGTGGGTTCTCAATAGTACCTCTTCGACCTACCCACCGTCCGGGTAGAGAGTATCATCCAGATACATCCTGACATCTCGATGTCAGTGAGGCGAGGTCCTTCTTGCTGCAGGGCTTGGATGGCAGGCAGAATCCTTTTCTGAAGCATATCAAGATACATATAACAAGTTACGTTACACTCGAAGAAGAAGGGACCAATCAAACCACGCGATACAGACCGCACCACATATTAAGCCTCGGTAGATTCACTGACTCTCCACATGAACGTGAGGATTTATAGGAGACCAGTCGACGCAGTTTTGGTGTTTCACAGTGCCATTTTGTATTACCACACAAATTATGTTCGTGGTCGATGGATCTTGCCTTGTGCACATCATCAATAGTTCGTCCGCTTCGAACTTCTCACGAATACGGGTTATTGCTCGACGTGTTCCAAACTCTTTCTGCCACTGCCATTGAACATCGGGAATGTTCTCGTTCTTTCAGAACCATTTCAATACAGGCTTGAGTTCCCTTACTCAGCCATTGTTGCTACTCAACTGTCTTCCGCTGTGCTGGTGGGCTCGCCCCAACACTGGCTCATGCGCCACCAACCCGCGACAAACTTAGCGGTTACACTACACTTCCGCGTGATATTCGTGTGTGGTTGTTTAGAAATTATTCAGTTACGAATAGTGTGCTTTTTAACTGCACTGGTTACGTATACGAGAGCCTAGAGCTTTTACTTCACCACGAATATTAAGACGTTATGTACTGTATTTGTCAATCATTGAAATTGAGAGAAGAAACAATATTCAGGACGGATAATGACATTTTTGAGCCTGTCCGACTCCTTGGCTGAATGTTCAGCGTTGAGGCCTTCGGTTCAGAGGGTCCCGGGTTCGATTCCCGGCCGCGTCGGGGATTGTATTAGCTTCTGCTTAATTCTTCTGGCTCGGGGACTGGGTATTTGTGTTTGTACCAACATTTTCCTCTTCATATTCAGACAACACATACCTCCATATAGGGTTGTCGTCAGTAAGTCCTTCTGGCCGTAAAACAGGGGCAAATCCATATGTGCGACCTCGCAGCTGTAGGAAAAAGCGGTACAAGAAGAAGAACAAGAAGAAGAATTACATATTTCAGCCTGGGGTCATCCGATAATTAGTGTAACGCGGCAAAATGTGTGACGGAAGTGAGGTTACGTTAGTCGTAACCGTAGGCCTTGGTCGCCAAAGATGCTGCGCTACAAGTTAAGTTCCTTTGAAGTAGAGTTGCAGTTCTCCTTAGTTTCTTTTACTGAAAGACATATTCATGATATTTAGCTTTACGCAAAGGGAAGCATTACCTTTTTTTGTTAGTCATTTAACGTCGCACTAACACATCGACGGTTTTTGTCCACGCAATGACTGGAAAGTGCTAAGATTGAGAAGGTAGCGTCCGTCGCCATAATTAAGTTACAGCCGGTGTGAGATTGGGAAACCACGGAGTATCATCTTCATGGCTTGCTCACAGCTATGCGACGTAACCGCGCGTCTAACTCACTCCGTCCGGAAGTCCGTACATACTTATTCATAATATACTGATAAGCCTTTCAACGTCTAGTCCGTATGATGGCTTTTGTGAATTAACGATACGCCTTGACAATCCTCTATTGCAGCTGGCTGTGTAGCCTCTTCTAGTTCAACACCATCCTTGCCATGGCCTCCCTCTATTTCTCTTACCCTCCATGGCCGATCCATTATTCTCCTCCTCCACTCGCCTCACATGGTCCTATAATTGAATCTGGTTTATGTGCACAGCTCATCGATCGAGTTCATTGTGCTAACTTAACCATTATCTTCACTTTCCGAGTAACTTCCAGCCATTGTTCCCACCTGTGTATATGAGCAATCATTCTAGCTAGTTACACGCCTGTTTCTTCCAACTTACAAATAAGATATCCTGATTCCACCAAGCTTTCAAGCCCAAACACCAAAATCTGTCTGAAAACAGACCAATGTAAAGATGGCTTCCTTCGTCTGCGAGCTGACTTCTTACTTACAGAATAAGAATACTGCTGATTGTAACTGCGAGCGCTCTGCACTAGAATAACTTTGTCGCATCTTGATTCCGTTTCACGTAGTATACGAAGAGTTTGGGAAAATAACGCGCCCTAAGTCCTTGCAAAGATCTACCTGTTCCAGCTTCGTATTCTCTTCCTGGCACCCCCTCGGGGCAGGGGCGGTATGTAGTGGTGCAATGTATGTTCTAAAACAATGGGTGTTGAGTCAGCATTTTCCCACGAGGTCATTGACACCTACCGAGGTCAATGACCCCTAGTAGTGTACCTGGTGGGGTTCTGTCCCGAGGTCATTGACCCCTAGTTGAGTAGTAGGGCTGTGGGGAACCGCGGATTTTGCGCACGATAGCAAGCCTAACCTCACAGACGCCATCTTGGAGGGGCCTAACCTCACAGACTCCATTTTGAAGGGTAGGCCCACCTTTACGGCCAGATGCCCTTCCCTCCTCATCTGACACAGTCGCCATCCTGGAGGGACTGAATCTTACAGACTCAATTTTGGAGGGTGGGCCCAGTTTTACGGCCAGATGACCTTCCCTCCTCATCTGACAGAGTCACCATCTTGGAGAGGCCTAACCTCGCAGACGCCAGTTTGAATGGGCCCAGTTTTACGGCCAGATGCCCTTCCCTCCTCATCTGACACAGTCGCCATCTTGGAGGGGTCATTTTTACGGTCAGATGCCTTTCTCGACCTAGTTTCACGGCTAGATACTCTTCCCTCCTTGGAGAGGCCAAACCTCACAGACGCCATTTTGATGGGAGACTAGTTTTACATACAGATGCCCTTCCCGATCTAGTTTTTTTTGGCTAGATACCCTTCCCTCCTTTGAGGGGCCTAACCTCATAGACGATATTTTGGAAGGGACCAGTTTTACGGACAGATGCCATTCCCGACCTAGTTTTACGGATATGCCCTTCTATCCTTTGGGCCCAATTTTTACGGTGACATACGCCATTTTGGTTGGGGCTCAATATTACGGTCAGATGACCTTCTCACCTCATCTGACCTAGTTTTACGGCTAGATGACCGTTTTCCTCACAGACGCCATTTTGGAGGGGCATAACCTCATAGGGCCCAGTTTTACGGTCAGATGCCCTTCTCTCCTTATCTGACCTAGTATTACGGTTAGATGCCCTTCCCTCCTCATCTGGACCTAGTTTTTGCTATTTGCTTTACGTCGCACGGACACAGATAGGTTTTATGGCGACGATGGGATAGGAAAGGATTAGGAGTTGGAAGGAAGCGGCTGTGGCCTTAAAGTACAACCCCAGCATTAGCCTGATGCATAAATGGGAAACCACGGAAAACCATCTTGAGGGCTGCCGACAACGGGGTTCGAATCCATTATCTCCCGGATGAGAGTACATAGCTGCGCGTCCTTAACCGCACGGCAAAATCGCCCAGTAGTGACCTAGTTTTATGGCTGGATGCCCTTTCCCCCACACATACGCCATTTTGGAGGGTGACAAGTTTTACGGTCAGATACCCGTCCCTCATCTAGCCTAGTTTTACGGCTAGATGCCCTTCCATCCTTGGAGGGGCATAACCTTACAGGGCCAAGTTTTACGGTCAGATGCCCTTCCCTCCTCCCATCATCCTAGTAGTGTACTCCTCCTGATCTGGATTAGTTTTACGGCAGAATGCCCTTCCCTCCCCCTCACCTGGTCTAGTTTTACGACTAGACATCCGTCCCCCTCACAGACGACATATTGGAGTGCGCTAACCGCACAGGGCCACGTTTTACGGCCAGATGCCCTTCCTTTCTCCCCATCATCCTAGTAGTTTACTCCTCCTGATCTGGCCTAGTTCTACGGCCAGATGCCCTTTCCTCGTGCCCATCATCCTAGTAGTGTACTCCTCCTGATCTGGCCTAGTTTTACGGCCAGATGACTTTCCCTCCTCCCCATCATCCTAGTAGTGTACTTCTGATCTGGCCTAGTTTTACGGCCAGGTGACCTTCCCTTCTCCGCATCATCCTAGTAGTGTACTCCTCCTGATCTGGCCTAGTACTACGGCCAGATGCCCTTCCCTCCTCCCATCATCCTAGTAGTGTACTCCTCCTGATCTGGCCTAGTTTTACGGCCAGATGACCTTCCCTCCTCCCCATCATCCTAGTAGTGTACTTCTGATCTGGCCTTGTTTTACGGCCAGATGACCTTCCCTCCTCCACATCATCCTAGTAGTGTACTCCTGATCTGGCCTAGTTTTACGGTCAGATGAGCCTCCTCATCTGACGCAGTTTTCCGGCTAGATGCCCTTCCCAACTTATCATCATAATAGTACTGTAATATTGCTGATCTGGCCCATTTTGACGGTCAGATGCCCTTCCTCCCTCCTTATCAGCCTAACAGTGTCCTCCTGATCTCTCACTATTTTACGGTTAGATGTCCTTCCCTTCTCATTTGACTCAGTTGTACGGTTAGATGCCCTTCCCTCCTCGTCATCCTGGTAGTGTCTTCCGCCTCATCTAGCTCAGTTTTACGCTTGGATGATACTAAGGACATTCTGCTTTAACATGCAGGGATTACGTCGACATGGTTATGCATTCTTAGACTTGTTCGTTGTCAAGATTACTTTGTAGTAAATTCAAGCCTTTATAGATGGTATACGTGTGAATTTTTTCTTTAGTCTCTGAGATACTGTGAGAGAGAGTGCTTTATTCCATCATGACAACAACATTGATAGTTGATGTACAAGGCCTTAAAGTGAATGGCAACAAATTAGTGTTCAAGGAGGTGACTGTGTTGGATTGCACCGTGTTCAGAGCACCAAAACTCATCAGGATAGTATTTAGCCCACCTTTCGCTTACTGTTTGCAAACAGATGGAGACTAAAAGCAGACACAATGGATAGGAAATATTTAGGTCTGCAGAGGGAATAGAAAGGAATACCTTATCGCTTTCTATCTATGATCACGAACGCTCACATGTTAAGAGCAGACCTTGTTTTTTAAAGGGTTGTGAAAAGAAGGAATGTTTGCGTGATTATCTACCATCAATAAGTGAAATTATCGACATGCGTGAATTAGGATGTACATCATTCAAAACCTTCTCAGGAGCATAGTGGAGAAACAATTAAACAGTCTTTACGCCATGTGTGCATGCCCTTTGATTAGTTGTGTTCCAGTGCATGCCGGGAGGTGAATAACATATGCAAATTGCGGTGTAGAAATGACGTCAGTGTGAAAGAAACATTTGTAAAGACATTATGTCATTTCTATCTGATACTAAGGGAAACGCAGTTGAAAAAGCTGTCGTAAAGTTTCATGTTTGCGAAAATAAACTAAACTATTTTACTGAAGAAGAGTTGAATGCATTACGAAAGGCATTTTTGGTCAATGTAGCTGCGAATGCTGTAAAGAAAAATCTGGGATAAGGTGCCTCGTGAGTGGACTCAAGATCCTGCTTTGTTGGAGCTTCAAACGTGTAGTTTACGTTTAGCTAGGAGACCTTCGGTGAGGCAGTGTCGTACATGTCAAATCATTAAACTGTATCACAGACCTGAAACTGACGAGTTGTCTTATCATGGCTGCGAAAAGAGTAAGCAAGTTGTCGCAGAAAAGGGAGAAGGAAAGTGCTGAGAGAAAGGTGAGAAAGCATGCTGGGCATGGTCTCATCAATGAGGTGATTGATCTTGCTTTTGAGCTTCATCTTCCGAGTTACCAGTACTGCGGCCCTGGAACACTGAAACACGACTTGACGTCGCTTGGCACGTGGTGATCCCGGTAATAACATTTAGATGCTGCCTGCAAAGTGCATGACATTGTTTATCGTCAGTAGAATCCTGAACTAAGACATGTAGCTGATGAAAATCTGCGTCGTAAAGCTATACAGCGTGTGTCGTCACCTAATGCTTCAGTTGCTGAGAAGGTAGTAGCACTTGTCGTTTCCGGTGCAATAAAAGGAAAACTGTTGCTGGGTAGTGGCATTAAACAGTGAAGACAGAAGAAATAGTCTATGTAAGAAAGGACATAACAGATTAAGTATAAGGAAGAAAAACGTATATATATATATATATATATATATATATACAGGGTGTTAGGTGTATACCTGCAGATATTTCTTCTAGCAATAGAGAACGATGTGACGAACCACTATATATCAAACTTTTAGTAATTCTCGGAAGTTATTTTCGAGAGCAAAGAGATACGATGTTTTTAGAATAGGTAGTATGCCTTGTTCTTGTGAATGAATAGCTTCCCTTTGAGAACAGGCGAGTCACGCGCAATGCGTGCCAAACTGGTTTCTGTTTATGTTTACGTACAACAGCTGAACGCTACCACGAGATGTTACGTAACATCCTTGTCAAACTGGTTTTATGTTTAAGAGCAACTGAGCTACGATAACAGCTGAAGGTGGCTACTACAGTAGCGTATGCCTTGTTACGTTACATTCTCGCCAGACTGGTTTCGTAGTTGTCAGTATTCAGTTTCCGTCTTAGGGGCTTCAGACAACCCTGGTCATCGGTTTCGGACCCTGGATGTACCGAATTCTCAGTGTTAATACTGGTTCATTTGCTGTTATGTCCTTTAAGGGATTGGGATACGTGTGGTCATCAGCCCCGTGGTCTAGTGAGTATGGAAATGACCTGAAAACCTGAATCGGTGAGGGACCTGTACGAGCGTGTGATATAATTATTGGTTGGTATAGGCGCGCCGGGACGTGAAATACAGTAGATCCCCGTTGTGCATTGCGTAAAGGTACAAGAAAGATGGCAGGTCCTTACGCCAACGAAAGCAGTTATGGGATGCCCAAATGAGTAGGATCGGAATTGAATTATCGAAACACATCGAATGTTTAGTTTCAAAGGAATATTGGACATGTTATACAACTAAATAAATTAAACGTACCTACATTTCGTGCCTCCTTCCGGGCTGAGTTGCTCAGACGGTTGAGGTGCAGGCCTTTTGATTCCAACTTTACAGGTTCGGACCTGGCCCAGTCCGGTGGTATTTGAAGGTGCTCAAATACTGTAGGTCAGCCTCGTGTCGGCAGATTTTCTGGCACATAAAAAGAACTCGTGCGGGACTAAATTCGGGCACCTCAGCGTCTCAGAAAACCGTAGAAGTAGTTAGTGGGACGTAAAGCACTTAACGTTATTATTATTATTATTATTATTATTATTATTATTATTATTATTATTATTATTATTAGGTCATTAAAAGCTGAAATACGTGGAAGAAAATAGTAAAATATGCGTGGTTTAAGAGGAAACAAGATGAAATGTATGTCACGTGAGTTAGCATCGTTCGCAGTAGTTACCTACAGATTACTATGCGTAAAACGAGATCCAGGTCAAGCTCGTGGGGATGAGTCAGCTGTAATCTCGTATTGTGTATAAACATCAAACATACACATCAATAAATATAAGAAACATAAACAAGGTTACACGTTAGAGACATGTAGCTATTAACCTGAACGCCAGGCCGACGGTCGCTTTCATGAGTACAGATGAGTTATCAAATTATACACAATCTACAGATGTCGAACTTATCTAAGAAGATTCCGCCACAACTATATTACATTTTACATAACAAATCGCAGCAGCTATTGGCTTTACGTCGCACCTACACAGATAGGCCTTATGGCGACGATGGGACTGGAACGGGCTAGGACAGGGAAGGAAGCGGCCGTGGCCTTAATTAAGGTACAGCACCACCATTTGCCTGATGTGAGAATGGGAAACCACGGAAAAACATCTTTTGGGCTGCCGAGAGTGGGGTTCGAACCCACTATCTCCCGAATAATGGATACTGGCCACACTGAAATGAAATGTCGTATGGCTTTTAGTGCCGGGAGTGGCCGAGGATACGTTCGGCTCGCCAGATGCAGGTCTTTTGATTTGACTCCCGTAGGCGACCTGCGCGTCGTGATGAGGATGAAATGATGATGAAGATGGCACATACACCCAGTTCCCGTGCCAGGAAATTTAACCAATTAAGGTTAAATTTCCGACCCTCCCGGGAATCGAACACGGTACCCCTGTGACCAAAGGCCAGCACGCTAACCATTTAGACATGGAGCCGGACTTAAGCGACTGCAGCTATCGAGCTCGGTAAATCGCAGCAGATTACGCTACAGCGTGTTGAGATGATGTCGGTAGAATACAGTATACCTGTTAAGACATAAGGCTGCAGTAGAAGAAGAGGAAGAAGAAGGTAACGAGAGCCACATAGTCAAGCAGCACACAGCTGAACAAAGTGCACATTAGTGACACAGGCATAAGAGTGGCGTGGTCGCGGGAACTACAGTCGCATTCGTAACACTCTGTTGTAGAAAAATAATGAACTAATATACAGTACGGGCTCCGTAATTCCAGGTGGACGGTAACAAGACTATCTCGAATAGAAAAGTACGGATTTACGAACGTACACGAAAACGCCTGTGAACAACATAATGTACCTATGTTAAACATTACAGTACAACAGTTTAAAAAACAAAAACATACAGATTGCATTAAAAGAAATGTTAAACTTTCTTTTGTAAATTAACAAAACACTCTAGGCAATCTTCTTAAGTTAAATGTTAACTTATAGTTCCTATTTCAGTAATGATGAATATAAAACGATTATTTTATTGAATATTTATACGTGACGACGACGACGATGATGATGATGATTGCTGCCTTAATGTCATCGGCCCTTAAAACGCAGAGTGTCCTCTGTTTTAACTCGTAGGGAATAAGAAATATAATATAAATTGCTGGAAGCCTTTCCCGATAGATTCATGAAGGGCGACCCGTGTTCTGTTCTGCCACACGATACACTAGCAGCATATAATGGTATTCGTGGTATTCATACACTGGCATTATTAAAATACTACTACTGATGCTACTTCTACGAAGTAACTCGCGTACTAGTACGGACGATAATTCGCATCTCTGACAGCTGTTATTCAGGTCAAGGTCAGACAGACCGGTTTCATGTAGGGGTGGGGAACCCGTCCAGCGACATCTCCGTCGCTAAGAACAGCAGACAACCGGCATGTGACAGGTCTAGTGCTTTTGTCGAACTGCTTACGTGGAATATTCTCCCACAGTGCGATTTCAATATCATGGTCTTTTGGGAGTCCAACTCGCCGTATGCAGGAACAACCCGTGTTGACGTGTACGTAAATAAAGTTTATTACGTCAACGAAAGAATGCATGGGATAGAATTTCAAAGTGAGTAGTATCGGAATTGAAATGTCAAAACACATCGAACGTTTTACTTCATAAAGTAAGGGACATGTTATAAACATAAATTAATTAAACGTACCTTCCTTTCGTGCTTCCAACCGAAGAGAACATGTTTAAATGTAAATGAGAACCTTCTAGCTTACTGCTGATTTTGCAGTGCCTATTCAACGTATCAAAATAAACGTTGCCAGGCTGAGTGGCTCAGACGGTTCAAGCACTGGTTTCATGAACTTAGCAGGCTCGATCCTGGCTCAGTCCGCTGGTATTTGAAGGTGCTCAAATACGACCGCTTCTGATCGGTAGATTTACGGGCACGTTAAAGAATACCAGTGGGCAAAATTCCGACACCGCGCGTCTCCATTGGCACGTGAAGATTTATTATTATTATTATTATTATTATTATTATTATTATTATTATTATTATTATTATTATTATTATTATTGGGCGAGTTGGCCGTGCGATTAGCTTGCATCCGTCGAAAAGCAACTAACAATATTATTATAAAAACTGTGTTAGTCTATTATTACTGACTATTATGAAAATAAAAGTTAATCGCCCCACTCAAACTTCGTAGCTCGTAATCTGTCAGAAAACACTAAAGAAAATTGTGAACTTTTAACAGGTCCGAATTATTATTAATAATATAATTGCAGACATGTCTCAGAAATTACCGAAGCATGTACTTACAAATTGTTTTACGTCGCACCGACACAAATAGGTCTTACGGCGACAGTGGGAGAGAAAAGAGATACAAGTGGGAAGGAAGCGTTCGAAGTCTAATAAAGGTACAGTTCCAGCATTTCCCTGATGTGAAAATGGGAAACTACGGAAAACCATCTTCCCGGGTACCGACAGTGGAGTTCGAACCCACTATCACCAGAATACAAGCTCACAGCTGCGCGCCCCTAACCGCACGATCAACTTACTCTAAGCCCCATTGCCGGTCTGCGTAGCTCGGACGATAGAGCGCTGGTCTTCTGATCCCACCTTGGCAGGTTCGAAGGCGGCTCAGTTCGGTGGTATTTGAAGGTGCTGAAATACGCCAGTCTCGTGTCTGTGGATTTACTTGCATTTAAAAAGTACTGCTTTACAAAATTCTGGCACTTCAGCGTCTTCGAAAACCGTGAAAATTAGTTAGTGGAACGTAAAGATAGTAGTAGTAGTAGTAGTAGTAGTAGTAGTAGTAGTAGTAGTAGTAGGAACATTATTATTACGGACGTTTTAATTAAACGGGTCCGTTACATTACCTATCGGCACTTACTGTCCGGTAATTAGCCTTCTGTCCACCTCTGTGGTATAGTGGTTAGTGTGATTAGCTGCCAACACCCGTAGGCCCGTGTTCCATTCCCAGCTCCGCCACGAAATTTGAAAAGTGGTACGAGGGCTGGAACGGGGTCCACTAAGCCTCGGGAGGTCAAATGGGTAGAGATGGTTCGATTTCCACCTCAGCCATCCTGAAAGTGGTTTCCCGTGGTTTCGCACTTCTCCAGGCAAATGCCGGGATGGTACCTAACTTAAGGCCACGGCCGCTTCCTTCCCTCTTCCTTGTCTATCCCTTCCAATCTCCCCATTCCCCCGCAAGGCCTACACAAGACCCCTGTTCAGCATTGAAGGTGAGGCCGCCTGGGCGTGGTACTGGTCATTCACCCCAGTTGTATCCCCCGACCCAATGTCTCACGCTCCAGGACACTGCCCTTCAGGCGGTAGAGGTGGGATCTCTCGCTGAGTCCGAGGGAAAACCAACCCTGGAAGGTAAACAGATTAGGAAAAAGAAGAATAAGCCTTCTATTAGAAATGCCCGGCGGCAATTCCATAGTAGACCGAGCTCGATAGCTGCAGTTGCTTAACTGCGGCCAGTATCCAGTATTCGGGAGATAGCAGGTTCGAACCCCACTGTCGGCGGCCCTGAAGATGATTTTCCGTGTTTTCCCATTTTCACACCAGGCAAATGCTGGGGCTGTACCTTAATTAAGGCCACGGCCGCTTCCTTCCCACTCCTAGCCCTTTCCTGTCCCATCGTCGCCATAAGACCTATTTGTGTCGGTGCGACGTAAAGCATCTAGCAAAAGAAATCCACAGTAGCTATTGTTCCTTCGAGCAATGTTCACGCATGGTTGCAACTACGGTTTTTGAAATCTGTCTCATTAATAACAATATGACTGAATACTTACAGCCTTTTCTTTCAGTGTCCACCGTCCTTTCATTGACCTGAAAAGTTTATGAATAAGCATAGACAACTCGCATTGTCTATTGTCAGAAATTCATCGTAGACTGTCGCAATACGCTCATTTTTCATTTACTTATTAACTATTTCCTTTCATTTTGTCAGGTTGGATCACTGAGTAATGCCATTGACGTCTTATAAATCACACACAACTACACAATACTTTATTCGCACGTATGTGCTGGTGCGTATCTTCGAGGTCACTGTAAGGATCCTGTGTACATTTCACACAGAGTACCCTAGACCGGTTTTCGAGTACAGCAAGTGGCCTGGCACGTGAGTCATCCTCGCCTACTTGCCAAGCCTTTAGGGGAAGTGCACAACAACATGTGTTGGCCTGCGATAAGAAACAGGTTCAACAAGCCCTAGACTCTGCTACTGTACTTCCACTACGCGTGGACAGAATGACGTAACCTTTATATCCTGCTACGGCCGTTCAAAACACATTAGGTCCTGAAATATTTGGCTCAGTTATGGGCAAACTAATAGGACAAGATAAAAAGTACATAGCATATATTGTGAGATGTCTTTTTCTTTGCCGACTAGCTTAATATCTGCACGTATACACCTAACACCCTGTATATATATATATACGATTTGTGAAATATAATGCTGGTGTTGTTTGATTTTTAATATTAATCCTGCCCTACACTATGTCTAAAATTAACTAGCAGTGATAATGTTGACTTGCAAGTTTAATCTTGTCTTATGCCATAGAAGAAAAGAGAGATAGAAGTTCGAGAATTAAAAACACAAGTTTTTAAGTTCATCCTCTTTATTAATCCATGAATTGAAGTTGTTGTTAAAACTAAGCCATTTCACATACAGTTTATTTCCACAACGACGAATAACACGTTCGATTAAATAATAAGGATATTTTATTTTCTGCAGTAGAGTGTCGGCCTTCGGATCCCAAGATAGCGGGTTCAAACCCGGCAGAGGTAGTCGGATTTTTGAAGGGCGGAAAAAGTCCATTCGACACTCCATGTCGTACGATGTCGGCATGTAAAAGATCTCTCGTGACACATTTGGTGTTTACCCGACAAAATTCATTAAAAATCTCAGCCATAGACGCCCAAGAGAGTTTCGGTTTACTCGGTCTGCCATCTAGTGGTGGCCTAGAGTAAAACGGAACGTCGAAATTGACGAGCAGACAGCCAGATGGCGTTAAATTGAAATGTCTGCACACGGTAGCTGAGGCCATACGATTATTATTAACAGGTTGTCGTGTGAGATCGCGAAGTAAATATGTATCTGGATTAGTAAGCTTAACACTCCTGATTTGACAAATTTCTGTGCTCGAGTTAGGGGTGTATCCTTTTGCAAAGATAGACTTGTGTTTGCTGATGCGAACGAAATCACCTTTTTTAAAGCGATGTCGGTGCGGATCAGCCGTTTTGATTACAAGATGAACAGCATCTGAGTGTTGTGTATTCTTAGTAACAAGACGTGGCTTTGTGCCGATAGTGCGATGAGGTGTATCGTTGTAGGTAGACACGAGACTAGGTAGCAGTTCAATCCAACGATAATAACCCTGAACTGTAAATTCTCGCCACATCATAGTTTTGAGTGTACGATTAAAGCGTTCTACAACACTTGCCTTTAGATTGCTGTACGTAGAGTAGTGATGAATGCCAAGTAACCTGAGGTATGATGAAAAATTCTTGTTGTAACACTCTTTACCTTGATCGGTTTGAAGAAGCCTTGGTCAGCGTTTTGATTATTCAACAATATGTTTAAATGCGTCTTTGACTTAACCTGCTGTTTTAGTACGCACAGGTTGTGCAAAAGCAAACATAGAGTACACATCGATGACAATAAGTAGATACTTATACTCCTTATTGCTAGAGGCATATTGAATCATTTCGATATATATATTCGTCTCCGACAGTAGGTGCGACGTCCTTGTTTATGTAACTCATGTGCGATGCTTATCTTTACAGGTGAGGTCTTGACGAGCCATTACTGAATAATACCCGTATGACGTAATTCTCTCTCTATTTCTAGAACTTCTGATTCATGTCCGGTGTGAACAACATCTTGCGAAGCTCTTAAAAGTTATAATCTTTCAACGTGTAAGTTGGGGTCATTCCAGTATCTTACGTCTACACACGGAAATAATGGCTTGTAGATAACATTAAGACCACGTGCAGTTGGTTGATGTGACGGAAATAGCTTAGAAATAAACTCTCGATATTTGTGACTCTTATTTGCATTTGCAGCTTCTATCCTCTTGTGAATACATCGTGTGGCGTCAGTAGCAAAATTTATTGCTATATATTTTTAAGGTCACCTTTAAAATTATATCCTTGTCATGTATTCGTGAGAAAAGTAGTTCTAAGAGACCTTTAGTAGGTGTATAGATAACACCTTTTACGGCGAGTCTGTTGCCGTTAATCTTAACATTTGCATTACCTATCCAGAAACTGCCGTTTTCATAGCGAACACCGTAGGTTGTGTCAGTTTGTCCTCTAAAGAGTTTTACTATATAAGGAGCAAAGAGAGATCCATAGGTATTTCGAATAAAAATCTTAAACTGATTACGATACTCAGAAAAATAAGGTAGATCTTGTGTTGATGTAGTATTCAGTAGACGGTATTCATGACTACATTGAGAGTACGTTAATTGAACAGTTTCGCAAAGAGAGTTGCTGTGAGCAACATCACACATAAATGTGTTATTGAGTCATCATTCCAGATTGACTTCAAATCACAACCTGATTCGAATGGACCATTGCTTGGATTTTCACTAAGAGAGCTCATACCGAACGTACGTTACGATTCTTATCAGCCTATAACACTCTTCGATTATCATAACGTGAACATCACTTGTAATATTATTACATACTTGAATAGTAATCAACAAACGTCACACGTCCTGCACGACTTCATTATTACAGAGAAAAGTGGTTATACTATTCGTGAGAAACTTCAGTAATTCTGTATCATCCTGGGTCTGTAAACACATTAGTAACGCCACACTTAGGCTTATAAATAAACATAATCAGCTTATTAATTTAAATCGACACACGTACGTAGCTTACAAACTTCATCTTATATCAGTATGAAAATATCTATAAAACACGGTGTACATTCCTGAGATATACTACATGTTTGCGAAGTCTCAACGAGTTAACAGATGTCCATAAGCAGATTATCCATGATTTAGGTTATATGCTACTACACCAAAATGGGAGAAATACTAGACATTGTGAACACAGTAGAAACACATGAAGGTGTAGTACGAAGTGAGCTTCATTCTTATCAACCTTTTACGTTTGGACTCAATGACAATGATGAAATTCGCTTTATCATTATTCAGCAAGATGTATATACCCTACCACACGAAAGCTACCTCTATATTGATGGACGCCTAGATAAAGCAGATGGAAGTGGACCAATCACATCTCAACTAAACAACCATGGTCTAGCTTTTCTCATTTCTGAAGCGCGATATGAAGTAAATAATGTGGAAATAGATAGATCGAAGAATGTTAGTATTACAGGTGCAATGAAACTCTACCCTTCTTATAATGATGAAGAAAGTAATCTTTGACGGATTGCAGGATCGTGTCTGGAAGATAATAACGACTGGATGATTAATCAGGACGGTACTTTATCTGGTATGTTACCATTAAAACATATTCTCGGCTTTCCTGATGATTTTAGACGTATTATAGTCAACACAAAATAAGAGCTAATTCTGATCCGTGATAGAAGTGATTACACTTCTCTTAAATCAGCAGAAACACCAGTATGCTAAAAATTACACTTCATCGTATATTGTGGAGGATTCCACATGTAACATTATCTGATCGAGAAAAACTTCGATTGCTCAAGATTGTAGAAAATGATACACCATTACCTATACGTTTTCGAAGGTGAGAGATGCATGAATATCCTCTGTTTCAACCTACAAACAAGCATAGATGAGCTGTTAAAACGTCACGTTTTACCGAAGAACAATTGAATATTATTTGTGGATTTCAAATCCATCGTAAATTCAATCATGAGAAATATAGCTCACAGTTTGATCACTGTAAATTAAGAAATGTTAGACTACATCTCAACGGAATTACGTATCCATAAGAAAACATGGACATTAATTTTGAGAAAAATAAATTTGGGTTGCTCTATGACATGTTTTATAAATTCCAATCATCGTATTATCAGAAAGATGATCGTCCGCTAATTCGCCAGAAGAATTTAAAAATAAATCACCGATTGCAGTTATAGACTATTCTTATCATGAAGAATCTATAAAAGAATCTCCTGTCGATATTCGTTTAGAATTTGAAACATCTGGAAATATTCCTGCTAACACAACAGCCTATTGTCTAGTTATTCATACGAGTGATGTCACCATCCACTAACGAATGTTGTTACAAAACTATAAATATGGATAGCCGTTTGTGTGCTTCTACACCGTACACTATGGAACAGAAAGGAGGGAACTCTACACGGTTACAGACAATCGTCTTGATAACAAAGCAAATCTGTGAATGCGCATGCTGTTCGCCTACCAGTGTAACTAATACGCAACATCTTATTTATCACTCACAACTAAGTGAGGCTATTAAGATGTTCTATACACATAGAACCTTATGTCAGGTCCCAAAACATCTGATTCAGTGTTTACCGCCAGGAGTTTTACCTACGTACGCTGCACCTTTCGTAGATGCTTTTTGGGACATCCTTCCTCTCCATAGTAAGATGTCAATCGATGTAGCTCTATGCAGACCCTGTCGGCGTCTTAACAAGCATCGAGGTAAAATGGTTTGGATGATTGGGATGGATCTAATCCGAAGATTGTAAACTGTACGCAGTGTATGGATGAACTTTTCTCTTCTTTACAGTACCTGATAATAATTCAGAAAGGAGCAAAACTCATGAATAACAACAAGATAAGAACAGCATTAACTTCTTTAATAAACATAACATGCATAGTATAATATATTTTGAAAACTTAATTTTGTAAACAATATATATTTTGTGTAATTTGAATGTTGCAGGGGGTTTGCAATTTTGGAACCACGCTACCTCTTCGCAATAAGCTGTTAAGGAACACAGCAATCTTGTCGGCAGCATAACAAAGACTGTTGTATAACCAGTAGTAGATTGTTTAATTTGGTAAATAATTACACAATATATATTCCATTAAATTCCAAATGTTCTCCTTATTGCATTCCCTTTGCCATCTTACACCTATCGAAAATAATCACACTTATACCTTCTATAAAGTCTTGAGTTTACTATTGAGTGACCTTGATTACGAACACCGGGCGAGTTGGCCGTGCGCGTAGAGGCGCGCGGCTGTGAGCTTGCATCCGGGAGATAGTAGGTTCAAATCCCACTATCGGCAGCCCTGAAGATGGTTTTCCGTAGTTTCCCATTTTCACTCCAGGCAAATTCTGGGGCTGTACCTTAATTACGGCCACGGCCGCTTCCTTCCAACTCCTAGGCCTTTCATATCCCATTGTCGCCATAAGACCTATCTGTGTCGGTGCGACGTAAAGCCCCTAGCAAAAAAATGATTACGAACAAGTCTAAACATGCATAACCATGTCGACAAAATCGCTGCATCTTATAACAAAATTACGTAAACCTAGGGCTAAATGAGGAGGGAAGGGTATCTGACTGTAAAACTGTATCCCAAAGAGGGTATGGCATCTGACTGTAAAACTGGGCCCAAGGACAGAAGGGCATCTAACAGTAAAAATGAACCGTGAAACTAGTCCAGACGGGAAGGGAAGGGCATCTGACCGTAAAACTGGGCCAAATCAGGTGGAGTACAGTACTAGGAGGATGATAAGGTGGAAAATGCATCTAGGCGGAAAACTACGTCAGATGAGGAGGGAAGGACATATGACCATAAAACTAGGCCAGATCAGGAGTACACTAGTAGGATGATGCGAAGGAGGGAATATGTCTTTAGCGCACTCCAAAATGCCGTCTGTGAGAGGAAGGACATCTAGCCGTAAAACTAGGCCAGATGAGGAGGACGGAAGGGCATCCGTCCATACAACTCGGCCGCCCTCCAAAATTGCGTCTGTGAGGAGGAAGGGCATATAGCCTAAAACTATGTCAGATAACGAGGGAAGGGCATCTGACCGTAAAATTGGGCCCTGCGAGCTTAGGCCCCTCCAAATTGGCGTCTGTGAGGGGGAAGGAAATCTAGCCGTAAAACTAGGTCAGATGAGGTGAGAAGGGCACCTGATCGTTAAACTGGCCCCACCAAAATAGCGCCTGTCACCGTAAAACTGGGATCCAAGGTGGGAGGTGCACGTATCCGTAAAAGTAGGTCGGGAAGGTCATCTATACGTAAAACTAGGCCCCACCATAATTGCGTCTGTGAAGTTAGCCCCCTGCCAGGAGGGAAGGGCGTCTAGCCGTAAAACTAGGTTGGGAAGTGCATCTGGCCGTAAAACTTAGCCCACTCCAAAATGGCGTTTGCAAGGTTAGGCCCTTCCAATGTGGCGACTGTGTCAGACGAGGAGGAAAGTGTATCTGGCCGCAAAACAGGGCCCATTCTCAAAAATATTGTCTGGGAGGTTAGGCCCCTCCAAGATGGCGTCTGTGAGTTTAGGCTTGCTCTTGTACGCAATATTCGCAGATCTTCATAGCCCCACTACTCAACTAGGGATCAATGGCCTCGGGTCAAAATCTCTTTAGGTACATTACTAGGGGTCAATGACCGTGCTAGGTGTCAATGACCTTGTGGGAAAATGCTGACTTAATACCCATTGTTTGCCCTACTACTGCGGTAGAATAACATTCACAGTATCTCCTGCTTGTCGTAAGAGGACACTGAAAGGAACCCAAGGGGCTCTCAACTGGGGAGTGGGGTTGGCGATCACGGGGCCCTTTAGCTGAGTTCTGGCATTGATTCTACTTACTTGTGCCTTGCTGCTGTCTTTCATCTATCCTATCCGACCTCCCTTTGTCAACACTTGTTGTTTTCCAACCCCGACGGTATTAGACAATTGGAGGTCGAGGGAGTCTTTCTTTTTCCCACCCTTCGCGATCCTTTTTTTCTTCATTTTGCAAAGTGTCCGATCCCTTCTCTTTTCTCTCTGATTAATCTTAACAGAGGATGGCTGACCACTTTTACTTCCTCCTAAAACAATAATCACTACCATCGCTGTACCTGGCGTCCAGTCCTCTTATGCATTTTTCCTACTGTCATCAATTTGGGAGTTCTCATTTTCATACCAAACTCTCTGCAAGTTACAAAATATCTGATTGCAGGCTTTCAACAGCCTGCCATAAGACCAAGTCCTAGGCGTAGTCCAAATTGCTGAATCCCTCCCTACCATTTCGTACTTATCAGTAAATGGTCAGTGATGCAAGAATAGAATAATCATTGACCCAAACTGTGCGATTTGAATAGCATCTGATCAACGGGAAGATTTGGACTTAGACAGGAACAGTATTTATTAACTTATAGTCTCGTATTATAAAGAAAAATATGGAGTGAAAAAATATATCAGTCACAGGGTTAATGATAGGAGCCCGGGGGACGATTCCCAAATTCTTATTCCAGTTTTGGACTTCATTACCAATAGAAAATATATTTGTTGATAGTCATAGTGGTAACTGCCATCCGCGATTCAATATTAACTTTCAGAAACAATCTGTACAGTCAATATTATGGTGTGTTGCATACTCTTCGTTTGTTAGTTACTTTTTGTATTGTATGCGATATATTCTTTTCATATTCCATACTAAAGTGATTTATTAGATAGTAATTTTTATAGCCTTTTAAGCAGTAGAAGTTTATTTTACTGTCAACGGTATCTTTTCTCCTTTATGTCCAACAAATCTTTCAAGGCGAGTTGTATGCGGCAGTATCTAGTCTACAGTGCATGTGTGAACAATATTTGAAGTGAGTTGCACGATGCAAACAGTCATTAACTTATTTCTGGTAGCAAGCGACATGTTTGCGCTGAACAGCTCTTTTGCCAAAAAGTTATTGATAACTTGAATAATCCAAATTAATTTACTTTAACAACTTCCAGAATGATTCTGCTATGTTTTGAAAGGCAAACCCAGACTTTTCAGTGGAAGATAAATAGACCTTGTTTCTCTCTCAGGAAATATTTTACAGCTCGATGGGTAGAGCCATTTACAGCCTACTGTAAATGCGACAACACTTTTTTTGTTCTTAGCCTTGGCCCATGCTTAAATGGCATGTTCACGAATGTGACGTTTCTCATATGCAAATGGCTTCTTACGGCCTCTATTCCAATGATTTTTGTATTTCTGGTAATGTACTAGAGAGGGCAGCACCCTCAGTTGTAAACCCAGAATATCGTTCATTTTACGAGAGGAGTAGTATTATCTCTTTGAAGCGACTCTTTGCCTTGTTTATGTGAGAGATAATAACAATGGAGGCCGCGCTGATCGAAGTAGCCTTTCTATGTTTTAAATGGGTTTTTAATATATTCAAACTTAGCCCATACATGCATGTTACCTTTTATTTTGACCATTGATATTACAGGTATGTTGATCTTTGCTTTCGTTTTTTATATTGTGATGATTCATAACTTTCCATTCATAGCAAATTGACACGCATCTTTTCTGCTCTACTGCATGGATGTGCGTGTGTATGAGGTTGTTATTGTGATCATGAAATGTTGGTAACTCGGTCTCAGATTGATTCTATTTGTGTGCACTGCGTTCTGTGGTACTTTACCATCAGATGTGTTTATGCCCTCCGTGTCGACTTAAAGTTACATTCTTGTCGTACGAAGCGCGTGACCTGATGGATTTGAGCACGGGTGACTTTCAATCTCGTTGTAAAATTGTTTGCGTGGTGCTCGCTGCTGCTTGGTATGTGCGAGACCTGTTGTGTGTGGCCATGTGAGTTACACTATATAAATTTATTTTGAAATTAGTAACTGGAACGGCCGTTCATATTACTTCCCGATACCTTCATATGTGTGAATGCTTGGATGTGTGTTGGTGAGCGAGGGCAGAGGAAAGATGCTATGTCGATGGGCCTCATTTGCATTTTTAGTCTGGTGTCTGTGCCTTATGTTTGTCCTCGGTACACTTTTATTTATTCTTGCCACGTCTCTGTCTTGGACGTTTGCTAGCCCGGGAGGCCGCCATGTTTTCTTTCATATATTTAGGCTATATGCATGCCTGTGATACTCTTTGATTTTATTATTGTTCACTTGGTGCAGAGATGTTTCTCTCTGTCCCATCCCTATTTCCGCTTTGACTTTTACCTGCTCGTTTTTATCCTCCGTGACGCGTGGGTCTTTGACTGATATGAGTATTGTTGAGTGGATAATGGAGTGAGAAGAGTCGTGCTATGAATGAGACGTATCTCGTAAAAAGGACGAGCTAAATTGGGCCGTAATAGTGATAATAAAACATGCATATGATGTAATGAAGGTAATTCTGAGACGGTGAACTTGTAATTATATCTGTTTGGGTCTTGAAATAATAGTAATGCCGCGCCTCTGGGAGGCTAGATATTGTGATTTAGGGAGCAAGTGCTCTTCAATTAGGGGATTTCTGCCCCTCATTAAATAATACCTCTTCCTTCCGTAAAATTGTAAAATTAGTGGCTTAAAGCCCAAAGAGTTAAGGTTCTGAATCTTGGATTTTCCACAATTTTGTTTAATGATTGCTACTTGTACCTGTATTATTGTCATAACATATTGTTAAGTTTGAAGTTCTGAAAATATAACCTTCAGTTTAAGTTTTAAATTTAATTCTTGACATTGTAGTTAGACCCATTCACCCTGGCACCTTCTTTAACCTCTGCGTTCCACAGATACCCCGGAATAATAATAATAATAATAATAATAATAATAATAATAATAATAATAATAATAATAATAAAACAGCCGAAGAATGGAAAGTGGCACTAATACACCCAACGCATAAAACAAGGGGACAGACGAAAGGTTGATAACTATAGAGGCATCTCTCTTCTCCAAATGGCATCCAAGGTATTCTCAAATATATTGCTGAATAGAGTAGAGACATTACTTGCCAAGCAACTGGGTGAGTATCAAGTTTGATTTCGAAAAGGTAGATCTTGTTCAGAACAAATATATAACTTAAAATCCTAAATTCGCCATAGGACATTGTTGTGAATTTTGTAGATTTTAAAAAGTCTTTTGACTCGGTTGATAGAGAAACCGTAGATAAGACAATTCGTGAATTTGGAGTGAAAACTAAATTGGCAAACCTAATACGTGAAACACCCTGTGACACAATTTTAAAGGTGACATTTATGGGTGAGATATGAAAACCTATGAAGATAAATACAGGGGTGTTCTAGAGAAAATTATAAGAATTTGGAATGTAAAGCTTAAAGAATATAATATTTTGCCGGTAACTTCGGGGAGAAAAAAGTAAGGCATTGAAATAAATTGTCTAGCATTTGCAGACGATTTGGCTGTATGTATGTATGTTCAGTCGTCAGCCCTAAGGCTGGTTGGATCCTCAACAGCTCCGCCATCAGCTGTTATAGATCGGCTAGGCATCACTGAAGAGGCGTACTAGGGAAATGAGGAGTGAGGTAGTTTCCCGTTGCTTTCCTCTCTGGGCCAGAAGTTGCTATTACATATCAGTCTGCCAAGCCCACTGAAATGCATGCATCAACCGACCGTATGAGCAACATTTTCACACCATTCATATCAGGGACTGGCTGCAGAAGGAATGGCATTACTAGCATTGCTCATACCTCAGTCACTTTCATATTGTCAAAGCCAAGTAAAGACAGACAGGTCAATGAAAGTAACAAAATTGCTCTAGCCTATACCAGAACACTAGGTTCTGCATGTAAAGGCATACGATTTTGCTATATTGGCAGAAAACCTAACAAGTGCATCAATCAAATCAATCGCTTGGAATAAATAGCGAACAAGACAAATTTGAGAATTTCCGTAGAAAAAATAAAAATAAAATTACAAACATGAAGAACGCTTCAAAATTTTTGGAAACAGATCTTGAACCAGTGGAAAGAGTAACGAAATTCAAATATCTGGGAGAAATAATTCAAGAAAATGGTTTAAATAAATCTGCAATAGAAGAAAGAGTTCACAAAATGGAAAGAGCATATGGTATCACAAATAATTTTTATAACAAAAAGTGTCTATCTAAAAATCTTAAAATAAGGCCCTAATCTACAGTGGTGAAAGCGGAATGCCTATATGGAAGTGAATAGATTAGATAAACTTGAGGTACTAGAAAGGAGAATCATGAGAAAAATGTTAGGCCCTGTGAAAGCAACAGAAGTATTGAAATTAAAATCTAATGATGAAATATCCAGGAACATAGAAAACATAAGAGAAACCATAAGAGAAAGGAGATTGCAATTTTTTGGGACATATTTACAGAATGGATGATTCCAGATTATCAAAAAGTATTTTCAAGTACCTTTGGGACAAAAAGACAACTACTGTAGCTGGATTCAAGAAGTAAAGAACGATTTAGAATGACATAATATGAGAGAAGAAGAAACTATGGACAGAGAGATTTTTAGAAAGAGGGTAGTAAGTATGGAAGGATTCCAAGGAAGATTGCACAAGAAACCTGGTGCGAAGGGGTCCGAGGACAGAAAGAAATAGCATAGTGAAACTATGAAAGAATATTGGAAGGAACGGAAGAAAAAACAACAAAGTACGAAGAATTGAACTGAAATTGGCACGTGGTCCTTAGAAGGCCTCATCGGAAATAATAATAATAATAATAATAATAATAATAATAATAATAATAATAATAATAATAATAATAATAATAATCTGTAATAGTTAATAGAATACGATTCCTGGACAGGTCAGGGATTTTAACCTGGACCTGAGGGCTGGTTCTAGGTTCATTCAGCCTGTGTGATTACAATTGAGGAGCTATCTGACGGTGAGATAGCAGCCCCGTTCTAGAAAGTCAAAAATAACGCCCGAGAGGATTCGTCGTGCTGACCACATGACGCCTCATAATCTGCAGGCCTTGGGGCTGAGCAGCGGTCACTTGGTAGGCCAAGGCCCTTTGGGGCTGTTGCGCCATGGAGTTTGGTTTAGTAAATAATAGTTAGTACAAGTTTATACAAAATTTTATAGTGCCATTTTCAGTGCCTATTTTTACCCTGTTAATGCCTATTGAGGCCGCCTAAAACAGGATGGTCTCTTCTTAGCGACGACCTAATAAACTATCACCAATATTGTTTTTATTATTTATTTTTTCCAATCGGAAGGCTTTGAGAAAGGAGCTTCTAAGATCTCCGCAGATCCACAGGCTGTTTGCACTCGCTCGACTGGGTGAAGCTCCCATCTAGCGGTGAGGATGGACTTGTGTCGTACTCCTCTGACTGACAGGTGAAATGAAATGATATTGGAGAGTGTTGACAAATTGAAATATGACAGGGAAAACCGGAGTACCCGGCGAAAAACCTGTTCCACCTCCGCTTTGTCCAGCGCAAATCTCACATGGAATGACCGGGATTTGAGAAGCCGGCGCGCTGCCGCCTGAGCCACGCAGACTCTACGATATCCTGCTGCTCATACTAACACCTGCCAAAATGCAAAATAGTATTAATGGGATAGCACATGACTGTAAAGAGCGGAATCTAAAAATCAATGCACAAAACGAGAGTTATGGTGTGTAAAAGGGGTGTATTCGGCTGTGGCCTATGAGTATCAACTGTCCGGCACCACAGAAAACCCATCCCTCCCCCCTGGCTTTGTTTGGTTATAGGACGAACCATTTGCCGATTAGTTTGGGTTTAGCCCTTACAGACCAGACACTCACGTTTGTGAGTCTCTTTTATGCAGTAATTTACGTTAGAATTTAGCTGCTGTGGAGTTCGGACGGGTCTAATATGAATATGTCGGTTCCAAGGATCAGGTAGGCAATGGATTTTAATAAATGGGAAGAGGAGAAGAAAGTTGTAACTAATGTAAGGAAGAATTCTAGCGAACACTGGCCACTCTGGAATGAAAAATGTTCTACAGCAAGCTGTAAGAGCCACACCTTCATCATATCAGAGAAATGTGAAGTGAACCTCTATCTGAAGAGAAAAAAAAAAAGTATCAGAGCTTTTAATGCTAATGAAAGGTGTGAAGTGTAAACTTTAGACAGGGCAGGTAAAATGTTGCTCATCTCAGAACATTCATGAGTCTGGTCGTTCCCTAGGGCTGAAATGTGCTAATATTCTCTGTACAGTAGCTAATTTCACATATTTGCATGCATGCAATACAGTTAAAACTCATCATGTTTTGACTTCGAACTGACAACTATTTTTCTGATGATAACGTATTACTTGATTTCCTTCTAATCCGTAGGTTTGGTTTTTTTTTTTTTTTTTTTGTGGAATTAGCGAGGGATCACACGTCTACCACCTCAAGGACAGTGTCCTGGAGCGTGAGACTTAGTATATGAGGATACAACTGCTAAGAAGAACCAGTACCACACCCAGGCGGCCTGACGTGCTATGCTGAAGAGGGGCGTTTTAGGGGCATGGGAAGATTGGACGAGATATACAAGGAAGAGGAAAGGAAGCGGCCGTAGCCTTAAGTTAGGTACAATCCCGGTATTTGCCTCGAGAAGAAGTGGAAAACCATGGAAAACCTCTTCGAGGGTGGCTGAGGCGGGAATCGAACTCCCTCTACTCAGTTGACCTCCCGAGGCTGTGTGGACCCCATTGCAGCACTTGTGCCACTTTCTAAATTTCGTGGCAGAGCCGGGAATCGAACTGGGGCCTCTGGGGGTGGCAGTTAATCACACTAACCACTTCACCACAGAGGCAGACTATGCATTACTTTAGAAATGAAAAAAAATATTTGAAAGGAATAATAAATACCGCATTTAAGTGTTGAATGGAAATTGCTTTTTCAAGCAATGAGGAATGTGGAATTGGAAAGACAGGCGCCTTATTCTGAATCTATGTAAAGCTCAAACCACGGAAGTTAATATTAATGGTACTACAAGAGAAGCAAAAATTAGAAGAGGAGTGCGGCAAGACTGCCCACTGTCACCATGTCTCTTTAACCTGTCTATAGAAAATGCAGTTAGAGAAATGATAGAGCACACTAACGGGTATTCAGGTGCACAGCATCCGCTTTGCTATCTTACCTGATTCTGAAAAGGATGTGAGTAAGATGCTAAGAACATTTGACCAGAAAATCATTTCTCGAGACCTTTGTTTGGAGTGTGCTACTGTATGGGTGCGAAACCTGGACGTTAGGAAAACAGGAAGAAACTTGAGGCAGCAGAAATGTGGTTTTGGAGAAGAATTACAAAAACAACTTGGACAGATAAAAAGACAAATGACTTTGTTTTAAGGAACGTAAAAGATGATCGGTGTTTATTAATAAATACGATAAAGAAGAGGAAAAGAAAGTTCCTTGGACACGTACTGAGACATGCCGCTCTTCTCCAAACCATCACTGAAGGTAAAGTACTGGGAAAGAGACGCAAGGGACGACCACGGATGTCATACATCAGGAACTGGCATGTGGTTCATATAGCAACATGAAGATCATCAGATGTGGCTACAGCGACAAGGCAGATGATGATGACGATAATAATAATAATAATAATTATAAATTATCAAATACGAGGGACATACAATTACATACCGGTAAGCTCATTTCTTTTTACCAACTACCTAGGTATAGGACCTACACAGCAGCTGACCCTACGAACGATGACACAGGAATAAACTTACTACATCTCATCCAGGCTTCTAATAACTAAAGAAATATACATGAAAAAAATAAGAACCATGAATGTAGATCGTCTTCCATTCAACTACTAACAAAAGAAACCGTTAACATACCACCAAAGTAGTTAGATTACAGCACGTTTTGCGCTCAGATTGAGGTCAGAAATCAAGAGACATGGCTGTTAATTAATTTAGATCGTTAGGTGAGATAACATTTTGATGGAGAGATTTACGACCAATTGGCGTATACGGTAGAAAGTAGAAAATAATTAGTGTTATAAAATATTCCTCTGAAACAGATTACGCCAACAAAAGTAGAAATAAGTTGACAGGTCATTTGTTAGGCAATAATAACGAACAATAAGCTATTCTATTCCAGGCTAGGGAAAGTTCAGATGAACCACTTATACAAGTGGGTCCTATACTCTGTAATATTAACATGCTTTTCTACACCTGGTTATTAAAATACGTGTAAGTACTTCCGTAGAGCAAAAATAGAATTTTTACTCCCTTTAGATGAAATTGGGTCACATGAAAAAGTTGGTTCCTCTAAGGTTATCTTGACCTTTCATTAGAGCAAACGGAAATCTGGGCTTGAAGAAGAGTCCAACACCCGCACCGCCTTGCGATGCCAGCCGAGGAGGGCCGAGGGGGACCGACAGAGGCCACGGCCGCCTCAAACCATGCCGGCGAGCTCAGACTAACCGTGGCCATGGCAATTGTCAGGTGGATCGTGTTGTCGCTCTTCGCACTCGCCACCGCCACCAAGATACCGCGATGGAGCATGAAGATCGCGCAGGAACAGGGGTGAGCAACACATCTCTTTTTTAAGTGGCGAGCATTGTTCATTTATGATTGTGTTGAGGCGAAACAGTATCAGCATGACTATTTCGTTCACCAATTTACAATTGATCTCGCGGGTCGCACTTTAAGAAACGTGTGTGCCAATCATCCACTTCACACTCTATTTTACATCTTTCCTCTCTGACCTCCTTCTGCTAAATCTTCTCCTCTACTGAACCTGAGTTTTGCGAGGTTTAGAGTAGGCTGACCAATCGTCCTAATTAATATCATCAGCGCCAGCTGACGATATATCGCCAGTGGTGACACTAGTCTTGCATATCACGTGGAAAGAGATAATTTTCTTAACATTTTGAAAAAAGTCATATCGAAAATTTGTTGCAATCTATGTTGTGGATTTATGAAAGGGGAACTTCAAAATACGCCTTGGTGTTTTTCGCATCATTTGGTGAATAAGTAAGTTTTAGGCGCTTTCATTGGCTCTGATGTTCTCAATCTTTATTTTCGTGCCCAAATGAATTTTAATGCAAGTTAAGTGATTCTAGGTTTCTGTTTGTCATTTAAATGCATATGTTGGTATTAATTTTAGCATTTTTGTAACCGTGTCATATTTTAGACGTATTTTGGCAGTTTGATCGCAGCTCTTTTCGTGCATTTCTATTAGTATGAAGAAGAGAAAACCATTGTCTCTGACTCGTTTTCTTTAATATAAACAGGCGTCATTTAACATTATTTTATATGTACCAGCCAGAAAAAGTAATTTATTTATTCATGATACGACGATAATCATTTTGTTCATTTTCAGGTTTCACATTTTTTTACTAGTTTTTTATCATTCTAAAATTTCAAATAAGCTTATAAGGCTGCTTTCTAGTTTCATTGAGTCTTATTTTTCCTCCAATTCTATACTTAAATATACCGTGTTTCGACTTTTACAATATTGCATAGTACAGAGCTTACTTAGATGGTAGGCCAACCGTACGCAGTCTCAGGTAACTGCGCCAATCCCCTTGGATTGTATTTAAATGTTTATATTCGGAAAACTGATATGAAATTATTAATAATAATACTAATACTAATAATAATGCAAGATTTAAGAACAACACTTTATTCACGTGCGATTTTTAATTTAAAAAAGGCTATGTATTGTCACTCTTTAGTTATTTTTTAATCATATTTTGCCATTTTTGAAACCCGCCTGGTGGCTGTGATCGTTAATGCTTCATGGTTTGACACCGTGCTTAGCTGATTCGAGTCCCGTTGGTCGAAAGAAACTTCACCATCAGAATGTTGGCCGTCAGGGTAGGAGAGGTGTGGTATACAATTTATAACCACCAGATTGCGTGCCAGACGGCCGGATTCAATTGCAAACCTCTCCACAGTGCCCATATGGAGTGAGGGCATATGATGCTGCTGATGATGATGATGGTGATTCGTCCGTCGGATGCAAACATTAAGCTTTGAGCAGACCCCTTAGTTCTAGGAGTAGGTTATGCGCTCGCGCCTCGTTTCTCCATCATCCTTCCTACTATTGTTAATTTCATCTCATTAACTTCCCTGATGAGGACATTCTGTAGTAAAAATTCGCTACGAAGATTCGTCTCACTTGCTTGGTGTGAAAATAGAACAAAAAACCCGCGGGAAACCATGTTCAGAGTTACTGATAGTAGGTTCGAACCTACAATCTCCCGAATACAATCTTACACCTCCACAACTAACTCACTCAGTGCCTAGCAATAAGACGAGGAAAAACTCTGATTTGGATTGTACATCCTTTAAGACTATTTCTATCTATAAAACAGGAGGAGTTTACTTTTCACTTCATCATCTAAAGTAATTAACTTACTTACCACTGAATCAGTTATCTTCACGTAACATACACGAATATCCGTATACTACACAAACACGTAAGTAAGCAAAACTGAAGGAAATTATGATTGAAATTTGTCCTGTCCCGCATGTTTGAAGTTACTCTGTAACCTGTAACATGCATACATAAAAGCAAAGCAAACTCATCTCCGTACAAGCCATGAAGGCTCTTGGAGGGGTGGAAGGTAAAGGCTTCCACTATTGTTAACCTCGGCGCTTGTGGGGTAGAGTGGTTAGCTCTACACCCGGCCGCCTTTGTCCCCAGGAATTAACCTGGTACTCATTTTATGTGAACCTCAGGGCCATATGCACCACCGGAAGTGGAAATCTTGTTTCTTAAATTTTACGACTTTCTGACGGGGATTCGAACCCACGTCCTTCCGGTCGAACCGAGCATGCCTGTACCGCCTCGGCCAGGCAGCCCCTAACATACATGCATATATTACATACATCTTCATTATAGACTGTTATGCCTTTCCGCGTTCAGTCCCCATTCTCTGTAAATTTACTAATCACAACCAGTATCTTCTGTTTTGTAACTAGTGCTGTGGTCTCGTTTTATCTGTAAATTGTTAGAAACTGAGTCTACCCATCGTCGTCTTGATCTCCCTATACATCTCTTACCCTCCATGACCGGGCTTATTATTCTCTCTGTTAAGCTATCCTCCTCCATTCGCCTTACATGACTCCGCCACCGAAGCCGGTTTATGCGAACAGATTCATCAATCGAGTTCATTCCTAATGTAACACATGTTCTGAATACTCTCCTGTCATTGTTTCCCCTTGTTTGTACCAGCTATAATTATCGCTACCTTCAAGCCTGTCACTTCTAACTTATCCATAATGTGTCCTGAGTCTACCCAGCTTATACTACCGTAAACCAAAATTGGTCTAAAAATAGGCCAGTGTAAAGATAGTTTCTTCAGGAAGCTGACTTCGTTTTTAGAGAATACTGTTGATTACGACTGCAAACTCACTGCATTCGCTTTGTTGCATCTTGATTCAATTTCACTTACTATATTACCATCCTGGGAGAGCACACAACATAAATACTTGAAATTATCGACCTGTTCCAGCTTTGTATCTCCAACCTTCCTGTTGGTAAGCTACAGGAAATACCTTCCAGTGAAAACTACGCCCGAGTGATGGGTAAGGAATAGGGAAGAAAGTTCAAAGATCTAAAATCAATCAATCAATCAATCAATCAATCAATCAATCAATCAATCAATCAATCAATCAATCAATCAATCAATCAATCAATCAATCAATCAATCAATCAATCAATCAATCAATCAATCAATCAATCAATCAATCAATCAATCAATCAATCAATCAATCAATCAATCAATCAATCAATCAATCAATCAATCAATCAATCAATCAATCAATCAATCAGATTGATCTGCATTTAGGGCAGTCACCCAGGTGGCAGATTAACTATTTGTTTTCTTAGCCTTTTCTTAAACGATTGCAAAGAATTTGGAAATTTACTGAACATCACCCTTGGTAAATATTTCCAATCCTTAACTCCTCTTCCTAAAAACGAATATTTGTCGCAATTTGTCCTCTTGAATTCCAACTTTTCCTAATTTTAAAAATACCATTCAAACTTATTCGTCTACTAATGTCATTCCACGCCATCTCTCCACCGGAAGCTCGGAACATACCACTTAGTCGAGCAACTCGTTTCCATTCTCTCAATTCTTCCCAGCCCAAACTTTGCAACATTTTTGTAACGCTACTCTTTTGTCGGACGTCGCCCAGAACAAATTAAGCTGCTTTCCTTTGGATTTTTTCCAGTTCTTGAATCAAGTAATCCTGGTGAGGGTCCCATACACTGGAACCATACTCTAGTAGGTGGTCTTACCAGAGACTTGCATGCCCTCTCCTTTACATCCGTACTACAACTCCTAAATACCCTCATAACCATGTGCAGAGATCTGTACCCTTTATTTACTATTTACAATTTATGTGATCACCCCAATGAAGATCTTTCCTTATATTAACATCTAGGTACTTACAATGATCCCCATAAGGAACTTTCACCGCAATGCAGTAATTAAAACTGAAAGGACTTTTCCTATTTGTGAAACTCACAACCTGACTTTTAATTCCGTTTATCATCACCCCATTCCCTGCTGTCCATCTCACAACATTGTCCAGGTCTTTTAGGATTCAAATTGGATTCAAATAGTTTTGATTCTAAACTGTATTCTTAATTTATTTGTAAGTTGGTGGCAAAGTGTTGTTCACAAACAGGCCAGATCAGCACAATACACGCGCCAAGTTGATGGTGTATTGTTCCCTACTATTTATCGTTACAGTAGTTGCAGTCAATGCAGTTGAGAGAACATGGTGATCTCTATACCGAGTGTGCACAGTGGCTCCCAATCTTTGACAAGGGCGGGAGATAATCATTGTCGCGTGCCTGCTCAGAAATTATAAACTTACAATACTTGCATAGGTTTACGGTCCTAAAAACAAGGCAGTTACAATTTTTCAGCCTGGTCTTTCACAAGAAAAAGAGGTTTATCAAAATTATTCCTTGATTCTATATAATATGCTAGTATGCTTGCTTTTCTTTGAAGACAGGTTTGGTAAATGCTCTGAAGATAAAGCGACAGAAACAGTTATGTTATTCAAGTTTGACATATTTTACATGCTCTGTCTCATTGCTACCTATATTCATTTATTTATTTATTTATTCATTTATTTATTCTTTTTTAATCCCTTTACTGTCGAGGATTGTTTTTTTCCGAACTCAGCGGGGGATGCCACCTCTACTACCTCAAGGACAGTGTCCTGGAGCGTGAGACTTTGGGTCGGGGGTTAAAATAGGGAAG
The DNA here is from genome assembly GCF_040414725.1 of Anabrus simplex. NCBI lineage: Eukaryota > Metazoa > Arthropoda > Insecta > Orthoptera > Tettigoniidae > Anabrus > Anabrus simplex. The sequence continues at coordinate 512,470,931 of NC_090267.1, forward strand.
GAGGACCAGTACCTCACCCAGGCGGCCTCACCTGCTATGCTGAAAAGGGGCCTTGTGGCGGGGTGAGGGGGAGGGGGATAGGAAGGGATAGGCAAGGGAGAGGGCAGGAAGCGGCCGTGGACTTAAGTTAGGAACCATCCCAGCATTTGTCTGGAGGAGAAGTGGGGAAACCACGGAAAACCACTTCGAGGATGGTTGAGGTGGAAATCGAACCCCCCTCTACTCAGTTGACCTCCCGAGGCTGAATGGACCCCGTTCCATTTTCAAATTTAGTGGCAGAGCCGGGAATCGATCCTGGGCGTCTGGGGTGGCAGATAATCACACTAACCACTACACCATAGAGGTAGTTTTATTTAGTTATCTAATTAAGTACTTAACGTATGGCACATCTAAACAAGAAATGTATACCCTTCAATCAAGACTTTGTTCTGTACTGTGAAGTATTTACGCGGAAATTCTTAGCCGTGTCCTATTCCATTGTGACCACAAGACCTGTCTGTATCGGTGCGACGTAAAGCAAATACACTGACTGACAGAGCAAATGCAACACCAAGAAGGAGTGGTTCGAAAGGGATGAAAGTTGGGAAAAAAACAGAGACGGCACGGACGAATAATTGATGTTTATTTCAAATCGATATGCAGGTTACACAATGCGCACGGCATCGACTCACTAGGATGTAGGACCACCGCGAGCGGCGATGCACGCTGAAACACGTCGAGGTACAGAGTCACTAAGAGTGCGGATGGTGTCCTGAGGGATGGTTCTCCATTCTCTGTCAACCATTTGCCACAGTTGGTCGTCCGTACGAGGCTGGGGCAGAGTTTGCAAACGGCGTCCAATGAGATCCCACACGTGTTCGATTGGTGAGAGATCCGGAGAGTACGCTGGCCACGGAAGCATCTGTACACCTCGTAGAGCCTGTTGGGAGATGCGAGCAGTGTGTGGGCGGGCATTATCCTGCTGAAACAGAGCATTGGGCAGCGCCTGAAGGTACGGGAGTGCCACCGGCCGCAGCACATGCTGCACGTAGCGGTGGGCATTTAGCGTGCCTTGAATACGCACTAGAGGTGACGTGGAATCATACGCAATAGCGCCCCAAACCATGATGCCGCGTTGTCTAGCGGTAGGGCGCTCCACAGTTACTGCCGGATTTGACCTTTCTCCACGCCGACGCCACACTCGTCTGCGGTGACTATCACTGACAGAACAGAAGCGTGACTCATCGGAGAACACGACGTTCCGCCATTCCCTCATCCAAGTCGCTCTAGCCCGGCACCATGCCAGGCGTGCACGTCTATGCTGTGGAGTGAATGGTAGTCTTCTGAGCGGACGCCGGGAGTGCAGGCCTCCTTCAACCAATCGACGGGAAATTGTTCTGGTCGATATTGGAACAGCCAGGGTGTCTTGCACATGCTGAAGAATGGCGGTTGACGTGGCGTGCGGGGCTGCCACCGCTTGGCGGCGGATGCGCCGATCCTCGCGTGCTGACGTCACTCGGGCTGCGCCTGGACCCCTCGCACGTGCCACATGTCCCTGCGCCAACCATCTTCGCCACAGGCGCTGCACCGTGGACACATCCCTATGGGTATCGGCTGCGATTTGACGAAGCGACCAACCTGCCCTTCTCAGCCCGATCACCATACCCCTCGTAAAGTCGTCTGTCTGCTGGAAATGCCTCCGTTGGCGGCGGCCTGGCATTCTTAGCTATACACGTGTCCTGTGGCACACGACAACACGTTCTACAATGACTGTCGGCTGAGAAATCACGGTACGAAGTGGGCCATTCGCCAACGCCGTGTCCCATTTATCGTTCGCTACGTGCGCAGCACAGCGGCGCATTTCACATCATGAGCATACCTCAGTGACGTAAGTCTACCCTGCAATTGGCATAAAGTTCTGACCACTCCTTCTTGGTGTTGCATTTGCTCTGTCAGTCAGTGTACATTTCTCATTAGGGAAGTGAAATAGCCACAAGCTAGAAGACTCTCCACTCTATAGCAGAGCGTGTGGCTGAGTAAACATTACATATATGAGAAGTGAACAAATAGAAACCAGATTTTGATTGCTTTAAGAGGAGCAATACCTGAGCAATGAGAATATTACATTTCGCTATCCTGCAGAATCCGTCTGTTACCATTTCTTGATGGATGCAATACTTTTGTATCCATCTCTTGGCACAGGCCAGAGCAAAATGTAGCTTCCACTGAAGCCGCAGTCTCATATGGAAGCTACCGGGGCATGGGTGGTGCTGAGTAATGACATTCAGAGCACAACCACTGTTTGAGTGTCATGAAAGGTGTTGCTCATAGGGTCAGTCGTGCTGCAGTGGCACCTTCTGGTCCAGTGAGGAAAGCAATGGCAAACTGCCTCACTAATCATCTTGCCTAGTACGCCGCATTTGGGCTCTCCCATTGGTTTTTGCGGCTTCCCTATAACTGCATAGCTTTTGGTGGTGCTATATGAGGATCCAACCAGCCTCTCGGCTGATGACCTGACAGACAGACAGATCCCTCAGAAACTCGTTTTTGTACTGAAAACACTGTTCTTTGTTAAAAAAGTACATTTTCAAAACAGACATTATGTATTGTCTGAGTAGGTGAAATTGTTGTGTGTTTGCGAGAAATTGTGGAAGACCAATGCGCGTAGTAATTTTTAAGCACATACAGGGTGATTCGTAAGTTACTACAGAACATTTATGAGTGTAATGCAGGGGTAAAAATAAGACAAAAATGATATGTACAACTTTTTGTGAAAGTTATTTATTTCACAATCATGATTCATAATGTCTCATCTTGCTGTGTATTAACCGTGGGCCATTACAGTCTTCGGACGTGTCATGTTCACCAACATAGCGTGGCCTGGGGAAGAAAATCCTTGCATGGGCAGGATACATGTGACATCCAATGAAATCTTGTAATTTTTTCAGCTCGTCCCCTCACCCTCAAGTGTTCCCAACCCTAGGTTTGCAACGTTTCCTTAGCAGTACTATTTTTTGTTTTTGTCGGAAATCACCCACAACAAATCGTGTTGATTTCCTGTGGATCTTTTCCATTTCATTTTGAACATGCTTTAGGGTAAACTGAATGTACAGTACTGTGCGTAGTTTGTGACCCCGTTGTTTAGTCGAACTCTGTGAGGATATTTTGTTTTTGTTGTTGTTGTTTATTGTGGGTTTTTACTACGCACATTGCCTTCGGTGAATTTGCGATCCTTAAATTAATGAACTCTGGGAGGAATAATTTTGTTTGTGTCGCGTAACTCTGCAATGGAACAACTCCAGAAAAAAAAAAAAATACCATTTTTGTCTTACCTCTATATTGCACCGACAAAGTTTGTACAGTCACTTAAGAATCACCTTCCATGTGCTCGTATTTGATACATTTAATCACTTTTACATTTTTGTAGTTAGATATAATAATCTTTTGGAACTTTGTCGTGTAAATGAAATAAATAATTTATTGTCATGTCTCTTATGAAAGCAGAATAGCTTTTGGACGCTGTGCAATGGAAAGAAGAACTGAAAATCGTCAGTGACAGAGGAATATCTACAAATACCTAAATCCGCTAGGTGCAGACTCTCATGTTTCCCTGAACTATCGAAGCTAGAGAACATCAGCGTGTTGGTGCCTTTGAGATGTGGTGCTGCCGAAGAATACCATGAACACGAACATGTCAATCAGAAATGTGCTTGGCTATCAGAGCATATTGCACTTTTTTGGTCACATCACGAGACGACAGGGGGAGGTAAGAGTCAGTGGTAAAAGATGAAGATGAAGAGGAAGATCACCAAGCAGACGGGTTGATCAGGTGAACGAGGTCACCTAGATGACTTTAAGGAATATCATACGACAGGCAAGAAATCGAGAACAATGGAAGCTGCAGGTCATGTCTAGAACAAAGCAAAAAGACATAAGATAGAGGTCACGATGTTCATTCATGAGTAAAACAATTAGAGATAATAATAATAATAATAATAATAATAATAATAATAATAATAATAATAATAATAATAATAATATACATGAAAATGAAAATCCACAGTCTGTTTCCAGTCATTTGACCGGGTCAGGAATAGAATAAATGAAGCCCCCATCTAGCGGCGAGGATTGGAATTTTGCCGGCAACCGAGGCCTGTCGCATTCCTCTGGGGCAATGATTAATGATTTACAGATGAAATGAAGCGATACTGGAAAATGTCGCTGGAATGACATATGGCAGGGAAAACCAGAGTACTCGGAGAAAACCGTGTCCGCCTCCGCTTTTCTCAGCACAAATCGTACTTCCTCTCATATATCCATGGACATAATACCAGATCGACTTCTACTCTTATGGTACCGGTTAATCATTCACCTGTATACAGCCACTCTGGGGCAAGGCTATGGAACACACTCCCTGTCACTATACGTAATAGCACTTCAACAGTCTCATTCAAACGGTCTTGTCGAGATTTCCTCTTAAATACGTGATCAGCTTGTATGAATGTTAGTGTGTATGAGTGCAAGTATGATTTAGAGCTATTGTTAGGTGATGTAGATAGGCTAGATAATATTAATCATTAAAAATAACAATTATAATCTGTTATAATATTACTCCATAAATTTAGGTAGTTCCTAGGGACTGTTAATTTTATTTTTCCAAATTATGTGATTATGTACTGTATGTAGTGGTTAAGTGTAAGAGAGGGCCGTGAGCCCTAACTTCGCCACATACAAAGGCATAAAATAAATAATAAATAACTACATGGACTGACCGGGAGTTGAACCACGGAACCCACTGCTGAGACGGCGGTGCACTCCCACCTGAACTACGGAGGCAATAATCTATAAGTACAGACTAAAGTCATATACTCCAACCAAAGCTAAAACTGAAACTGAAAGATATTAAATTTAGTAGAATTTTTTGTCTTCACTAACTGAATCTCTGCTGACAAACCTGACCTCGTTATCACAGATAAAGTAACATAGTTCATAGTACCAAAGTCTCGTAACATTAAAACTAGGATTCAAGAAAAATTCAACAAGTGCATGGATTTCGCAGAAGAAACGAGACGACCCTGGAAATAGCAAACAGTTGCTCTTTTTTGTAATTGTGATCTCAGCAACTGCGGTCGTCTCAAAACAGCTACTGACAGCCCTGCACCATCCATCATCTGTGAGCAACTACAGAAGACAGTTACTGTATGTCGGACAGCTGTCATATGGTCTAAACCTCTGAGACAGGAAAACTTATTGTGTGTAACTATCGAAATAATAATGAAGGAAGAAGGAAAGAGAAAAACATTAATATTAACTAGACGGTGGATTGCCTGGCCGAAGTGGTAAAGGCTTGCTCGGTTCACCCGGAAGGACGTGGGTTCGATTCACCGCCAGGAAGTCGACAAATTTAAGAAATTTAAGAACTTCCGGATTTTCATGTGGTCCTAAGGTTCACTCAGCCTACACTAAAAGTGAGTACTAGGTTAATTCTTGGAGGCAAAGACGGCCGGACGTAGAGCAAACCACACTTCCCCACCAAGTGCCGACGTTACGGATAATGGAAGCCTTTACCATCCACCCCTTCAAGGGCCTTCTTGGCCTGTAAGGAGGTTACTTTGGTTTGCTTTTAGAGGGTGGATTCATTTGCACTAAAACAGCAGTATGTGCACTACTACATACTTTGCAATATATTTGTTTTTCCTCTATGTGTAAGGTTGGTTGTCCTAATATCAACAGCGGAAGCATGATACTTTAAGTGCTTTTTCGTTTGGCATGATTACTACTGCACGTACAGTATTTAGTTTAGTTCCTACAACTGGCTATGTTGGTGAACATGACACGTCCGAATACTGTAATGGCCCACGGTTAATACACCTTCTGTGTTGTACTGCTCGTTCATAATCATGTAAAACCGGGGCTTACTACTCGGATGACGAGTGTTCTCATGCTACTCAGACACCGTTCGCGCACGACGCTACGTGGTAGTCAAACTAAATATTTAAACTTCGAAGTAATTGATGCAATTATGCTGACAATAATGAACATTTATAATTTAAATGAACAAGTTTACGGTATTTATATTTTAATTTGGCACACTCAGTGACTCAAATGTGTATTAGTATTATGTGAGTAGTCGGGTGGCGTGTAAAAACCGCAGGGCGGTGTGTCCGTTAACAAGGTCGTAGGAAGAACATTGACGTACGTCAAAGATATGTGCGTATTCCGTATAGATGCATTTGTATGCACTATAAAACTTAGCCATTCAGTTTCAAATGGTATGAATCGCCTTTACTTCTTATGGGTATATTATATCTTCAAACAAACAAACAAACAAACAAACAAACAAACAAACAAACAAACAAACAAACAAACAAACAAACAAACAAACAAACAAACAAACAAACAAACAAACAAACAAACAAACAAACAAACAAACAAACAAACAAACAAACAAACAAACAAACAAACAAACAAACAAACAAACAAACAAACAAACAAACAAACAAACAAACAATGCAAATATGCCAAATTCCGCCCTCTAATAATAACATTAATCGTGTCATAAACGGAGGAGGGGAACACCTATCCAATTACGCAGTCAGTCGTAAGTAAACGTTGTTTAGACACGGAGTGATGAAGTATAACAGTTATACCGATTTCAATACGAGCAAGACGAGAAGGAGAGAATGTATGTTCATGGTAGGTTAATGAAAGAAGAACAGTGATTTTATTCATTGGAATTGTCATCCTGTTGCAGCTCAAATTCCAGTCACTCAATGTGAGATTATTGCTGGACAAAGCGCAGACGGGACAGACACTGCGCTTTTCTCTGTCATCTTTCATTCCAGCAACACTCTCCAATCATCTGTAGGGGCGATAGAATAATACCCACGGTATCCTGCCTGTCGTAAGAGGCGACTAAACGGGCCCCCGGAGGCTCTGAACTTTGGAGCGTGGGCTGGCGACCACGGTGCCCTAAGCTGAGTCGCGGCATTGCTTCCACTTACTTGTGCCAGGCTCCTCACTTTCATCTTCCTATCCGACCTCCCTTGGTCAACTCTTGTTCCTTTACGACCCCGAAGGTATTAGAGCACTCGAGATCTATCACGCCCTTCGTGGTCCTGGTGTTTCTTTAGCAAACTTCCACTTTTCGAAGTGTCGCATCCGTTCCATTTTTTCTCTCTGATTAGTGTTGTCTAGAGGATGGTTGCCTAGTTCTACTTCTTCTTAAAACAGTAATCACCACCACTTGTCATTAATTAACCATTGCCCCAGAGGAGTGCGACAGGCTCCGGCAGCCGGCACAATTCGTATCCTCGCCGCTAGATGGGGACTTCATTCATTCCATTTCTGACCCGGTCGAATGACTGGAAACAGACTGTGGATTTTCATTTACACTTGTTATCTTTCTGTCTTAATCGGTTTTCTTTTGGCCTTTCCCTCGGACTCAGCGAGGGATCCTACCTCTACCGCCTCAAGGGTAGTGTCGTGGAGCATGAGACTTTGGGTCGGTGATAAAACTGGGAAGGAGGACCACTACCTCGCCCAGGCACTTGCTATGCTAAACAGGAGCCTTGTGGGAGGATCGGCAGATTGGAAGGAATAGACAAGGAAGAGGGAAGGAAATGGCCGTGGCCTTAAGTTAGGTACCAGGCCGGCATTTGCCTGGAGGAGAGGTGGGAAACCACGGAAAACCACTTCCGGGATGGCTGAGGTGAGAATCGAACCCCCCTCTACTCAGCTGACTTCCGGAGGCTGAGCGGATTTCATTCCACACCTCGTACCACATTTCAAATTTCGTGGCAGAGCCGGGAATCGAACGCGGGCCTCCGGGGTGGCAGTTAATCACGCTAACCACTACACCACAGAGGCGGACTTCACTTATTATCTTGTTCTAAATGAGGTCCCGTTAGGACCTTGATTCTTAGAAGTAGGTAAACACTTTGTTCGTAGAGTGATAAAGAAGAAGGGTGCGTGGGGCTGAGGCTGCACAAGGTAATGAAGTACCTTACCTCTATGTAGGAGGAAACTCTGCTACTGGGTGAGTCAATGGATGTTAAGAGATCATTATCCTCATCAGTGGAGAAGGACCGCTCGAGGATCAACAAGGTGGGGAAGATGGGGAATTGAAATGCCTTCCTTCTGCGCGGGATTCAGTATCTCATCTCTATAGTGTCCATGGAGGACTTTGAAGGAGTGGAAGTTAGCGGTTCCACTGTCCATAACTCGGCACTTACTGAGATGCAGTAGTTAGCGCTACACTCGGCCGTCTTTGTCCCCAGGAATTAACGCAGTACTCAATTTTGTTGTAAGCTGACTGAACCTGAAGGAAGCTGTGAATCTTCAGCAGTAAAAATCTCCGCACTAAATTTTTACTTTATTTCTGGGAATCGAACACACGTCGTTCCGTGTGAACCGAGTGGACCTCTACCACGTCGGCTAGGAAGGACCTTAGGGGCGCGCAGCTGTGAGTTTGCATCCGGGAGATTGTGTGTTTGAACCCCACTGTCGGCAGCCCTGAAGATGGTTTTCAGCGGTTTCCCTTTCCTATCCCATCGTTGCAATAAGACCTATCTGTGTTGGTGCCACGTAATGGGAAGGCCTTAACCCAGTGTCATAAGGATAAAAATACTTCTGTCCTTGTTTCTTTCCCTGCTCCCTTTCCTACACCCCGATGAGGGTGGACATGGCAATGTTTTACGACCAAATGCTCTTCCCTGTACGGAGGAATGTATCGAGTGTTTCTGTGGTGTGCTGTGTGTACAGAGTGGCCGAGTATACGACGTTAGAGAGTTGGTCACCGTGATAAATACTTTGAAGAAAGTAATTTGATATCCCACAACGTTGTTATTTTGTCAGCTTCGTGTGGCTTAGACCGGCATGAGAAAGCAGCATCAAACATACCGCGGCTCGGAGGATAGTGTTCAAAGCAGTCGTAAGCCACGTGCAGCGCCTCGCAAAGCCCATTTGAATTCGCCCGCGAAGCGATGTGATTGGCTAACTTCAGCAGCTGATGAAATGACAACGGTGCGCTATCAGTATGACCAACCCTCCAATGCTCATATACCCGCACCTGGTTTCATGTTGTTCCCGGACACCCTGTGTGTGAGTGTGTTGAGACGAACGCGAACACATTGCAACTGTAAAGTTTGCTGTACGATTTTTGGTTTCTGCTACAGTTATTTTCCGATGCGATGGCCCTCTTTTACCAAGTCAGTTTCAAACCGTCTTCCTGGAATTTTTTTTAAAGTTTTAATGTTGAAATCATTTCTCAGCACACGAAGTAGAGGCGCCCGTACAACGAAATACGTAACATTAAGCAATTTCCTCAATTGTGCCGAAAGTTAAAGGGCCCGGAAAGATTTTAAATTGTAAGTCTCGGATAGCTCTATCAAACTAAACAAAGCTGTGGAAATACGTAGAAATCTTAACAACTTCAACAGGGACACTGGCTATCAATTAAGTAATACATGGTTGTCAGACAGTAGGAATTTACGTAGGTAGTTCCCTTCCCTGTCCCTTCACTATTGTTATTTCGTCTCTGTGTTTTCCAAATTCGTACGTTCCTCATGTGAATCTCTTAGACTGATTTTGATGGTTCGGTCAGCTTCCGCTTCGAACGCTAGCGCTGTGCTACGTCTGGTGGCGAATGAACGTACCATTTCCACTTCTATTATAACGTCTAAATTCAAAAGCTCGTTGTTTAAGAAGCCCTTCTCGTGAACAGTTGAGATTTCTTCTGAGGAAGAATAGCACTATTCTCTGCGAAACGTAAAGAATTTCACCTTATTTTCTCGACACGACATAAGCCCAAAAGCCTATAAAAAACCAGTCTTGATTAAGTTAGTGAACGGAAAGGATGTGCTGAGTGAGTGCTCCGTAATGGGGAACACTGTGCAACAGTATAGAGCTGCGATAGGAAGTTGGCAGAGTAGATGGAAGAGTAATGACTTAAACGATAAGAAGACGAAGGATATGAAAGTGCGGTGAAAGGCAGCTCTGCTTGTAGCAGTGGTGGTGGCAGTGTTGCTAATGATAGGGGAGTGGAGACGAACCCAGGACCAGGGCAAGGCAATGTGGGCCCTCTTGGTTGGGAACTCACTGAGGCAATAAAGGAGCTGGTGAAGGGGGCTTTTCAGGCAGACCATGTACGGGATCTGTTAACGAAACAGACTGAGGATATCAAGCAATGCATCAAGGAGGAGATGAAAGATCTAAAGGGGAACGTGCAGAACAACAGAGATGAGGTAGAAATACTACGAAAGAAGGTCAAAGATTTGGAGGAGGAGCTGGTAAAGGTGAAGTTGGAAAGTTTTAATGGTGAGCAGGAAAGAAGAAAGAAAAACATTTTTATTTATGGAATACAAGAATGGGCCGGAGAAAATAAAGTGGACTTAGTGTATAAGGTGGTGGACGTGGTACAAACAAAATGAAGATAAATTTCAGCGAGGTTGACATTGATGATCTTTACAGAGTGGGGAGAATGAAGGGAAATAGGCCCATTAAAGTGTCGCTATTATCCACCCTGATGGCGGATATTGTGCTAAGGAACGCAGGAAATTTAAAAGGGGAGGAAATATGGTTGAAGAGTGATATTGGCAGTGAAGCAATTAGAGCTGAGAATTTTGAGAAAACATCTTTGGTTTGCGAGAAAACAAGGATTGAGAGCACATATTAGAGATAGTCAGCTGGTAGTTGGAGACGGCCGGTGGTCGCGTGTGTTGGAAGTGAAAATGCTCCAGGAAATGGATGACAGACATCTGCAGGTTAGTGAACAAGTGGCGGGTGAAGGTGAAAGGAAAGTCGAAGCAAGTGCAGAGTGTGCTGACGCAGTAGTGAATAACTGTGACGAAGTGACCGAAGTCCAGTGCCCAGAGGAGGAAGGAGCTTCGAGTAGATCACCGAGTGAGGAAGGGTTGGTGCTGTCTCACGCAAGTGGAGCTGTGGAAGCAGAAGAAAGAAGACGACGAGAAGGTTTGGGCAAGGGAAGGAGTCTAAGTTTAAAAGACTTATGGGGTAAGAAAAACAACGGGCAGGATGGCAAGACCAGTAAGGAGAGTATCAAATTGAATAAAAAGGAAGAAAGGGCAGTTGAAAGAGAAGGAGCGAGGGTAACGAGAAGTATAATGATCAACACAACAGAAGGAAATAAATTTAAGGGTGGAAGGGTAGAAGATGGAGAGGGGAATAAATAACTATATTGGAAAATAGGATTTGTAAATATTGGGGGGGGGGGGGTTCTAAGTAAATTGGAAAACGGGGGAGTGATAAAAGTAGTGGAGAGCTTTGACATTGTGGCCCTTTTGGAGACATGGCTAGGAGAAGGACGGAGTTTGACCTGGAAAGGGTTTGTGGTAAGGAATATAACTAAGAAAAACGGGGGTGGAGGGGAAGATATTCTGGTGAAATAGCATTACTAATAAAGGAAGAAATATGCGACAGGATTGAAGTTTTAGACAATCAGGTGGAAGGGGTGATTTAGGTGAGGGTTCACCTAGGTGGGGGCGAGCCGAAAGAGGTATGTCTGGCCTTTTTATACAACCACCCCAGTGGTTCTGTATATTCAAATGATAGTTTCTTTGAGGAACTGATAGTGGAAATTAGTGGGATAAAGGAGAAATACGAAGAAGCGGGGAATGCGACTGGAATGCGAGAATAGCGAACTTAAGCCCCTTATATAATAAAGAGGTGAAAGGAATCAGAAGGAGTGAAAGAACGAGTAAAGATAAGGGAATAAATGGGTATGGGTAGAAAGTGCTTGAATTATGTTCGGCAAGCAATTTATACATTCTGAATGGCTGGTGGACGGGGGATACCGAGGGGGAGTTGACATATATCACAAAACAAGGAGGGAGTGTTATTGACTTGGTAACCAGCTCGGGGGAAATGTTGGAGAACATAATTAAAATTGTAGTGATTAACTGGGCTGAATCTCATCATGTCCCGATATCTATAAACCTGAGGAGAGGGGAACATGGGGATAGGTTGGGAAAAGGAACGAGTGATGGAGAAAAGAGCATGAGTCTCATTAAATATAAATGGACAGAGGAGACTAAAACAAGACTTGATGAGTATTTACAAAATGAATTTCAAATTAATAATGTAGGGTGCGAAGTAGCACTGAGATGTAATAATGTTGACACGGCCTTAGGGCTAGTGGAATACCCCATTAAGAGGGTAGCAGAGGTGATACGTCATAGGGGAAAAGGGTAGAGGAGACAGAGGGATGGTTCGATAGTGAGCGTAAGGGATTGAGGAGAGAAGTTCTGAGGGCGCTGAAAGACTTTAGGAAGCATTGGAGGGTGGGGGAGAATAGAGGGAAAGGTTTTGTAGACTGAGGAGGGAATACAAGGCCAAGATAATAGAAAGGTAAAAGTTATGGAAAAAGGAACAAGTGGAAGCGATTAATAGGGAATGCAAAAGTAAGGAAGGGGAAAATGTATGGGACAGAGGAGGGATAGTAAACTGTTAGGAGGGAAGGATAGATGGAATGGGGATAGAGGGGTGGAGGCGATTGGGTGGGGGTTGGAAGTGGGGAATTATGAGTTGGACAAAGAAATATCAGGGGAAGAGGTATTGGAAGTGACAGGCAAAGCTAAAAATAGAACAGCTGGGGGTAGGAATGGAATAACAAATGTATTTTGGAAAGAAGCGATAAAGAATGATAGGATGAGGAAGTGTATAGTGAAGTTATTTAATAAGGTGTTCGAAGGTGCCAATTTTCCGTAAGAGTGGCAAAAAGGTATCATATGCACTATATATAAAAAGCAAGGAGCGAGGAGCAACCCCAGTAACTATAGGGGGATAACTCTATTAGATGCGTTGAGTAAGGTGTACATGGGTGTATTAGCGAATAGACTGAAGAAATGGGCGGAAGAGTTGTCTATTTTATCGATCTACCAACGTGGGTTCAGGAAGGGACGTAGAACAATGGATAACGTGATGATAGTGAAGACAATAATTGATAAGTATGTGAGGAAGGAAGGAAGCAAGGTATATATAGCAGCGGTGGATTTTGAAAAGGCACTCGACACAGTTAGTAGGAAGGCGCTGCTTGAGAGATTGGGTAGGGTGGGAATTTCCAAAAAGATGAGACGGGCTATTGAGGCCATATATGAGGAAGTGTACTGTAGTATAAGATTAGAAGAAGTGGTTGTAAGTGGCCTAATCGAATCAAATGTAGGTTTAAAACAGGGCTGCAAATTATCTCCCATTCTTTTTTTGGATCTTTATGAATGACATATTAGAAGGGCATGAGAGGGAGTGGGCGAATCCTGTATTGGGTGATATAGGGATTCCTGGTCTGATATTTGCAGACGATATGTTATTGATGACGTTGACGGGGGGAGGTTTACAGAGAAGTTTAAATAAGGTCTCAGATTACGCCAGCAAGTGATCGTTGAGAGTAAATAGTACTAAGACAAAGGTAATGATGTGTAGGAAAAGCAGAAATGGGAAGACAAAGAGGCATTGGGTGATAAATGGGAAGGTAATAGGGGAGACAAATAAGTTAGAGTATTTGGGGTTTTGTATAAGTAGGAATGGCAAATGGTCCGAACAAATAAATCAAGCTAAGTGGAGGGGGATAGCAGCACTTTCAGTTATAAGAATATTGAAAAATAAATTCCCAGGGGTCGATTACAAAATTCATAAAATGGTATTTAAAACAGTGGTTCTAAGTTGGGTGTTATATGGAGCAGAAATATGGGGAGTTGAAAAGGATTGCATTATATTAAATCAGTTTGTTAGTAGATTTGGAAAAATTGTATTGGATCTCCCAAATTGTACGGCTAACGCAGCGGTCAGAGTCATGTGTAATGTGTGTTTATAGGTTGATATCATGAAGAGAGTGTTGGGGTACTGGAGAAGATTGGTAACGGGAGAGGGCGGTCTTCTCCTACAAACGGTCTACCGGCACCAAATGAAGATTTCTTTTTGGAGACTATTGGGTTGACAAGGTGAAGAATATCATTGAGAGGTTGGGGTTAGGAATTTGTTGGGGGATGGATTGGGAAAGAAGGAATGCAGTTTGTTGGAGGAACACGTTAAAAAGGATTAAAGATATTCACTTACAGGAACTGCAGACTGATTGCGGGAGAAGAGCGTCCTTAAACATGTTTATTAAAATCAAACAAATAGTAAGTGTAAGAATAGATAATGTGAATAGATTAGAGAGAAGAGCAATCATTCGGTGGATGTTGGGTACTCACAGAAATAAAGGGTGGACAAGAATGAACGACAACTCAATTTGTTTATTGTGTGGGGAGGCAAGGGCGGAGTTACATTTGTTAATAGCATATAAGGGAACTCTTAAGGAGAGAGAGAAATTCATGAGCGAGGGACAATCGGAAGCCGTGAAAGTCTTGGACAATGACCGGGAAATTAATAACTGGATAGCGAGAGAGTGGAAAGAACCTGGAAACTTAAACAAGTTTTTAGAGGCTAACGAAAAAAGGTGCAGTAAGAAGTTAAAGGAAACTGAAGTTAGTAGAGTGTAGTGTGGCAGATGTATATATTGTTCTTCCTGTCGTAGCGAGTGTGTTGCTGAGAAGATAGATCACCGGAGAGTGACGAGATAAGCAGCAGAGAATTAAGATTCTCACACTGCTAGATAGCAGAGTGGGGGGAGATAATGGGTGTGCACGAGCGGCGGCCTATGGCAGGGTTCGGCTGCCTGAATCTGTTGGAAGACTCGGTCAGCCGACCAAGGGCTCGCCGCTCGGACATACGTCCATTGTAGGGACTGCTATAGTTAGCTTTTTGTTTGTTTTTTTCTTTTGTTTGCCGTGTTGCCGAAGACTTCAATAGTTTTTTTCCTTTTTCTTTTCATTATTTACATCTTGTTTTGATTTTTGCTTTCTATATGTTTTCCTTTTGGGTTGTTCTTTCTTTTATTTCTCGGTAAAGATTAATTTGGTTGAAAAACTATACAATCTGCTTAAATGACGTTCCGGAAAGTCACCCTAAAATCGCTTGTTTCTTTACTCGCTTTCTCTTGGGTCAAATTCTAACCAAATTCACTTAATTCCATAATCATTTCTGTAATGTGTTCCATGGTTCAATACCTTGGGGAGGTTTTGAATGTTTCAATAATATCCACACCGAATGTAGTTATAAGGGCTTAGGTGAAACTCTGCAATGACTCACACTAGCGCTCGTAGTGGTGCTTAAGTGAAACTCTGCAATGACTCACACTAGCGCTCGTAGTGGTGCTTGAGTAAAACTCTGCATTGACTCACATTAGCGCTCGTAGTGGTAGGAAAAGGCAAATTGCTAACGTAATTGACCGGATAGCGATGATTAAGAAGAGAATTGTAATTTTTAGGAATAAATAAAGAATATATTCTCATGCTTTATTATATTTTCTTCTTCTTTTTCTACCGCTTTTCCTACAGCTGTGGGGTCTCGGGTACGAACTGCGTAGCAAATGTGGACTTGGCCCTGTTTTACGGCCGGATGCCCTTCCTGACGCCAACCCTGTATGGAGGGATGTAATCAGTATTGCGTGTTTCTGTGGTGGTTGGTAGTATAGTCTTTTGTTTGAATATGACGAGGAGAGTGTAGGGACAAACACAAACACCCAGTCCCCGGGCCAGGAGAATTAATCAGAGGCGATTAAGGTCACCGACCCGGCCAGGAATCGAACCCGGGACCCTCTGAACCGAAGGCCTCAACGCTGACCATTCAGCCAATGAGTCGGACATACTTTACTATATTTTTTTAAACCAAAAATTCGTAGCTCATATCCCTAAGATGTTTTCAACATTGAGTTGTTGCCTGAACTGTGGAGATGCTTGTGTCTGAGTGTACTGAACGTCAACAAGCAGTTAGTGATCTTAGAAACAGCCAAATTCTCCCGTGGCCAAGGTCACTCGATGCTGTTGTGGTTACTTGACGTTGTGATAATGTTCTTGACTTCAAACATGCTCAGGTTCTCGTATTAATCACTTTAAATGAATAAAATTTTAAGGGTGGAATGCAGGCGCTCACCTGGTCTCGTGCTAACCAACACACGGCTATCACTGGCACCAAGATAGAACCAGCTTTCATCGGAAAACACTACGGACCACCACTCCATCCTACAATGAGCTCTCGCTTGACACCAATGAAGTCGCAGACGGGGGTGGTTTTTGGTAAGTGAATACACGCCGCAGGGCGTCTGGCTCGGAGGTGTCCTCCAAGTAACCTATTTCGAACAGTTCGATGCGTCACTGTGGTGCCAACTGCCGCTCGAATTGGTGCTGCAGACGCAGCCCGCTGTGCCGCAGCCATACGCCGAATACGGCGGTCCTCTCTCTCGGTGGTGCTACGGGGACGTCCGGAGCCCGGTCTTCTTGCGAGCGTACCTTCTCATGACCACTGCCGCCAGCACGCATGCACAGTGGATACCTTCACGTGGCCCTATTATACGGCCTCGTTCAACCGCAGTGAGCTGTTGATACTGGCCTCTTCGCCGTCTGTAGATCTACATTTTGAGAAAACATTCTTGTAATGCTGATGAACTAAAGTCTTCCTTGGTGTCTGTGCTCCTAAATCTGGAGGACAGCTGGACATATTTTGAATATAACCGTTCAGGGCTGTGTTATAGCGCACACGCGACTTCAAGGTCTTTGCATGGAGTATGGGTTGTGGGAAGATCAAAACAATTATTTTTTAATATTTCAGTCAATTTTAGGTCTATTGAAAACTTGTATATAACAAACGTTGTAGCAATTGTAATTTCCGATCGTTTACGTCTTGTACATATTTATCATAGAACGGATAATAACGGATATACACTGACGGAAAGAAATATCCAAACACCAAGAAGGAGTTGTGCTAGATAAAAGAATGTTGGTAGGCGTGTTTATACATCTGAAAGATGACGTGGATTCAAATTTCCAGCAAATCACATTAGCGTGGCGCTAGTAGCGGCCCCATGACGTTGAACACCAGGTTTGCTTTAAATACGGGCTGTACTGTGCGAGAGCGTTAGCTTCCTGTGTGATTGGACGAAGTGACTGTGAGTGGGTCACGACGAGGAAGAGGCCAATATCTACAGCTCACTGCGGCTGAACGAGGCCGTATAATAGGGCCACGTGAAGGTATCCACTGTGCATACGTGCTGCAGCAGTTGTCACGAGAAGGTACGCTCGCAAGAAGACCGGGCTCCGGACGTCCCCGTAGCACCACCGAGAGAGAGGACCGCCGTATTCGGCGTATGGCTGCGGCACAGCGGGCTGCGTCTGCAGCACCAATTCGAGCGGCAGTTGGCACCACAGTGACGCATCGAACTGTTCGAAATAGGTTACTTGGAGGACACCTCCGAGCCAGACGCCCTGCGGCGTGTATTCACTTACCCAAAAACCACCCCCGTCTGCGACTTCATTGGTGTCAAGCGAGAGCTCATTGTAGGATGGAGTGGTGGTCCGTAGTGTTTTCCGATGGAAGCTGGTTCTATCTTGGTGCCAGTGATAGCCGTGTGTTGGTTAGCACGAGACCAGGTGAGCGCCTGCATTCCACCTCTCTGCGGCGTCGACACATTGGGCCTACACCGAGAATTCTGGCCTGGGGAGCAAATTCCTATGACAGCAGGAGCACTCTCGAGGTTATCCCACGCATCCTGTCTGCAGATGTGTACGTCCGTCTGGTGATTCGACCTGTTGTGCCGCCATTCATGAACAGGATTCGGGGGTGTTTTCCAACGCCCCCATGCCGCTGTTGTAACCTAACGTGCTCTACAGAGTGTCAACGTGTTGCCTTGGCCTGCTCGATCCCCCGATCTGTCCCCAATCGAGCACGTATGGGACATCATTGCACGACAACTCCAGCGTCATCGACAACCGGCATTAACCGTCCCTGTATTGATTGACCAAGTGCAAGCTGACATCCGGCACGTGTGTGGCACAATGCATGCACGTTTGCATGTGTGCATTCAACAGTCAGGCGATTATTAATGGACCAGCATGGCACATTTACGATGGCTTTTCTAGCGCGGATATTAGCCTGTAGTGTTCTAAGTTTAATCAGTTAAATATGTTACCTCGGCAAATATATTGCCATAATTTCCGTATTATACATTCCTTATTTCATGGTGTGTGGATATTTTTCTTGGCCAGTGTATTTACGGTAAATGGAATGTTATTCGGAGTCCCGCGAGATACTGTGTGCGTATCACTTCAGAGTCACTTCATTTTGGGTATACAGGAAGAAAAAAAACCATTCATTTCACATTTCTGATAGAAATAATAAGGAAGATATCATCAACAACGTATTTCGTGATTTTTCAGTCGCAGGGCCACGCCAGTGGTCGAGGAACTGCAGTATATTACTTGGAAGCAGGGACAATTTTGTCCTACCTCGGGCAAGAAACTGTATGGTACTACCACCTGGGCGACAGCCTTAAATGAAGATCTGTGGTGTTTGATTCATTTCGTGTTGTCTACCAAACAGCTGATGTACTGTTTGTACTTTTCGGAGTTGTAGGGTAGAGATTTCCTACCTATTCTGTACCCATATTTTCTTATTAAGGGCAACTCAGTAGGCCTATGTAATACGTTGTTGATGTTTATTGCATACTACTGCTGTTTAATAGGTTGTTCGATCGAGAATGCACATCTTCCTCAGCTCTCCTTCTAGCAAAACTATAGGTACAGTACAACTTATAAAGAAATTTCCTGTATTGTCATGGGTTGATGATTATGCGCTCCACACATATTTCTAATTTTCGAAAGTACTGAGTCAGTATACACCACTATACTGCGTTTTCTGTTCGTGCTTTGAAACTTCACCATTCCATGTTTTAGTTCATATCGCTTACTTACAAAGTCTCAAATTATCAGCCACAATAGGAAAAGTGACCATTTTTTCAGTCAATATGTGTTCTTTAGCAGGAACCTCCATTTTATAGTCAGGCTTCCACCTCACAAACTGTTACTAGCCTTGTTTATGTGAGAGAGTTCTCTGTTATTCAGGCAATGAACCTTTAAACCAGCCCTGACGAAGATGTGATGGTGCACCATCACTGCGTACCTAGGTAGGGAACGTGCATAGCGCTATCTAGGCGGAAGTGAAGCACCGGTTTGACTACCAGCAAACAAAATAATGGAAACGAGGCCGAGTGAGGGCTGAGAGCGGGGCAATATGTAATCGTGAATCACATTTTGACCACGCCTTTAAACCGCCTTTCTCGAGTGACCTATGTCACGCTCTGTAGTTGACAGGATATGACGAACAAACCAGTTATTGGTAGTTTCTTATTGAAATAAAGGAAGAAGAAAAATGCACACAAAAATGGCGCTGTAGTGTGCAGTAATGTGAATAACAAACACATGTGGTTGTTGGCTGCAACCTTAACCTAGAACTTTAGCTGAGCTCTGGGTTAAATCGAGCACCATATGCCGCAGCTCGCTTTCTTGTTCTGCACAGCTAAGGCCGGATCCTTTTATCGTAACCGAGATGCTGTGGTATTCAGTGGCACTCTGACAGTCCGTTTCTAACTAAATAAATCTCAAGCAAGTATCAATAGCAAACACAACCGGACAGACGTTTAGAGTAACTACGAGGTCCAAACTAACACTGCTCAGCTCACAACTTGTGGAAATACAGTATAGTGAGTATATTTGTGCCTGTGGATCGGCTCAGATTGCAGTCAGAATTAAGAAACGGATTCGAACACTCAGAGGCGTACAAAAACATCGTGATATAGCCTTTCTATTGCAGGAAACAAAATTGGGCCTCCTAAAAGAAAATGTGTAAAAGCAAGCAATAATACATATCAATTTTACTGCAACAGATACAAGAATATATTTAATGCAATCTATATCCTTTTAATACACGTAGAGAGAAATATAAAATTACAAATATAATTAGTGGATTTAGTTTCAGAAAGTAAATATTTTATAGGAATGAAATACAGCATAAATAATTATATCCTTCTATTTTTTGGTTTTATATTTTTAGAACTTCACTGTAGTGACATCAGATTTTAATGAAACTAGACATCGTGACGTGCTTCCTGAAATGCAAAGGTATTCACTGACATCATATTCGATGTTGAGAAGGCTGAGTTCACCGAGTCTGTGTTAGGACATACAATTTCGTAGATAGTTCTTTACACGTTCTGTTTCTAGAATGATCGTTCCGTAGAAGAAACACTGGCAGGAAGAGCTATAAACAGATAAATCTTGACATTATAATTGACTTTCTTACTACTAATGGAATTGTTGTTAGCTACATGCGACTTTCTTTACAGGTCGTGTTGTGAGATATATATGTGGTATAATAATAATAATAATAATAATAATAATAATAATAATAATAATAATAATAATAATAATAATTGCAGATAAAAGTAAACAACACGATAATTCTCCTACAAAAACGTCGTGACATCACCTTTCTATTGCAGAATGACATTCAGGTTACTTATTTATTTTTCTCGGATAATTCTCTGCGGGGCCCCTTAATCCCAGGCCCTCCTTCAGTTCAGGCATTTCAGGCCCTAAAGTTACGCCACTGAGCACACTGCTGGTAAAACCTCTATGTCACCTAATATCTCTCTCCCTCAGCCTGTACTGTACGTCAATTGGCGTGGAAGCAGGGAACATTACTTGTACTTCCAATAGATTAGACAGTAAATAATAATAATAATAATAATAATTTCGTGTGGCTATTTCTAGCCGAGTGCAGCCCTTGTGTGGCAGACCCTCCGATGAGGGTGGGCGGCATCTGCCATGTGTAGGTAACTGCGTGTTATTGTGGTGGAGGATAGTGTTATGTGTGGTGTGAGAGTTGCAGGGATGTTGGGGACAGAACAAACACCCAGCCCCCGGGCCATTGGAATTAACCAATGAGGGTTAAAATCCCCGACCCGACCGGGCATCGAACCCGGGACCCTCCGAACCGAAGGCCAGTACGCTGACCGTTCGGCCAACGAGTCGGACAAGTAAATAATAATAATAATGGCGTATGGCCTCCGCAGAGGCCTGGTGCAGGTATTTTTCTAGTAGACGGGCTATTAGGCGACCTGCATGTCCGTGAAGATGAGAGCCATTGCAATTAACCAATTAAAGTTAAAATCCCTGACCCGGAATCGAACCAGGGACCCCTAAATCGAAGGCCAGTACGCTGACCATTCAGAGCCTCAGACAGATAATCACTGAAACAGTACTTACCTTGGAACTTGGAAACAGGCGCAGTGTTTATGGTCTGTAGGGAAGAAACTTAGGAGAAATTAATGTCAGGTTGGGAACGGAACGGGGATAAGTATTGAATCAAGGTGCAGTGAGCTGGCAAGACTGAGCCCCGGGACGAAACTAAACACCGGTCTGTTTTCACATCAATTTATTATTATTATTTCTTCGTTATGCCCAACTAAGGAGCGCAATTAAACTTATTTATCTGATGTCGTTGCCTTTTTCTTCTCCCAAAATCTGTTCGTCTTCTCGCTGTGGCTGATCTTCTGACCAGGTTTTGTTGATGGTTTGTAAAACGATGAGTGTTGACTAACACACTGTCGTCTGTGCTGCCTATTTCCTGAAGATCTTTTCCAACCTCGAGCAGCCAATTGTCTTTTACTTTCATTGATAGGCCAAGGTTCAGAATTCTTTTGGTCAATCTCTGAATACTCATTCTGAGAATGTGCCAATAAAATTTCCAACGTCTTTTCCATAAATATGTCTGAGATTTTCTCTGAGTGTTGGTACAGGTCCTTATCATTTAAATTCCGTCTGTACAGACTGTCCAAAACTTTTCCTTAAGATTTTTCCTTCTTGTTTTTCTACATCTTTAATCAATGATCTGTCTCAATGATCAGTATTTCAGATGCATATAGTGCTTCAGGCTTGATGCAATGTTAATTTTACATCATATCTGTTCCAAGTGTGCTCTTTGTAGTTTAGAGACACTTCCTTTGTTTGCTTCACGATTCAGTCCCTAAGGTTGGATAACTTCTCCCAGACACTTGGGATATTATTATAATTCATATTATATTCATTATTATCATCATTATCAACCGAGCTGACTACGTGGTGTGGGTCAAGTAATTTTCAGCTTGCTTTCTGGAGATAGTGGGTTCGAACCTCACACGCGACAGCCCTGAAGACGGTTTCTTTTGGATTCCCAGGCAAATGCTGGGGCTGTACCTTAATTAGAACATTCGAGGACTACGGATATTTTTTTATTTTCACATCCTTCTCGGCCCTTGCCTTTTTTGGCCGATACTCTGACCACAATTAGTTGGTCATGAAATGCCATCTGAAGTTGAAGAAATTGAAGAAAGGAAAGAATGAAAAAAGATGGGATCTAGACAAGATGAAAGAAAAGAGTGTGAGGGATTGTTTCAAGGAACATATTGCAAAAGGACTAAATAAAAAGACTGAAGGAAACACAATAGAGTAAGAGTGGATAGTCATGAGAAATGAAGTCTGCAGGGCTCCTGAAGAAATGTTAGGAAGGAAGAAAAGATCAACTAAGAATCAGTAGATAACTCAGGAGATACTAGACCTGATCGATGAACGACGAAAATACAAGAATGCTAGAAATGGAGAGGGCAGAAAAGAATACAGGCGATGATAGAATCAAGTGGATAGAAAGTGCAAGGTAGCTAAGGAAGAATGGCCGAAGCAGAAGTGCAAGGATGTCGAAGGCTGTATGGTCCTGGGAAAGGTAGATGCTGCATACAGGAAAATCAAGGAAACCGTTGGAGAAAGGAAATCTAGGTGTATGAATATTAAGAGCTCAGATGGAAAGCCACTTCTAGGGAAAGAAGACAAAGCAGAAAGATGGCAGGAACATATCCAACAGTTGTATCAAGGTGAAGATGTAGATAATTTGGTTCTGGGACAAGAAGAGGCTGTTGATGCTGATGAAATGGGAGACCCAATTTTGAAGTCAGAGTTTCGCAGAGCTGTGAGCGACCTAAATAGGAACAAGGCACCTGGAATTGATGACATTTCCTCTGAATTACTGACTGCCTTAGGAGAAACCAGCATGGCAAGGTTATTCCATTTAGTGAGTAAGATGTGTAAGACAGGAGAAGTACCATCCGATTTTCGGCAGAATGGTGTTGTACCTATTTCCAAGAAAGCCGGTGCTGACAGGTCTGAAAACTATCGCACCATTAGTTTAGTATCTCATGCTTGCAAAATTTTAACACGTATTGTTTACAGAAGAGTGGAAAAACAAGTTGAGGCTGAGTTGGGAGAAGATCATTTTGGCTTCAGAAGAAATGCAGTAACACGTGAAGCAATCCTGACTTTACGTCTGATCTTAGAGGATCAAATCAAGAAGGACAAGCCCACGTACATGGCATTCGTAGATCTAGAAAAGACATTCGATAATATTGATTGGACCAAGCTATTTAAGATTCTGAAGCTGATTGGGATCAGATACCGAGAACGAAGAATTATCTACAATGTGTATAAAAATCAGTCTGCAGTGATAAGAATCGAGGACTTTGAAAAATAAGCAGCAATCCAGAAAGGAGTGAGGCAAGGCTGCAGTTTGTCCCCCGTCCCTTTAAATGTTTATATAGAACAGGCAGTAAAGGAAATCAAAGAGGAATTTGGAATGGGAATCATAATCCAAGGAGAGGAAATCAAAACCTTGAGATTTGCCGATGATATTGTTATTTTATCTGACACTGCAGAAGGTCTCGAGAAGCTGCTGAATGGTATGGACGAAGTCTTGGGTAGGGAGTACAAGATGAAAATAAATAAGTCCAAAACAAAAGTAATGGAGTGCAGTCGAACGAAGGCAGGTGATGTAGGAAATATTAAATTAGGAAGTGAAGTCTTAAAGGAAGTACATGAATATTGTTACTTGGGTAGTAAAATAACTAACGGTGGCAGAAGTAAGGAGTACATAAAATGCAGACTAGCACAAGTAAGGGAGAGCTTTCTTAAGAAAAGAAATTTGCCGACTTCAAACATTGATATAGGAATTAGAAAGATGTTTATGAAGACTTTCGTGTGAAGTGTGGCATTGTATAGAAGTGAAACATGGACGATAATTAGCTCAGAAAGAAAGAGAATAGAAGCTTTTGAAATGTGGTGTTACAGAAGAATGCTGAAGGTGAGATAGATAGATCGAATCACAAATGAAGAGATACTGAATCGAATTGGTAAGAGGAGATCGATTTGACTAAATTTGACGAGAAGAAGAGATAGAATGATAGGACACATCTCAAGACAGCCGGGACTTGTTCAGTTGGTTTTTGAAGGAAGTGTAGGTGGTAAGAACGGTCAAGGTATGAATATGACAAGCAGATTAGGACAGACGTAGGATGAAGTAGTTACATAGAAATGAAAAAGTTAGCACACGATAGGGTTGCATAGAGAGCTACATCAAACCAGTCCATGGACTGATGACTGAAACAACAACAACACCACTTTCATTCTTGAAGAGTCGGACCCCTTCCATATTTTCCCTCTGATTAGTGTCAAAAGAGAGTGTTTGCCAAGTTATACTTCCTCTCAAAACAATACTCACCACACCACCACTCCTATTTCATCGTCACCATAACACCTGTCCGTGTCGGTGCGACGTAAAGCAAATAGCAGTGGTGGCTCATGTACAAGAGCACAAGTGCACGTGAACACCCAAGATCTGGATCTGGGACCCATGTTACCCTTTGATTACTCGATATCTACACTAACTTATTAATTAGAATTCTGATCTGCCGCATTTTAAATTTGCCGGGTTCTACGCTTCGAACTTCCAGCATCACATACAGAACATGTGCACATTGTGCACATTGTGCTCTCTCTGTGGCAGGTTTCGCGCATGCGCGGGTGATGGTGACATCATACCTTACGGAGCTCTTACCGTATAGGAAGTGCACAAGATCCAATGTAAACCTGTAACCAAACCTTACTGGATGGTGCTACCATCTCTGCGGACTTTTGTGTCAACTCATACTTCTTTCAAAAGCAATAGTATTTCTTTAAAACTTCAGTATCCTGCGGTCTTTAAGTTGGTGAGGACTGGTTTGAATGGAATGTATCACTGTGAATGTACTGTCTTCGAAAACGTAGTAATCGCGCCTGTCAATTGTGTTTTCATATAAATGCATTTATTTATTTATTTATTTATTTATTTATTTATTTATTTATTTATTTATTTATTTATTTATTTATTTATTTATTTATTTTGATCAGACAAGGCAATCATTAACTCGATACATTCAATATAAAGTGATACCTGCTGATACCAACAGAGAAGTTAGGCGAGTGATAAATATTTTACTTAAAACATTTTTATAACTGTTAAATTTTGTGAACATCCAATTCTCCACTTGACGAGCCGCCACTGGTAAATAGTGCATATACTGTACGTATATAACAATAGCCCAAGACATTGCAGTCTAACGCCGTCAGGACACACCAAGGTGGATTGGACAGGACAGGCACAAGTAGATGGAACCCCGCGGCGTCCTGAGGTTATCAAGTACTTTGTGAGCCTCTAAGGGAGCGTGGATTTGGTTTCTACGCAATAAATAAAATCCTTATGTTCGATTTTCAACAGCTCACATTCCGGAGTGCTTCTTCTTCATTACGGTGTCAGTCGTAATATTAAGCCCACTTTCGACTGCTTAGAATAACTGTTGTCCATCGGAGTCACTCTTTAAGTGGTCACGTCAAGCTGTCACTCTGTAAAATGATTTTGACATGGATACCAAACAACAATTGCTCCATTGATAGTGACCTACTCAACGCGAGTGACCTATGGAATGAACTCGCCAATTCATACGTGATCTTGTTACGGAACGTGTTTTCTTCAGTTCTGAATTAAGCAACAGTTTTTTGACGCATGGGATTTACATTCGATCCAGCAATTAAGATCCACTACCGCTAATGGCACAGTTCAAACTCAACGTTCAAAACATCCTGGGGATATGAGCTGCGAAATACGATAAAGTATGAGAATATATTCCTAAAAGTTACAATCCTTTTCTTAATCATCGTTATCCGGTCGATTTGATTAGCAGGTTGCCTTTTTCTACCACTACGAGCGCTAATGTGAGTCAATGCAAAGTTTCGCCAAAGCCGACTTGATGCGCCGTTCTAGCTAGCTGGAGCGCAGCGAGGGATCCAGTCGGCCGTGGTTTCACTCAAGCCTTATAACTACATTCAGAGTGGATATAAAAAAAAATCGAACACGCCTAATGGTATTGAACTAAGGAACACATTAGAAAAGAATTATGCACATAAGTTAATTTGATTAGAATTTGAATAAAAAAGAAAACGAGTAACGAAACAAACGATTGTAGGCCTTTTTTCGGAACTGCATTTAGGCCGGAAGTTATTTTTGAAGTTTGATTTTTTTAGTTTGATAGAGCTATCCAGGACTCACAATTTGAAACCTTTTCAGGCCCATTAGTTATTCAACTTTCGGCACAATTGCTATTTGCTTTACGTCGCACCGACACAGATATGTTTTGTGGCGACGATGGGATAGGAAAGGCCAAGAAAGTGGAAGGAAGCGGCCGTGGCCTTAATTAAGGTACAGCCCCAGCATTTTCCTGGTGTGAAAATGGGAAACCACGGAAAACCATCTTCAGGGCTGACGACAGTGGGGCTCGAATCCACTATCTCCCGATTACTGGATACTGGCCGCATTTAAGCGACTGTAGCTATCGAGCTCGGTTCGGCACAATTTAGGACATTGCTTAATTTTACATTTTTCCTAGCATGGGGACTTCTACTTTCAACATTAAAACAAAACACTTGTCTCCCGGTCATGGCCATCCATCAACGGCTGTTAATTTCAGATGGCAAACAGCCATACGATATAGCCTGTACGTTTGCTAAGTAACATTTTCTGACCATCCATCCACAGCTTACGTCACAGCCTGGGTTGCTAGGTAACATTGCCATCCATCCACAGCTTACGTCACAGCCTGGGTTGCTAGGTAACATTGCCATCCATCCACAGCTTACATCACAGCCTGGGTTGCTAGGTATCATTGTCTGACCATCCATCCACAGCTTACATCACAGCCTGGGTTGCTAGGTAACATTGCCTGACCATCCATCGATACCTTACATCACTGCCTGCACGGTTGCTATGGTTACACTTCTGTCACACATTTTGTCACGTTACGGTACATACATTTTCGGAAAACCCCGCAGCAATAAGACGTATTTATATCAAAATATCACAAGTGGGATTTTGGATGGCTTGCTAGTACAATTATTTTATAAACTGAATGAAATATCCAGAAAATTTTGATTGGGAAATCTATATATATATAAAATAAGAGTTTTGTCTATACATTGCTCAGAATTTGAAAAGGGTGGCATTTTTGTATCAGTTGTGTCCACAATAACAAGGAAATGCACTTTTTAATTTTCCGTAATTTCTGTCTGTCTGTCTGTCTGTCTGTCTGTCTATCTATCTGTATGTATGTATGTATGTATGTATGTATGTATGTATGTATGTACACGCATCACGGGAAAACGGCTGAAGAGAATTTAATGAAAATCGGTATGTACGGCCAGGGAATAAGTCGCTACAATCTAGGCTATAATTAATTTCATTCACGCTAAGTGAAATGGTAGTTTAGGGGAATGCCTAAAGTTTAATTCTTAAATATTTATGTTATTAGCGATCGTATCTTATTGAAAAACGGTATGAAAAGTTGGGAAATAAGTCTCTATAATCTAGATTATAAATAATTGTATTCACAATGAGTGAAATGGTAGCTTAGGGGAAGGCCTAAAATTTAATTCTCAAATATTTATTAGTGGTCGTACCTTAACAAAAATCTGTAGGTGAAGTCGGAGAGTACGTCGCTACAATGTAGGCCATAAATAATTGTATTCACACTGAGAAAAATGGTAGTTTGGGGGAAAGCCTCAAATATTTGTTATTAGTTGTCCTATTTTAATGAAAATCGATATGCAAAGTCGGGAAATAAGTTGCTATATTCTACGCCATAACTAATTTTATTCATGTTGAGTGAAATGGTAATTTAGGGGAAGGCCTAAAATGTAATTCTCAAGTATTTATGTTATATCGATAAATACTACATAACTAAAGTTATACTTTTTTAAATTTCCATCATTTATATCTCATGCATTGTTACCTACCGGCTTCGATCATAGCGATATTCATGAATTGGGATTTTTGTTACTAAGGCCATATCAGCGCCAAGTCCAGAGAACATGGGTAAACAGAATTTAATGAAAATCAGTATGTGAAGTCGGAGAATAAGGAACTACAGTCTACGCTATAAATAATTTTATAAGACGCCCTAATATCACAAGAGTAGAAAGAAAACTAAATGTGAAGGCCTACAATATAACTCAAAAAATTGATCAACAATAACATTGCATTGACCATTGTTTGTTGTGGTAGGCTCGTCTACGATAGGATTACTGCTGTGTGCCGAATATCTTTTTTTAATTTACCTTACGTCGTACCGACACAGATAGGTCTTATGGCGACGATGAGATAGGAAAGGGCTAGGAGTGTGAACGAAGCGGCCTTGTCCTTAATTAAGATACAGTCCCAGAATTTGCCTGGTAAGGAAATAGGAAACCACGGAGTACCATCTTCAGGTTTGCCGACAGTGGGGTTCGAATCCACCGGATGCAAGCTTACATCTGCGCGCCCCTAACCACACGGCCAACTCGCTCGGTCGTACCGAGTGTAACAACCTGCTTGAATACTGGAGGAAAGTAACTGGGGAGTTAGATAACTTTCTTCTTTAGCAAGCCAATCCTCTGGTTCATACATTTTCTGATACTGCGGGTACGTAACACACTGGTTCATCATAACATTCGAACTATTCAGTCCTACTCTGAGGCACTGATTGGAATGAGCAGTGTGCATATTTAAGGGAATTATGGCAGAGGAATGTTCACGGCTGTCTGCGGCCTGGTCATTTCAGTTCTGGAACCTTGGACTGTTAGATCGGCACCGTAGTACTGTTCGTTAAAAGTGAGAAAATGTGTGGTTTTTCATTTGATCCAGTATTTAATATGAAATGGCGTATGGCTTTTAGTACCAGGAGTGCCCGAAGACAAGTTTGGCTCGCCAGATTGAGGCGCCCTGCGCGTCGTGGTGATGATGATGATGATGATGAAATCGACACATACACCCATCCCCTGTGCCAGTGGAATTAACCAATTATGGTTAAAATTCCCGACCCTGCCGGGAATCGAACCCGAGACCCCTGACCAAAGGCCAGCTCGCTAACCTTTTAGCCATGCAGCCGGACATTTTATATTGCTTTTAATCGCTACTTCCCTGCTGACGTTTCTTGTAATGCCTGTGTTTACTTCAGTTAGGGAAACTTTTCTTTTTTTGCTATTTTGCTTAACGTCGCACCGACACAGATATGTCTTATATCGACGATGGGATAGGAAAGGCCTAGGAAGTGAAAGGAAACGGCCGTGGCCTTAATTAAGGTACATCCCCGTCATTCGTCTGGTGTGAAAATGGGACACCACGGAAAACCATCCTCAGGACTGCCGACAGTGAGGCTCGAACCCACTATCTCCCGATTACTGGATACTGGCCGCACTTAAGCGACTGCAGCTATCTAGCTCGGTGAGTTAGGAAAACCACAAGGGCAGTCTTTCTGAGAATCAGCTAGTATTGCGAATACTGATTGTAATTGTGTTACTTGACGACCTCTTGAGTGCCGACTTAGGGCCGGTATTAAAATAGAGGTTTAAACTGTTGGTTCAGTTTAAACTTCGGTTTATCTGTTAGTCGTGTATTATAAAACTTAATCTTAAGTTTAACTAGAGATTAATTTTACTGCCACTCATCTACAGTTTAAACAGAAGTTTAAGAATACATAACCTTACAACATGACAGAACGAATGGATCTCGAAGATATTTTTGAGGTGTTTGAAGAAATACTAAGCGATGATGAAGAGATGGTTCAAATTATTGAACGACCACGGGCACTACGAGTTTTTCGAGCAAGGTCACGTCACTTTCATATATGGAATGAAAAATAGTTTTTAAAACAGACTATCATAACCCTATTTCAGCAAATTGGTGTTAGAATAAAACATGCAACGAAAAAGTAAGAATGTAAAAATGACTTTTTGAACTGTTTGAATGCCAAAAGTGTAAATTTTAGGAAACAAAATAACTTCCTTCTATTTCAGAAATCGTGCTATAGAACCCCTTTTATGCCTCCCGTAGTATGTTTATTATAATGGGAGATTTCGGAGGATTTCATAAGGCCACTGTTTCACGGACTATATAAATATTTCTGTACTAATTGTACAAGCAATTCTATTTCCTTACAAGTAAAATTAGGACAACGTTTATTGCTTTTATCCGCCATTTTACTTACAAGAAGTAAACAAAACATTATCGATAATCATCTTTTCTTGCAAGTCACTGCAAACAAGATCGTATATTTCCTTCTTTCACCTCAGTTTAACTTAGGCCGGCCATTTAAGACTCAACATCGGTTTAAACTCAAGTTGCAGTTTAACTCAATCTTCAGTTTAAACCCTCATTATAATACCGGCCCTTACTGTAATACACTGCATCAGGAGTCTGCAGTTTATTCGACACTAGGGACCACGTATCACGCTTGGGGTCTCAGGGGCGACCAGATCAAGACATTTTATCAGAAGTAGACCATTATCGGAGTAAAGGAATTAATTAAATGTATAATACAATGCTTTTGGTGCACGTTTTAAATTCTTGTACATTTTAGTGAGAGGGATCAATTTTTTTCAGTTTTGTCAAACAGTGGCTCTTATTTGGCCTGCTGAATAAAATAAAATTCCTTTCAAGTGTTGGTCACTCAAGTTATATTTGTATTTTCATTTTCTGAACCCCAACGAAGGAAAAGTTTGCTCTCACTTGTAGATAGTCCCAAAAACAGGTAAGAAACTCCGTATAAAATTTTTGATCTTGGGATAGTTTTCTTCTGGAAGATATTTGTAAAACTGAGCAAGGTTTACTTCTTCGGCTTGCAGATCGATGAGTTATTGTAGTGCTCGTTGTACACTTTCAATTTAACTAGAAAATGGGTCCTGGAAAATCCTGATCTACTTAGAATATGGGTCTAAACCTGAGAATTGTTTTTTTTCAGATCACCAAGAATTTTCACTATAAACAAGAGTGGAAAGTATAAATAATGTTTATCCGTCAGTGACTGGCAAGAGAGAAAGTGTGCGAAATATTGCTGCGGAATGCATCGTTTAAAATGTTCCGGTCTACACGTTTGTGTAGAGGCAGCGGGGGCCTGATTAGGCTCCTTCGCGGACGGTATTTTGGCTACTCTCGCCCTTCTCTGAAAGCCCTCATCGTAGCACCAGACCTTTCTCCCGTGAATCTCGAGTTAGACGTACGTCCATACGGAGGATAATGTCCGTTAACAATTTGAACCCATAAAAAAAATTCATATGCACTAATATCTAACAGAGGACGATCCAGATAGTCGGGTGCGTTTTGCCGAATGAGTGGGGAAGGAATTTGAGACCAACCCGGATCTCTCTTTGTCGGTCTTAGGCACTTTGTTTTACGGTTTGACTCATCTGTGGACGTTTTTGGGCGACCACTGTGAACTTTATCAGTCACAGATCCCGTTTCTTAGAATGTGCTAATTACAGTAGTTTCACACCATTGTGCGAAATGGGCTCCCCATCGGCAGGCAACACTCGCGAGCTCCGATTTCCACACATCAGGATGGTCTCCAGAGCTTTTTCTGTCGTCAGCATTATTATTCAGTTAGTGATACCTGCAAAGATAAAATAGACAGTAATTAGGGAACGGTCCACGATAGGAAAAAGAAATAACGATTGGCGGCATTGAACACCTCAAGAAAGAACAAGTGGAAATGGTGTGTCGCGTGCTTATCGTCCCATTTAAAAAATGCATTCAGAAACAATAATCACCATTACATCACATGCTCCAGGATTTGAATGAGAAACTGCACCGAGCGGATATCAGAATTTTGTTTTCCTGCACTGATGGGGACTCCTCGGATGTTAGCTTAAATAAGTATTTCTTTCTCCTCAAATGAGTTTGGCGTCAGGAAGGGCATCCAGCCCTAAAATCATTCAGTATGTTCACTTTTAATACAAAATATAGTTTCCTGTGTGGACGAGCGGCAGAGAGTCGGTCTCCAGATCCCAGAGCGCGGGTTCAAAAATCTACCATTTACACGTGTTCTTTCTGAAATCTTGCAGTGTCGATATATTTGAAGATCGTCAGCATAGAAGTGGTGTGTGTTGTTTCTTGTCACAGATGCTACATCACTAGTACAAGTGAAGAAAGTAAAGGGCCAAGAGTTATTATCGTTTGAAATACTGAAGTTTCTCAGGGGTTTTATGGTATATATATATATATATATAAAATTCGCTGGGGCCATCAAGGACCACGTTAAGTCTTGTTACATTTGACACTGAACTTGGCCTTCTTTAGAGCCCAAATTTCCCTCATTCTTTGTGAGTGGGCCTGCTTACGCTTCTCTGTTCAAGGGGCACCGTGTCTTCTCTTCGGTTGCTCGTCTCGGTTTAGCCCGTTCGTCAATATTTTCTTTCGGAAGAGATCTCTGTTAAGGGCGTCTTCATTATTATTATTATTATTATTATTATTATTATTATTATATTTATTTATTTATTTATTTATTTTTTATTTATTTATTTATTTATTTATTTATTTATTTATTTATGTATTTATTTATGTATTTATTTATTGATTTATTTATTTATGTATGTATTTATTTATTTATGTATGTATTTATTTATTTACTTATGTATTTATTTATTTATTTATTTATTTATTTATTTATTTATTTATTTATTTATTTATTTATTTATTTATTTATTTATTTATTTATTTATTTATTTATTTATTTATTCGATGGGGCCACCGAGGACCCCGTCGCAGTGAACTTTGCTTCCTTTTGAGCCCAGAATTTCCTCATTCTTTCTGAGTGCGTATGCTTGCGTTTCTCTGTTCAAGGGACACCGTGTCTTCTTTTCAGTTGAACAGTTGCAGTGTGTGGCAATGACATTGAAAATTGAATATGTTAATAATAATTTCTTAATAACTTTACACCAAAACCTTCTAAATCTAACTTTATGTGAAAGAGCCTCAGAATCGTTAATGAAGCAATTTCAGGAAGCGGAAGATCGTTAAGTTGAAAATACATCCGTTGCTGGATGAGTGGAAGTTCTATTGACTATTTGAAATTACTTAATAATATACAAGATGATTTAAATAACTACCAAGAAGGCCGGAGAGAAGTTTGTAAATCCAATTCTACTTTTAGAACCATACGGATGGAAAGTTGTGAACTCTTCCTAAATTGGACAACTCTATATTTGGGGAGAGAATGGAAAGAAAATAATTTAGACGTCTAACTGAAGAGTACACTCCCGGGCATAAGGAACTGTTGGAACGGTTTGTCCGTCTATATTTGTACACTAAGAGAGCTGGAATATCCTACGTTAAATAAAATATTATTAAGGGCAAAAATAAGATCAAATACTATTTTTTGTCACTCATTGTCGTTACATAGGTGACAGACAGACAGAGAGACAGACAGACAGACAGACAGACAGACAGACAGACAGACAGACAGACAGACAGACAGACAGACAGACAGACAGACAGACAGACAGACAGACAGACAGACAGACAGACAGACAGACAGACAGACAGACAGACAGCCAGCCAGCCAGCCAGCCAGACAGACAGACAGACAGACAGACAGACAGACAGACAGACAGACAGACAGACAGACAGACAGACAGACAGACAGACAGACAGACAGACAGAGGAGCTCAGGTGGTGGAGAGCTGGCCTTCCGAGGCCAATGTGACAGGTTTAATCCTGGCCCAGTCCGGTGATACTTGTGCTCATATGCGTGTATCATAAAACAGTTCCTTCGGGACAAAATTCCGGCACCTCGGTGTCTCCGAAAACAATAAAAATGCAGCTGGCGCTACGTAAACATGTTATCATACATACATACTCTTAGCGAGCGAGCGACTGTGTGGTCAGGGTCGCGCAGCTGTGAACTAAAATTCGGGAAATAATGGGTTCGAATCCCATCGTTGGCAGCCTGAAGATGGTTTTCCGTGGTTTCTAATGTTATACCAGGCAAATGCTGGAGTTGTACTTTAATTATGGCCACAACCGTTAACTCTTTCCCGTCCTTCCGTCGCTGGAAACCTGCGATGTGCCACTCCGACGTTAAACAGGTAGCAAGAAACAACCGCACCTTTCATTAGACTCCATCGCGTCACCACAGTTTCACCTGTCGAGTTCATTCCTAACATCTCCTCGTTCCGAGTACTCTCCTGTCATTGTTCCCACCTGTTCGTATCAGCAATCATTCTGGCTTTTTTCATGTCTGTTACTTCCAAATTATGAATTATATATTCCGAATGAACTCAGTCTTTACTGTCGTACACAAAAGTCGATCTGAAAACAGAGATTTAGTTTTGTCCGGGAGCTGACTTCTTTTCAACAGAACACCTCTGGTTGCAACTGCGAGATCACCGCATTACATTCGCTAGACCTTGCTTCACTTAGTACACACATGCACAGAAATGGTGGCCCGACACATAATAAGCACTGCCGTACTCAAAAGGAGGGGAAGGGATAATGGTGCTGAAGGCACAGCGTATACATCCACCACTGTGTCCATTTCAATCACAACGAGCTGTCTACCTGCACGAGGGACACTATTTCTGTACACTACCATTCTGTCCGGCTTCATGCCTAAATGGTTAGCGTGCTGACCTTCGGTCCAGGGATTCCCCGGTTCGATTTCCGGCCGGGTCGGATATTTTAACCTTCATTTGGTTAATTCCTCATAGACGCGCAGGTTGCCTATTCGGAGTCAACTCGAAGGACCTTCACCACACGCCATTATTATTCTAGGACAACAGACATCTTAAGCACTTGAAATGATCCACCTATTCTGGTCCTGTTTTCCCTACCTAATATTCTCTCCTCACTGGAATTCTTCCTAACTCACAATGCTTTAGTCTTGCTGAATTTCCTACCATACTCGCTACATTTTCTCTGAATTCCAAGACATGGCAGTACTTCACACCCAAGGATAAAACCGAGAAATCTTACTGTTCTCAGCTCCTAAGTTCGAATCTCAGAGTCGGTATTAACCCTGCAGTACGTTGTGACTTAAGTGCTGGCGTTTAGTCTCACAGACCCATGTATATTCTTTAAAATATTATTTTAAATCATAAGCAAAGACACTTTTAATTGTTTTAATAATTTAACTGGTTACAAATAACAGGTACATTTATAAATCAAATACTTGTGCTACATTTTACAGATGCTCTTAAAATTCTAAAAGTTACTGTAAAAATGTGTAATGGTGGTATATTACATAACAAGAAATCCTAGTGCCTAGCCCTTGAAATTATTCGATATTAAACTATACTATAAAATAGAAGAACACCAAATGCAAACCATTTCCTTCAAAAATAATCACTTTGGGATTGAATTTGCTACTCATCAACTATTTTGAAACTCTAATTTACACTCTTGGCATGAAAACCTTTAGGAAAACTTGCAATAGTCTTACTCTCTATTCTGCACATGAATCACATCATCTTTCTCTTCGTTGTCTGATTTCTCAGGGTTTGATTCTAAATCGCTTTCACAGTCTCCTTCCAGTAACACTTTTAAACGCTCACTTTCTTGTTCACTTGCCAAAAATAAAATTTCATTAGTATAAAAGTTCACGCCAAGAAACATTATTTTTGAAAGTCTAATGCGCGTAGAAACGTACATGTGTGAGACGAACACCGGCGCTAAGTCTGACATTCCGGTTCTATAACTGATCGCGCAACCCGACAGTGCGAAGTCAAACTAGATAAGGGGAGAGGAAGATACACAGAGAAATCGGTTTGCAACCCCCATCATTCACCCACCAAGTATAAAAGCATG
Organism: Anabrus simplex; assembly: GCF_040414725.1. NCBI lineage: Eukaryota > Metazoa > Arthropoda > Insecta > Orthoptera > Tettigoniidae > Anabrus > Anabrus simplex. Next base: position 512,506,799 of record NC_090267.1, read on the forward strand.
TGGCACGGATATGAGAGACTATGAAAGGTTACTACCGCAAGCTTAGATATAACCAATTAAACACACGCAGAGCCGTGTAGAAACTAGAAACACCCAGATTATGTCAGACTCTCATAAAATACACGAGAAGATGATGATTGTGACAGATCAATGAATAAAACCTCATTGCAGATATGATTAGATTATTGTCAGCTCAATTGTGACTGAACTCTTGACCCGGTGATCCGCTGGTACAACATACTTCTTAAATTAGTCCATGGCTGAGCAGGCCTCACTCCCTGACTTTCGATTAGGGATGCTTTATTAGAGGAGGAAGGCTGACTGTTTGCAACACCACACACTTTGTTTTATGCTCGAGGTTAGAGTGGAATTGTATGGCGAAATACTTTCTCAGAACTAACTGGCATCGCTGACTTTCTTGTCCGTGACCTGCTCCTGCACCCTGCGCCGGTATTCTTTTTACCATTTGTTTTACGTCGCACCGGCACAGAAAGGGCTTATGGCGACGATGGGTACAGCCCCAGCATTTTCGTGGTGTGAACATAGGAAACCACAGCAAACCTTCTCTAGGGCTGCCGACAAAGTGATTCGAACCCAGTATCCCCCGAATGCAAGCTGATAGCTACGAGACTCTAAGCGTATAGCCAGTCGCTAGGTTTTTTCCTCATCCTTTGTCATTAATTCGCATTAAGTATTCACAAGTCAAAACTAGGCTCAGTTCAATTTATACCGGTCTGTTTGTTTGTTTGTTTGTTTGTTTGTTACCAAACACGGAAAACGGTTGAACAATTTGCCGAGAAACTGCATTCAAATTCGGGAAGAATCGGGTGTACAGCGATGTGGCGATATTAAAGGACCCAAAACAGAGATAATGCCAAATTTCTCTCCGTGAATATCAGTTGTATGGAAAAAAGTGACCTTACGTTATAAAATTTGTACACAATGTAATTTCTTATATTTTGTATTTCATGCGCTTTTACCATACTATGTTCTACTCCATGGCTAAATGGTTAGCGTGCTGGCCTTTGGTCTAGGGGGTGCCGGGCTCGAACCCCGGCGGAGGTCCAGGATTTTAACCTGCAGTATTTAGAATTCATAATAAGTTGTTTACGACAACTCTTTATACAGTAGTAAAAATGGCACCGTGTTTTAGACGAAGATGACCACAAACACAAGATATGGACATATAAACCGAATGCCTGGCATGCGTAGAAAGAAGGGTTGAAGGGAGGAGGCCAGTGGGAAGACCTAGGAAGAGCTGGCTACGAGAGAGGGTGTGGAGAGAAGAGGCGTTTCTGGACATACGATGGCGAAGGCTTGTTCAACACCACCCTACCCGGCACGCTGGAGGGGTTCAGCAATGATCCTCAACCCCGCTACCACTTAGTACTCATACATTTCTTCCCAATTAACATCACTTTAATTTTACACCGAGTGGCCAAAATTCACGGGAAGGGGTGTCCCATTACAAAATGTGCCGTGTATGGCCCGTGAGTGTTGCGGCGTAGTTGAGCAGTCTGTCGCAGACTCCAGTGTCGTGAAGATGGCAACACGCCGCGAGTTAACCGACTTTGAACGTGGGATGATAATCGGCGCACGGCGCATGGGTCATAGCACTGCGGGGATTACACGCGAATTCTGGTTTCTGAGATCAGCAGTGTCGAGGGTGGATCTTCAACATCGCAGAGAGAATGTTATCACCTGCGTAAACCGCCGCACGGGAAGACCACAGGTGTTTAACGAACGGACATCACGTCGCCTCGGCAGAACCACATTGGGTGCTAGACCGGCTACTGTCTGTCACATCACCGCCCAGTTGAATGTTGGGAGTCAGGAACCCATTTCTACCGGGACTGTAAGGAGGCAACTGTACCGCATAGGCTCCACCAGCCGATGACCAACTCGTGTCTCTTTGCTGACAGTTCGACACAGAGCTCAACGACGTACATGGGCCCGCGAACATCGGCAAAGGACCATAGAACAGTGGCGGCTTGTGGTATGGTCCGATGAATCCCGGTTCTATCTGTATCGAGCTGATGGGCGCGTGAGAGTGTGGCGTAATGCCCCGTGAAGCTATGGATCCCCCGCTATTTGGTGGCACGCAGGTGGTTAGAGGAGAACTCCAGTGGATTAGTCCTCCAGATCCCTCGATCTTAATCCAGTCGAGCTGTCGATGCTGGTGTACGTTCCATGAACCCCGCACCAACTACACAAGAGGTAGCAGTGCAAGATGCGTGGGTCCAGATCCCTCCAGAACGATTCCAACTCCCTGTAGAGTCAATGACTCGCCGTATTGCTGTCGCTCGCGGAGGAGCAATTAACATCAGTGTATTTCTATGACTTTTGGTCACTCATTGTACTCAGTGTAGAAATGCTAACTTTTACATCGTAGTCACTGTTCTTCCTTTCAATGTCCAAGATATTAGGTTGCAGGCTTTCAGCAAGTCTTCGGCGTAGACCAAATTTAATGAAACCATTTTTTCCTGCAATAATATTACTCAAATCTAGAAATATTCCCTCCGATTGCTAACCGGAAAGCCTCTCCAATCGCCTTCTGAGAGATCCGATCTTCTCAGGTAGCGAAAAGTGGTCGGGGTGAAAGGACTCTGCGCCGAGTTTATGAGAAGAGCAACGGAGCAGCCTGTGTAGTACTCGCGCTACAGGAGAAAGCTGACAGCGGTTATAATTAGTGTGCTATAACATTACCTTGACGTAAATGGCGCATGGGCTTTCGTAATGCTCATTCCGTGAATAATTCTAAGTTAGTTTGATTTAGTAATGCTCTTATAACCTAAACGAAGTTTGTTATAAAAACATTTTTAATGAGACTGCTGATTGATGACGTACGACAGCCAGAAAAGTGGATTCATATTCAGATTCAAAAGCCCACCTCTTGAGATAATCAGTGACAAGAATATTGTGCGATATTTTAATGCGAGAGCTTGAAATAAAAGTTGTAGCTCAGTTAGTCAAAGGCTCGGCTTCTCTGCTCAGGGTCGCAGGACAGTCGATTGCCTGTTATGTGCCATAAGCAAAATAAATAAATAAATAAATAAATAAATAAATAAATAAATAAATAAATAAATAAATAAATAAATAAATAAATAAATAAATAAATAAATAATAACCAGCACGTTAATGAACCCTGGTTCAGAATAACATTGGACGTTTTTGGCGTCTAAAATTGATAGTTGAAGTAATGTACAATAATAATAATAATAATAATAATAATAATAATAATAATAATAATAATAATAATAATAATAATAATAATAATAATACATATTAGCATATTAATACCTCTAGAACCATACGTGAAACATTCCAGATATAAAAAGAAAAACGGGAGAAATATAGAACATTCGGATAATAAAACAGGCAAGAATGTGGGCATGATTAATCCAGCCGTAATCAGAAAGGGTGTTGAAGTTAACCCTTTGAAATTACGAGACGTTACTTACCGAACACTGTGGTGACCAACGGAAAACCTTCAAAGGCCTACGATTTTTCACCGACTTGATGGAGATACAGGAGCCGAGGAACTTACTGAAGAGGATGTTTATGGCTTGGCGGAAACTGGGGATCCCATTGTTTAAACAATGTTGGATTACACTTTGTTCATAACACCTCTGTTGTGAAAAACACAACAAAATAATCACTGAAATTATTTTGTTAGATGTCCAGATTAAAAGGAACATTCTGTTGTTGGACATTGTACTATATCATAATGCCAATATTACATAGAATAGACCGAAAATAGTTTTCTTTCCAGTGTTAATCTTCTTATTTCACTTTTTTTCAATCTCGATTCCTGGTACCCAGCGAAACGTTAGATGCTATACTTATATTTTCAATGGGTGAGATGCAAAACCAGGGGCTGCCTGGCCGAGGTGGTAAAGGCGTGCTCGGTTCGCGCGGAAGGATGTCGGTTCGAATCCCCGTCAGGAAGTCGTAAAATTTAATAAACGAGATTTCCACTTCCGGAGGTGCACAAGGCCCTGAGGTTCACTCAGCCTACACCAAAAATAAGTACCAGGTTAATTCCTGGGGGCAAAGGCGGCCGGGCGTAGAGCTAACCACTCTGCCCCATCACGTGCCGAGGTTAACATTGGTGGAAGCCTTTACCTTCCACTCCTCCAAGGGCCTTCATGGCCTGTATAGAGGTGACTTTGCTTTGCTTTTGAGATGCAAAACTGACAGTCTCCAATTTTTATTGTCTCCGTGTTAAAATGTAGTATATTCATGCATTTAATGCCATTTATAAATCGTTATAGAGCAATAACCATAATATTATATGACTTAGTTACTGAGTTATAAGAAATTCGTCTCTCCTGTAAAATTATACTCAGTGGAGATTGTCGGTTTTGCAACTAGACTCCTCACATAATTCGTTAGTAATATCAAAATACGACTATGTCAACAATAACGGGAAGGCCAATTGAGTTGGCTACACTGTTTGGGGCCATGTAGCTTTGAGTTTGGATTCGGGAGACGGTGGGTTCCAACCCGACCGTCGGCACCACTGAAGGCGATTTTCGATGGCATGTGCTAGGGCTATACTTTTATTAAGACAAGTTTCCTTTTTCTATGTCCGGCTCCATGGCAAAATGGTTAGCATGTGACCTTTGGTCACAGGGGTTCCGTGTTCGATTCCCGACGCCATTTCATTTCCTTTTTCTATTATACCAGTGTCCAGCGAAATCTAAAGTTAGTGTTCCCTTAAAACAATAGATGTGGCTGTGACGTGGAAGGCTGAGTTACACTTGGGTGTGGAGCTTCATTGCATTAATTTATTAGCTCGTACAGTGGACGCAGGATGTAACAGATATCTATGTTATAGTAATTGGAGTTAGAGTAGCCACTTTGTCGCATTAAGGACGGATAACTTACCGATTTAGCTCAGAGAGTTCTCTTTATCAACCGTTGCGTCGACGCTTTTAAAATCTAATAGTATGTTCCGACTTTCAAGCTAAATTTATTTCATTGTCCTTTTTACCAGTATGACGACTTTCTCATCATCATCATCATCATCATCATCATCATCATCATCATCATCATCATCATCATCATCATCATCCATCCTCTTCCCCTCCCCAGACAGTTAATAACATCCCGAGGGTTGAGTTTTGCGAGGCGCATGTCCTCTTTCGCCTTGTGTTTGTGGTTATCCTCCAGGTTGGCGACTCTCCATGCTCAGTTTAAGGCGGTCTTCGCAACTGCGACCTAAATGCCCATACCATGGTGAGCGTGATTCCCGTATTTTCAGAATGCTGGGGACAACCTTGCATTTCTAACGTTAGTCGAGTCAAGAAAATGGACCATCACAGCATCCTCATTTTCTTTGCATGGAGTTTCAGTTAATATTGTAGGTCAGCATTCAGCACAGCATTCGATAAACCTAGCACTTTGTAACGCTCACTCTTGTCTTGTCATCGGCAATGGTACTGCAGTCAGAGTCTTTATTAAGTTTAACCCTGCATACAGCAATTCTCCCACCCATTTGGTCACCGCATTTGTGTTTTGTCATAACCTTCATCATTTTTACAGGTTTCTGAGCTAGAGATCTCTTCTAGGTTTCCTTGCAATCAATAACATACCGGGTTCCACATCTGAAAACGAAAATCAATCAGATTTTATTATATTCTTTAAAGTAAGGTTCTCAATACATTCAATTTTCGGCTTAGGGTTTAACGTGATATGTTTTAGGTCTATCTGAAATTAGCGTCATCAGTCTGTTTCTAACTTCAAATACCTTGGAAGTATCACTACAAAAGATAACACAGTAAGTTAAGAAATGTTTAATAGGACTCAGAAAGCTTCTCAATTTTATTTTCAAGTGACAAATGTACTCTGGGATGATAAAATACCCCAGGAAGCAAAATTGACCATGTTTCATACCTACTTCATTCCAGTTCTCAGATATGGGAGGATGGTTGCCTAGTTGTACTTCCTCTTAAAACAATAATCACCACCACCACCACCATCTCAGGTATGGACTCGGAACATGTACCCTGCATAACAAGGCAAATAGTAAAATCCAGTCAACCGAAATGAAATTCATCAGAACAATGAATCAAAGGACCAGGAAGGACAAGATTAGAAATTAAGCAAACAGGAACGAGGCTGTTGCGGAACTTTTAGGCAGACGCAGGCTACCATGGTTTGGACATGTTATGAGGATGGACAAGGAATTAGGGTAATTCCGATAGAGTTGCCGCACTTTTTATGTCTTTTGTTATATCTCGGTATATTTACTTTAAAAATTGTTGCAAATTCATCGAGCATAATTTGAAAACATGTAAATTTGATCAGAGATGAACAAAATATTGGCAATTGAAAGTAAATGGGAGACAGGAGGAAACAAAAGAATTGTTGCATCTGCGGCGTCTCTCCCTGGATCCCGGTATAGATGCCGACTTCGCTCGGGAGAGATGCCGCAAGTAAAATAATTAATGACAAAATCAAATTTAAGCCAATTTCTTCAACTTTAATACAACCGAACACTAGAACGTACTACAAGACAATTATATCCACATAATATAATCATTCAATGGTAAAAGAATCTATCTGATAATTTACAACATTAAATTAATCATATTTTTTTTCGATTTACTATAAATGTGCATGTCCAATGGATTCTTCACTGTGTTACATAAAACCCCACCGCACTTAACACCCTTGAAAGGGCTCTGGCCTGAACAGCGACCGCTGCTTAGCCCAAAGGCCTGCAGATTACGAGGAGCCGTGTGGTCAGCACGACGCATCCTTCCGGCCGTTATTCTGGGCTTCCGAGACCGGGGCCGCCATGTCACCGTCAGATAGATTCTCATTTCCAATCAAGTAGGCTGAGTGGACCTCGAACCAGCCCTCAGGTCGAGAGAAAAATCCCTGACCTGGCCGGAAATCGAACCCGGGGCCTCAGGGCGAGAGGCAGGCACGCTATCCCTACACCACGGGGCCCTCGTGTTATATAAAGGAAACATCGAAATCATAATGAATATAATTCTGTCCTGACACAGTAATTTGGAAACATGTCAAAGGCAGGATTCTTGAATCAAAAACTGATGTTTATCCTCTTACAAGTTTTTACAGATTGTTTCTTAAAACTTTGTTCTCTAGCAATTTTGCTGCAACAGTCGTTATATGTAGGGCAAGATTCATGCAGTCACTGTTTGTAACTCAAACACTGGATACAGTCATCCTTTTTTGAATATCATTTTGACTTCGGTGATTATTGAAGTAGCTATACCTGCTGGACCCAGTGAGCCTTTTTCCAGATTTCGTGACTGCATTCTAAGTTACAGTGTTCGTTCCGGAATTCTGTAGAATCATTCTGCCTCCCTGATCAGTATTTCCTCGGCTTTCAAGCCTCTCTTAAATTTTTCTGTGTCCATTGAGGTCTTTTAACAGTGCCCTTACTTTTATACTGAGCAGGCATGTCGCAAATTTTTATTGCTGAAAATAATATAATTTGATATAATAAAATAATGTTCCCAATGAAATTAATAAAAATAGATTATGTATATTAAGAATCGTGAGACGATAAAATATTCGAATAAAATACCGGTACACTCTGAATAGTATTGAATGTTTTCAGATCGCTTGTAGAATCTGATAGCAATGAGGCATCTCAGCCGGATTGTTGTGTGGCAACTCTCCCAACTATCAGGGAGAGACGCCGCACCCTCCTGTTTTCATACCTCAAGACTATCATGGCCCAAAATTAGCTTACTCTCAACTATAGTTATGCTTTTGACGTCTACTATACTAAAAACGTCTGATTTAAGCATTTGAAGCCAACTTAATATACAATAAATTAACACACGCAAAAACTTTGTCAGGAGGAAACATGTACTCGCCTCATGATATCGGCTATAATTGGCGTAATATACGAGCAAATTTCGTCATACTCGCAGACAGTAGTTCTTCCTTAGAAACTGAAAAGCCACACATATTGCCATCTAGCTGTAACGATGGGAACCTTTAGCTACAGTGTATGCGGCATCTCTGCCGGGGCGGCATCTGTCCCGGATTTACCTTACTTTGACGGAGAAGTAACAGGGGAGAGGTCAGTTGGGAGACCAAGGAATAGATAGATAGACACAGTTAAATCGGAGGTCAGCAGGAGGAATGCCAAGTGGGAGGACATAGAGGAAGGGAAACAATACTTTGACAGGAAGACGTGGCGAGCGCTTGTACACCACACCAAGGAAACTGGAGCTGGAAAATGATGATTGTTATGGACTGTCCGTGGTGCGGGTGTGAACAGAGAAAAGATTCAATCTTAATTTAAAATTCTAAAATTTAAACATTTATTATTTATTTTTTTCTTTTCAGATTTTAACCTTTGTTAAGCAATAACAGTTGGATAGACAGCTCTTCAGCTCTTATAACAATAGTTATTTGAAACCTAAGAACGATCAGGTACAATTGACAATGATTTTTAAGAGATGAGTTAGAAAGAGCAGTACTGCTCCAAGTAAGGAGACGGGGCTGCAAAATTTACAACATTCGAAAGAGCGTCTTTGCTCCACACAATTAACTGCTCTCCAGAGCATATTCCAATCTAGCCTCTCAAAGGCATAACACAAACAGTTTTCACTGTCTTACTCGCTCGACAGTGTAAGTTACATAGAAATAGGCAATAAGTGCCCGTTCTACATGGGCTTAGTGGTCAAAAGAAAGGATTAAGTAATCGGCCGTAAACTAAAGATGCTAGGAGGCGAACACTTGCACTCCTTTGAAATACACTTGAAAATTCTCGAAATCCCGAAGTGACGGAGGCTAAGCCTATACTTCAGAGGTGAGTAGAAGCAGAAAAATATTAACTCCAAAAGAAGAGATAAATGTTACACAATCATTGTCACCCCATTACCAAGTTGAATGGGAATTGAAAGAGGGATTTATATTAAGAAATAATTTTGAAACCTTCTCCTCAAGTTAGCTTTTGGAGACTAGCACATGATTAAAATATGTCTGCCATTACCTTGAGCTGGTGGGCTCTCCGACGATGGGTGAGGCTTGCCCCTTGCCTCCGACACAGTCTAAACCTCTTGAATGGAGCAATGGAAAAGACAACATGGCCCAAAAGGTCCCAGCTTTTATACCGGAGAGGAAGGTACCAGAACTCTCTGGGCCGAAGCCCTGTACACACCCACAAATCCTATTGGTTGATTTAATAAATGTACAAAATTCCTGATTGGTCAAAATTTTAGAAGAAGGAAGGGATAGCAGTGCTAGTAACCTAAGAACACACACGCAAAAAAATTACAACATTCCAGTTCTGAAAACCTCGAAATTATACATTTCTTTGAAAATTAATTGTTTATCATCCCTCCAGAGGGGCCACATAAGGGGACAGTAGAGACACCTGATGAGAAAGTTAAAAGCTTCTTGTGCTAGACAGTTCACTGTGCGTATTGCAGATGGCCTTCTAAGAGGCGCTCAGTTTAAATGCACGGAGAGAGTGTACCTCCGGTACAATGATGATGATGATGATGATGATATTGTATTTCCCGTCACTATTGTAACTATGGCAACCAGTGTTCGTCGGTAGCGCCTTCTAGTGGCGTTTAATGTGTATGTTAAGTCTACACCGGTCTACACCGGTCTACACCGGTCTACACTGCGAGATGGATTCTAGAGGAACGAATGATGTACCATCATCTCATGAATGTAGGCCTTTATAAGTCACTCTTGTACAAATGTACACATTCTGACATAAAATTCAACTCTCGCGTTGAAATTCCCAACAACAAACTTACTCTTTTCAATCCGTTGTTGCAAGTGCCGTGTGCCAGACGCGGGTCACGTGCCACTTCACAACTGGAAATGATGTTTCTTAAATTTTTCGATTTCTTAACAGGGAATCGAACCCACGTCCTTCCAGTCAATTTACCACGCCTTTACTATCTGGATTAGGCAGCGCCTAGTATCAGCTCTAATAAGGAACACATTTGCAACGTTAGATTTTTATGGCGAGAGCGCTGTTATGGAAATATTGCACAGTCGTCATGGTAACGAACCCATTATTGTTCTTGTAAGCTGCAAAAGTTCCTTGTTAATCAGCGTGTTGACTGTCAAACCATGCCGGCCGTAAGCGCAGTGCGGATCAGTGGTAGTGTCGGCCTCCGGATCCCAAGATCAGACCCGGCACAGGTATTCGGATTTTTGAAGGACGAAGAAAGTCCATTCGACACTCCATGGCGTACGATGTCAGCATGTAAAAGATCTCTGGTGACACATTTGGTGTTTACGCGACAAAATTAATAAAATCTCAGTCGTAGACGTCATGGACCCTCCGTGGCTCAGGCGGCAGCACGCCGGCCTCTCATCGCTGGGTTCCGTGATTCCAATCCCGGTCACTCCATGTGAGATTTGTGCTGGAAAAACCGGAGGCGGGACAGGTTTTTCTCCGAGTGCTCCAGTTATCCTTGTCATCCTTCATTCCAGCAACATCCTCCAGTTTCATTTTATTTCATCTGCCAGCCATTAATCATTGGCCCAGAGGAGTGCGACAGGCTTCAGCAGCCGGCACAGTTCCCATCCTCGCCGCTAGATGGAGACCGGTCGAATGACGGGAAACAGGCAGTGGATTTTCATTTTTCCATTTTCATAGACGCCCAAGAGAGATTCGTTTTACCCTGTCTGCCATCTAGTGGGCCTAGAGTAAAACGGAACGCCGAAATTGACGAGCAGACAGCCAGATGGCGTCAAATTAAAACGTCTGCACACGGTAGCTGAGGCCATACGATAATAATAATAATAATAATAATAATAATAATAATAATAATAATAGCCTATAATTTATTATTATTAGGCTTGTACTTGCCGACGTTGTTGACTCAGGGCTGAGTACGCCTTCCAATCAAAAGTCCCTCTGTGAGTGGAAGCGGTTAGAATAACATCCAAGGTATCCCCTGTCTGTAGTAAGAAGTGACTGAAAGGGGCCCCAGTTGCGTGGGTTGGCGACCATGAGGCCCTTAGCTTAGTCCTGGCATTGGTTCAATCTACTTGTTTTAAGAGGAAGCAGAACTAGGCAACCATCTTCGATCTAGTGCCAGTCTCCTCACTTTCATCTATCGACCCGACGTTCTTTGGTGAACTCTTGTTCTTTTCCGACCCCGAAGTTTGTTGTAACTACAAAGACGCACACAGGAGATGTTGTCAATTGTATACACTGTTGTATTTACAAATGACACACACACACACACACACACACACACACACACACACACACACACACACACACACACACACACACACACACTCTAATTAACTGCTATCTTGAACAAAACTCTGCCTCGAATAATAATAATAATAATAATAATAATAATAATAATAATAATAATAATAATAATAATAAGACTGCGACATCAGCATATCAACCAACTACCAACACAACAAAATCCCAACATGAGTTCACACACCCAATTCGACTCGCGACTTTCACTAACAAGTCTCGCTATAGTTGGGCCCACGGGAGTTGAAGTCTGGCATTTGAGCGGCGAAAGCAGTAACTACGAAATACACTGCGTTGTCATAGTTACCTCAAATTCCGGCATATCACCCATTCTTAACGCTGAGTGTTGGCCTAATGCAATTCAATAAACTTTGACCCGTTGCTAAGCTCGTGCTAATAATTCCGGCATTTAAAACAGAACACCACGTTGCCGATTAATATGAGATTTCATATTCACTAAACTGACAATAAACTCAACAATTGCGCACCTGTTAAATAGAGAATAGGACTGTACAACTGGCCACTGATTAACTTACAAAAACTATACTAACAACGAAAAGAATATTCAGGAAACAAACACTTAAATTATCACATAAACCAGCAACAACTAATGCAGCTAACACATTACTACTCCGTATATCACAAAAGCGACTGAGAGAAAGCCAACCCACGTGGCGATAGCTTCCTTAAATATGGCATCTCTGTTATCGTTGCCATAGCAACAGACTGTTTTCGAGCAGCGTTAGTCAACTTTTTCTCGCCGCTGGCGCTAAACGTCAGACTTCAACTCTCGTGGGCCCAACTATAACAACTCTGCACCGTCTCTTTATATTCCTACCTCGCCTGGCCAGGCTTCTAGAAGAGGAGACACAACATGTTTTCTCGAATTTTCTCGAGTCTCCAATAACCTATTTACAAATGACTATACCGGGCGAGTTGGCCGTGCGGTTAGGGGTGCGCAGCTGTGAGCTTGCATCCGGCAGATAGTGAGTTCGAACCCAACTCTCGGCAGCCCTGAAGATGATTTTCCGTAGTCTTCCATTTTTACACCAGGCAAATGCTGGGGCTGTTCCTTAATTAAGGCCACGGCCGCTTCCTGCTCATTCCTAAACCTTTTTTTATCCCATCGTCGCCATAAGACCTATCTGTGTCGCTGCGACGTAAAGAAAAAAAAAAGGAATGGAACATTCTGTACATCTCTAGTGACAAGATGCGTTGTTTACCCTGTGTTGCACAACATTGGATTTATACATCATAGTTATATACAGTACTATTAATTACGTGTTCTCACATTAAATACACTCTTATTAATATACATACATATCGTGACATAACCTCACAAGTTTTGTTACACAAGACAGATCATACAACACACAAATGACACGACCACGGTTTATACCAAATAAAGTCCGTACATAACTACATAAAATAATAATAATAATAATAATAATAATAATAATAATAATAATAATAATAATAATAATAATAATACCTACTAATCGAGCACGGCATTTCCAGTATTTGCCAATGGGTTTAGAGAATTGTTTTCAAGCTATACTAGTCCATTACACTTGTATCAAATTATTAGAGCATTCGAGGCATAGGGAGTCTTTCATTTTCAGGGCTTCGTGGCCCTTGTCTTTCTTTGGCCAATATCTTCATTTTTCGAAATGTTGGACCCCTTCCATTTTTTCCCTTTGATACAGAAGATAAGGAAGGAAGTGTGATATGACCTCTGCTGCCACTGTATTCAGCTCAAGCTGGTTTGATCCTCAACAGCTCCCCCATGACCTAGGGAAGGGTGTGTGCGGTAGTTTCCCGTTGCTTTCCTAAACGAACCAGAAGTTGCTATTACATGTCAGTCTGTAAGCTCACTGAAATGCATGTACCCACGTGCCGTATGAGTGACATTTTCACACCATTCATAACAGCGATTGGCTGCATAAGGAATAGGGTTATTAGCATGACTTCCACACTGTCAAAGGCAAGAATGTAACTGACACAGGTAGGTCAATGTTCCAACTCGAGCGAAACCTTGGGCCGCACTTTACTAACAGTAAAAGTTTCATAACATTTTGCAATTAGAACAGATGTTAGTTCAAGTGAAACGAAAGTTTAATAATTTTAATGGGTTAAAACACTATTTTACAAATGCATAAAAGACTGTCATTAATAATAGACAAACATTATTATACCCGAAGCAATTGAATTTTGAACAACAAGAGTACTCAACAGTATCGGTTTATTTGAATACTTGACAAATGCAAATAAAGAAAAAAAAAACACCGAACATAAAGACAAGCTAAAATTACTAATGTAGTGAAAACAAAACTTAAAAAAAGGAGAATGTTTTGTGTTCAATCAGCTGTCCATCCAATGTTCACCTCCAGCTCTGTTTTTGCTAGTCTCACAAGGTGGAGCAAGGAAGAATCCGCAAGTCAGCTTCTGTATTAATTTTTATTGAATTCCATACAAGAAAAGAACATTCATATATGTACGTGCCCCCGAGCACTGAAGTCATTCTTTGCCTAAATTGTCTTAAGTGCTGGTATTTTTCTCGGGATACCAATAACAAAGTGTGATCCCTTTTCTTGTCTGGTCCCAATCCAATGATCTCCTTTGTGGAGAAAACAATGATATTCATTTGCGAGAGCCTAAAATCCCAGCAATGTACTTCCTTGGAAATGTCTTCAAAAGTGCAGCGCTGTGTCTCAGCCAATACTACCAACAAAAGAAGAAGTGAAACCGCCTCCTACACCAATGGAAATTCGTGTAAAGTTACGTGACAATGTGTGTGACGGAAGGCCTTGGTCGCCAAAGTTGCTGCGGCTGTAGATTTGTATAAATAGAGTGTGTTGAAATAGAAAGTGTGCCGTCAGTGAAGTCACATTTGTGGTTGCCGTAGGCCTTGGTCGCCAGAGATGATGCGGCTGTGGATTTGTATGAATAGAGTGTGTTGAAATAGAAAGTGTACCGTCAGTGACGTCACGTTAGTCGTTACTGTAGGCCTTGGTCGCCAAGGATGCTGCAGCTACAATTTAAGTTCCTTTGATCTATTTGAATATCATGTATTGAAAGACATATTCTGGATAATTAGCTTTTTGCAAAGGGAAACGTTTCTTATTTTGGTATTCGTTGTATGCTTGGTTGTATACAGTTTGCATAGCTGAGGTTGGCATCGAGCTCAGAGTTTGAAAAACCGAGCTCGATAGCTGCAGTCGCTTAAGTGCGGCCAGTAACCAGTATTCGGGAGATAGTAGGTTCGAACCCCACTGTCGGCAGCCCTGAAGATGGTTTTCCATGGTTTCCTATTTTGACACGTTACATTAGTCGTTACCGTAGGCCGTAGGCTGTACTTTAATTAAGGCGATGGACGCTTCCTTCCCATTCCTAGACCTTTTCTGTCCCATCGTCGCCATAAGACCTATCTGTGTCGGTTCGACGTAAAGCAAATAGCAAAAAAAAAAAAAAAAAAGTTTGGAAAGGGTGCCATAGTCTTTTTAATAATGGTTAAGATCTGACACTGGCATTGGCGAGGTCTCATTTTTCCAGAAAGTTTGATTTTTTAAAAAGCAATCCAAAATATTAATTCAAGTGAATACACAAAAACAGAAATTAAAGAATAAATTAGTTCACATTCAGGTCTGTAATGGATATGAAAATTAATACATGATTTTGAACGATATATGAAATATTTTTCGTAAATTGTCTTCATATTTCCTAATTTTTGAGAGTAATATATCTTATGGCTGGGGCTCATCCGAAAATTTGTATAACGTAACGCGTTAAAATGTGTGACGGGTGTGTAACCATAGCAACCAAACCATATCTTATTAACACTGTTCGTGCAGTAAATCTGTGATAGTTTGTGATTTTTGCAGAGCGCATGCGGAATAGGAACAGTTGGAAACGGTTTCAGATTCCTTCCTGCGTGAACGGTCACGTAGTAATAATTATTGCCGTTAGATGTCAGCACCTTTCCTATAAATTTCTATTGGATTTGATTGATAGATAGATTGGTTGATTGATTGATTGATTGATTGATTGATTGATTGATTGATTGATTAAAATTAATCTAGTTTATCTACAATACCTACTTACTTCCATTGAAAGTTCACAAGTGTTTTATCGTGATAATTTTTAAATTAAGGATGTGTACTAGATATAAATTAACCATAATGTATACTCCTAATTAAGAATACCGCCGTCAAGGAACGTTATTGTCAATGCAGCACGGAACAAATACATTTATAAGGATCTGAGCTTTGTAAACCAGGTGCTACAAGGGCTGATGCGCATGCCTCATTTAGAAATTCTGTTGACTGTTCTCAAAGTGTACGAAACTGTAATCCACGCGTGCAGGAACGCGAAGTACAAGTGCGCATGCGCCTGACAAAGCTATGTCTGGTTGCCGTTTATGGGTGGCCATCACCGGGAGACATATTTATGATCATTTGATTTTCGCAGAGGGAGAAGTGGTTTATTTTTTTCAAAAAGCTTTCACGGGCCGCAAAACGTTGGAAGTGCCTGTTCTAGCCCATACTGTAAAGACTAGTTCTCGCCCGCTGCAATTAGATGACATTATTGTTACATTTATAAAAACGACGCGTGCACAACAGTTGGTCTTCTCTAATATGTAGTGATGTACTTCCGCCAATCTGATCACGTTCCGCCACAGACACTTGTTACAGGGTGAGGGTATTGCGCCTTCTGGGTGGGACAAGCACAAGCGAGCTGCTCTGAGTGATGAATAAATATCACGTTCCTCTCGATAGAGGCGGGACTCGACAAATTACTGCTATTTGTCTGTCGTAGATCTCAATGACAATAAGGCACGCCCTGGGTCACGATCTGTTGCCTAAAAGTATACCAGCCAGTGGCTTGTTGCCAGACCTGACCCACTGCACTGCAAGCTCGAGTTACATTATTCTCCGTAATTTGATAATACAGGATGCTTATGTTCTTTATTTTAAGGCCGTCTCTGTTGTTGCAATCTACTCTGCCTGATCAAAAATATCCAGACATCCACTCAAGACTGTCAAGTAAGTGTTTGTGGGACATCCTGTCCATGAATGCGGAGTCCTCCAACAGCTGGAACTTTGCAGGGGAGCCTGACTGTCTCCGGGGGAACGGCAGACTGTAGCAAGTGTAGTTACTACCGTAGGTCGTTTAGGTCTCCGGTCTAGTTCATCCCAGAGGTGTTCGATAGGGTTGAGATCAAGGCTCTGGACTATCCACTCAGTTATTCTCCACAAAACACTTTATGGTTACCAGCCGCGAACTCCTCTTCCACAACAGTTGGTCTTTGACACACAAACTATGAATTGCCGTGAGACATCTGGTGTACACTTTACGTACTAGTACTGTTGTTGCACGGCCAACTTGATGCGTCGCTCTAGCTAGGAGCGCAGTGAGGGATCCAGTTGGCCGTGGTTGTTGTTTACACAGCAAAGCCCAACTATAGAATTCATGCTAGGAACAAGATTCGCATCGAGAAATGTTGTATAATGTTATGTAATGTGTGTGTGACGCAGTTGTTAGCTTAAGATAATACAGGTTTAGAAAACTCCTATCGATCGATCATGCTATCGATTCAATTGAGATTTGATTTTCATTCAGATGGCAGTATAACCAGAACCGGGAGAGCTCCCTCCTTACTCCTCAACCCCCTAAAACTTGGTATCAAGAAAAGGTTCGCGTACTGTTCAGCAGCAAGCCGCGTGAGTTGTGGCGAGGAGAGAGGGACGCAGCGCTAGGCCTTGCTCTCCGAAATACGTGAGACGTTTTTTCTCATTGCTTTCACCTTTTGTAAATGGAACAAGTGTCAGATGCTTACATTATAATGTGCTTTAGAATTCCATCGTTCTCATTTGAGGTTTGGTCTTCACCGATAGCCTTGGTAGCCCTCAGTATACGCCGCTGTCCGTCGTATTTTACTGTGGGCATGGTACACGTGCGCCTGATGCTAGTTTTTGATGAATGCAGTATTTTCGCATCTGCCTCTCGGCGGAGGCCAGATCAAAATATTTTTTTTTGTTTGCTAGTGGCTTTATGTCGCACCGACACAGATAGGTCTTTGGCGACGATGGGATAGGAAAGGGCTAGGAGTTGGAAGGAAGCGGCTGTGGCCTTCATTAAGGTACAGTTTGCCTGGTGTGAAAATGGGAAACCACGGGAAACCATCTTCAGGGCTGCCGACATTGAGATTCGAACCCACTATCTTCCGGACACAAGCTCACAGCTGCGCGCCCTTAAACGCACGGCAAACTTGCCCGGTAGATCAAAATGTACGTTCCACTGAAGTCTTAGCCTCATCCATGACTGCGACAATATGAACGCTGCCGAGGTGTGGGTTGTGTTGAGAGGTGACTTCCAGAACACAACCAGTGCGCCTCGTGTCAGAAACATCTTATATATATAAAGCCAATGTTTGCCCACTTCCAGGTGAGCTAGGAACTTGAAATTCGGCGGTCTGATAGCTATTAGACTGTAACCCAAGAAAAAATTCCAAAAAGTTCAAATTTTTTATATGTAGCCCCCCTTCCGCCCAATCAAAATATCGGACTGAAATTTCGTGTTAGACCCTTCTAGATGAGATAGAAACTTGCAATTCGGCAATCTGATAGCTATTATTCTATAACACAAGGAAAAATTAAAAAAAGGTTCAAATTTTTCATAATAGCCCCCCGCAACGAATCAAATTATCGGACTCAAAATTCGTGTTAGACCCTTCCAGCCGGCAATCTGATACCTATTAGGCTGTAACAAAAGGACAAATTCCAGAAAGTTCAAATTTTTCACTTTTAGCCCTTCCCCCGCTCAATCAAGTTATCGGACTAAAATTTCGTGTTAGACCCTTCAAGCCGGCAATCTGATACCTATTAGGCTGTAACCAAAGGAATCATTCCAAAAAGGTCAAATTTTTCATATTTAGCCGTCCCCCCCACCGAATCAAAATATCGGATTCAAATTTCGGGTTAGACACTTCCAGATGAGCTAGGAACTTGAGATTCGGCAATGTGATAGCTATCGTCAACCTGCCTGCCAAGTTTCAAGACTGTAGCTGTCTGCTAAGTTGGCAAAATCATTTTTCAAATTGTGAAAAGTGGACGAAATTTTACATGGATCGAAACGTTCACCTCTTTCTATGGTACAAATAGGCGACATACCAGAAAATGCCTAAGACAGTAATGTAAGCGACTAAAAGGATCGTCTGCTGTCACAATCCGTACTTTGATATGATGTAGCGTTTGGCCGCAATAAATTTCCAAATGAAAGTCTGCACTATTTAGCGTGCACATTGCCTGGCTCTATCATCTTATATACATAAAGCCACAAGACTAACAGACTGACTGACTGACTGACATTAATGTTTGCCCACTTCTAGGTGAGCTAGGAACTTGAATTTCGGCAATCTGATAGCTATTAGGCTGTAACCCAAGGAGAAATTCTAAATAGGTCAAAGTTTTCATGTTTAGACCCCAAACAAAATGTCGGACTCAAACTTCGGGTGTGTTAGACCCTACCAGGTGAGCTATAAACATGAAATTCCGCTGCCACATAGCTGTTAAAATAACCGACATTGTAGGTTGTTTCATTCTCGATACGCCTGCCAAGTTTCAAGACTGTAGATGTCTGCTAAGTTCGGAAAATAATTTTTCAAACTGTGAAAAGCGGACGAACTTTTACATTGATCGAAACATTCACTTCCTTCTATGGTATAAATAGGCGAGATACGACAAAATGCCTTAAGACCAAAATTTGGGCGACTAAAAGTGCCGTCGTCTGATGGCCCAATCTCCATCCCGACACGACGTACCTTTAGGCCGCAATTTTCAGAAAGTCGAAACGTTTACTTCTATCTTTGCAATAAATCGTCAATATACTGTACGAGAAAAATATTATATGAGCAAATATGTTCGCGAAAATAAGGACGTATGGTGCCGCAATCCCCTTTTCGTAATGACGTACTGGTTCGTCAGAGCCATTTTCCGAATGACCACTTCCAGTCTAGAGGAACTGGGGGCTTGGGGGCGGAGCCCCCAACGAGCGAAAGCGAATCTATAATATACAGTTACAATACACGCATTTCGACCTAAAATTTTCTCCATCAAGCGCATTCCATGTGCCTTGAAAGGGCTCACCTTCTGTACAGGAAGCTGGGCACAATGGATGTTGAATCATGTGCTGTAGAGCCCGCTTCGATATAACCCCATCTCGTAAACTTTGAACAATAAGGGAGAGATAGGTAACAGCCTTATCTAACCCGTGTAACTGCTTTGAACAACGAACCTTTGATTGACAGAAATATCCCGCATCTGACCGAAAATTACCTGATTACAGCCAGCAAGTGTTGCTTTGGAATTCAGTTATAAACCTTCTCTAGATCTACAGTGGATGTAATGTGAAAATCTGGACCTAAAAACCTCTCTGTGGTGCGAAACCACATTGGCTTTTGATAGAATTTACTCTCCAGCTAGTGCTGTACAGTTTTAACAACTATTTTTTAACTGGAACGGCGTTCATTCATTCATTTAACTTCCTTAAACTGCATAATTACATATTATGAAATATGCCAATAGTATAGGAATTGTCGAGTGGTTTCTAAGCTTAGACTAACAATAATCTACGCACAATGATTAACAATTTGTAAATAAACAAATATCTTGACATGATGTGGGCTTCTGCCGTGTCAAGAAAACGAGCTGAAACTCTTTACAGAGAACTTCGCCTCGTGTCTTCTGAAGAAAATCTCGACTGTTCACGAGAAAGACTAGAAATCTCTCTGCGTTCTCAAAGATCCCTGCGAAACGTAAAAATCTTGTTTTCTTGACACGGCATAAGCACAAAAGCCCATATCATGTCTACAAGTAAGGGCCGTGAGAGCATCAATATTTGCAAATATCTTGACATTAGAACAGCAGGCCAGCAGTGGCAGGCGAAAATGTAAAGTTGAGGTCTGTCTGCCAGGAAACTGTAGGCTTTCAGGAAGAACTCCTCCGTTTGTAAAGATAAGAAGTGAATAACATAGCCACCTAAAATCAGGATCACTTTCAGGTCATTATGTAATTTAATTAATTAATTAATTAAAATAATTTATTCAGGAAAATAAAAGTTGCAAAATGTGATTATTTCTATTAACACACGGAGTAGAAACGGTCACTGGAGAGCAGGACTTCGTGGACAGTGACTCCGATCTTGGTGACTAATCAATTGTCAATTTCGCCTCAGACAATGAATTGCCTACGCGGAATGTGACTGTACATAACCAAGCAAGTGATAGTGATGATGTTGATACTAACAGTGACAGGAAAGAAGGGAGGACAATCCTGCACAGGCTCCACAACAGTTCCTGGACTCATTCGTTCCTTGATTTTCTCCTCTCTTCGATGCCATGCTTTTACGAGTCGCGCTTAAACAATTCAAGGAATTTTAAATATCGCTCGAGATTGTCGATAGACATAAAACAAAAGAATGTTGTCAGAACATGATAGCTTGAACTCGTGCCAAGATTAGGCGCCATTTTCGTTCTAGAAGCCTACCAAAGAATAAAGAAACGAAGCGGCTATCAGAGCGACGATGGTAAGTCTCGTTCATTTCTTGACGATCGCTTACAACGACTCTGCTATTAGACACTTAATTAATAGTAATAGATTATACTATTATTAATATTTACAAGAATCAAAATAAAAATCTGTAAAGGGGTTATTAACAATAAGAACCTAACCAATGGGACATCAACGCCATTTTTAAATCTATTTACAAGCCCTTCTTCACGTATTCCTAGGGATGGCAGTTTTAAAAAAAATACCGATATATCGATATATTGAAAACTTATTTTCGATAATTGATATTTATTGCACATCATATATCGGTATATTCAAGCGATATCGATATATCGTAACCCAAGAGCACAAGAGTAACTACAATATCATCACCGTAGGGATGGCAAAAAAAAAAAAAGAAATTAAATACCGATATATTGATATTGCGATATATTGAAAACTTATTTTCGATAATCGATATTTATTGCACATAATACATCGGTATATTCAAGCGATATCGATATATCGTTAATGATAACCTAAGAGTCCAAGACCAACAACAACCTCAATGCATATACATCAATACTGGTTGGTTGAGTTTATCTTGCTACTGGAATTCGCGGTTTAATTATCCATGGAATATATCCATAGAAGGCTGCTAATTTCAGATGACCGCCACTCTGCACGGTGCTAGGGTTATACTTCCGAAACACAAATTTTCATTGACCCTCAGCCACAAGATATACTTATGTCAATAGGCGCCAGCAGTCGAGGCATAGACCCTGAATAATTAGCTTTTTGAAAGAACTAAGTACACCTGTGAAAGAGAGTCACCGTAAATCCTCAGCTTGTTTAGTCATTTGACCGGGTCAGGAATGGAACGAATAAGGCCTCATCTAGTGGCGAGGATGGGAACTGTGTCGGCTGCCGAAGCCTGTCGCACTTCTTGGGGCAATGATTAATGGCTGACAGATGAAATGAAATGATAGTAGAGAGTGTTGCTGGAATGAAAGATGAGAGGGAAAACCGGAGTACCTGGAGAATAACCTCTCCTGCCTCCGCTTTGTCCAGCACAAATCTTACATGGAGTGACCGGGATTTGAACCACGAAACCCAGCCACCTGAGTCACGGAGGCTTCTATTTTCTTAATGTTACGTTTAAATATAAACCATATACTCACCCCAAGCTGAATACACAAATCAACGCCTCTTATAATTAATTTTAAGGCTTATCTCACCTAAAAACTCACTGACTTACCTTTTTGCTTCACAGTTTCCTTATACGTCTGTGTTGTTAAACAATGGAGGGCTAACACGAAGTCTAGCGGCGACTCTGG
The DNA here is from genome assembly GCF_040414725.1 of Anabrus simplex. NCBI lineage: Eukaryota > Metazoa > Arthropoda > Insecta > Orthoptera > Tettigoniidae > Anabrus > Anabrus simplex. The sequence continues at coordinate 512,528,923 of NC_090267.1, forward strand.
AACTAGAACGTATTTCGCGCTGTGTAAACTGCCATGCGGAGGCCTTATTACTAATCACGTAGGCAACGGTGTAACGTATTCCACCGTTTGTATTCGAATTATAGTCCAGCGTATCAGAGTTTCAGAGCAAGTCATTGATTAAATTGGATATTTCCAGGTTGCAATTCCACTTTCACTAGCACCATCTCTTGAAAAATTATCGGCGTTCTCTAGTGCGGATGTATTTATGAAAATAATAATTCAAAGAAAAAACGATACATTTACGGAAAAACCGATATATTATTCGGTAAATTGAATCAAAATTTCGGTATCGATATACCGATAAATCGAAAGGAAAATATCGGTATTTCGTAAAAACCGATATATCGTTGCCATCCCTACGTATTCCTCAGAACTTTAGAAACAGTTTCTCAGCAGGTGATTTTTTTTTATCGCTGTCGTGAATGAACTGAAGGAACTAATATAACCTTATTTGGAAGATTATTATGTCTACATGTCCCAACGAAATTGTTTCACTCTTGTGCTCGATGAATATATTATTATTATTGTTCACGTGCGGTAATTGTGATTGTCGCAGTTCTTTCAGCAAAGATCGATATTTTGTTTCACATATAGAATGCACTGCATGATGTACTTGCTCGGTAGCCTTAGTCTCTTAAATTAGGGTCTGCAACAGTGCCATATGCTGGGATCAAGACGTGGGCTACCACTACCAATTTTCCATAGTTGGTTTAGTGAACGTCAAGCCTTAGCTTTTTGAAAGAACTAATTGCACCTGTGAAAGAGAGTCACCGTAAATCCTCAGCTTGTTTAGTCATTTGACCGGGTCATCTGAACATCTCCCTTGGTAAGTTATTCCAATCCCTAACTCCCCTTCCTATAAATGAATATTTGCCCCAGTTTGTCCTCTTGAATTCCAACTTTATCTTCATATTGTGATCTTTCCTACTTTTATAAACACCAGGCGTTTTGAATCACCGGAGAAGCCTGCTGTGTTGTCAAGCTACTGCCCTGCTCACTGCTAACTTTCAACACCTGATCGGTGGAGATGGTAGGCTTGCGTTTAGCAAATTAATGTTCGTCCAATGACCCCGACTCAACTCTTGGAATCAACCGCCTTGTACTCTTAATTCCCCTGGCTTGGGTACTGGCTGTTTATGCCGTCTTCGCCATTAATTTCATCCTCATTAGGTCACCACCAAACCTTTCCAGAGGCTATGCACTATTGTTATTATTATTATGATTAAATTAAAATGTATACTTTTCCATCATCACCAATGGTCGTACCCGTCCTTCACAGGTTTATTAGCTTTCTCGGTAGATTTGTGGCGGTGTCCGACCAATTATCACGGGTTCGATTGCAAACAACAACCTGAAAGATTGCATTTCATTTTAGCAGATCTACCTATGAAAATAAAACTATATTACTCCTCTAACAGCATCCCTACAGTGACTTCCTACAAGGTTGCAGAAGTAGACGGAAGCACTCTGTTATCTATATAGTTATGTCAGAAGTATGAGGTAGGGAACTCTATTCGATGAGGAACGCATGGTTGTCAATCCTGGCCGTTCGGAGGCTTCCGGGGAACTTCGAGTCTTTGAGCTATCTCTCTTATGGCGAACTGAGAGAGCGAAGCCTTCCACACCTATCCCTCCGGTCCCTGCAGCTATCCGACGTACAGCAGCAAGCTGCGCGGGGTGAGTCGAGGGGAGATGCTGCAATGAATGAATCAATCAATACTGATCTGCATTTAGGGCAGTCGCCCAGGTGGCAGATTCCATATGTGTTGCTTTCCTAGCCTTTTCAGAAATGATTTCAAAGAAATTGGAAATTTATTGAACATCTCCCTTGGTAAGTTATTCCAATCCCTAACTCCCCTTCCTATAAATGAATATTTGCCCCAGTTTGTCCTCTTGAATTCCAACTTTATCTTCATATTGTGATCTTTCCTACTTTTATAAACACCATTTAGTCGAGCAGCTCTTCTTCTTTCCCTCAGTTCTTCCCAACCCAAACTTTGCAAAATGTTTGTAACGCTACTCTTTTGTCGGAAATCACTCAGAACAAATCGAGCTGCTTTTCTTTGGATGTTTTCCAGTTCTTGAATCAGGTAATCCTGGTGAGGGTCCCATACACTGGGACCATACTCTAGTTGGGGTCTTACCAGAGACTTATATGCCCTCTCCTTTACATCCTTAATACAACCCCTAAACACCCTCATAACCAGGTGCAGAGATCGGTACCCTTTATTTACAATCCCATTTATGTGATTACCCCAATGAAGATCGTTCCTTATATTAACACCTAGATACTTACAATGATCCCCAAAAGGAACCTTCACCCAATCCACGCAGTAATTAAAACTGAGAGGACTTTTCCTATTTGTGAAACTCACAACCTGACTTTTAACCCCGTTTATCAACATACCATTGCCTGCTGTCCATCTCACAATATTTTCGAGGTCACGTTGCAGTTGCTCACAATCTTGTAACTTATTTATCACTCTATAGAGAATAACATCATCCGCAAAAAGCCTTACCTCTGATTCCACTCCTTTACTCATATCATATATATAAGAAAATATAAAGGTCCGATAACACTGCCCTGAGGAACTCCCTTCTCAACTATTACAGGGTCAGACAAAGCTTCACCTACTCTAACTCTCTGAGATCTATTTTCTAGAAATATAGCAACCCATTCAGTCACTCTTTTGTCTAGTCCAATTGCACTCATTTTTGCCAGTAGTCTCCCATGATCCACCCTATCAAATGCTTTAGACAGGTCAATCGCGATACAGTCCATTTGACCTCCAGAATCCAAGATATCTGCTATACCTTGCTGGAATCCTACAAGTTGAGCTTCAGTGGAATAATCTTTCCTAAAACCGAATTGCCTTCTATCGAACCAGTTATTAATTTCACAAACATGTCTAATATAATCAGAAAGAATGCCTTCCCAAAGCTTACATACAATGCATGTCAAACTTACTGGCCTGTAATTTTCAGCTTTATGTCTATCACCCTTTCCTTTATACACAGGGGCTACTATAGCAACTCTCCATTCATCTGGTATAGCTCCTCCGACCAAACAATAATCAAATAAGTACTTCAGATATGGTACTATATCCCAACCCATTGTCTTTAGTATATCCCCAGAAATCTGATCAATTCCAGCCGCTTTTCTAGTTTTCAACTTTTGTATCTTATTGTAAATGTCATTGTTATCATATGTAAATTTTATTACTTCTTTGGCCTTAGTCTCCTCCTCTGTCTCGACATTATCCTTGTAACCAACAATCTTTACATACTGCTGACTGAATACTTCTGCCTTTTGAAGATCTTCACATACACACTCCCCTTGTTCATTAATTATTCCTGGAATGTCCTTCTTGGAACCTGTTTCTGCCTTAAAATACCTATACATACCCTTCCATTTTTCACTAAAATTTGTATGACTGCCAATTATGCTTGCCATCATGTTATCCTTAGCTGCCTTCTTTGCTAGATTCAATTTTCTAGTAAATTCCTTCAATTTCTCCTTACTTCCACAGCCATTTCTAACTCTATTTCTTTCCAGTCTGCACCTCCTTCTTAGTCTCTTTATTTCTCTATTATAATAAGGTGGGTCTTTACCATTCCTTACCACCCTTAAAGGTACAAACCAGTTTTCGCATTCCTCAACAATTTCTTTAAACCCATCCCAGAGTCTGTTTACATTTTTATTTACCGTTTTCCACCGATCATAGTTACTTTTTAGAAACTGCCTCATGCCTGCTTTATCAGCCATATGGTACTGCCTAACAGTCCTACTTTTAAGACCTTCCTTTCTATCACGTTTATTTTTAACTACCACAAAAACAGCTTCATGATCACTAATACCATCTATTACTTCAGTTTCCCTATAGAGCTCATCTGATTTTATAAGCACCACATCCAGGATATTTTTCTCTCTGGTTGGTTCCATCACTTTCTGAATCAGCTGTCCTTCCCATATTAACTTATTTGCCATTTGTTGATCATGCTTCCTGTCGTTCGTATTTCCTTCCCAATTTACATCTGGCAGATTCAGATCTCCCGCTAGAATCACATTTCTTTCCATGTCGTTTCCCACATAGCTGACCATCCTATCAAATAATTCCGAATCCGCGTCAGTGCTACCCTTTCCCGATCTGTACACTCCAAATATATCAAGTTGCCTATTATCTTTAGACATGAGCCTTACACCTAGAATTTCATGTGTCTCATATTTAACTTTTTCGTAGCTCACAAATTCTTCTTTCACCAGAATGAACACTCCCCCTCCTACCATTCCTATCCTATCTCTACGATACACACCCCAGTGCCGTGAGAAAATTTCTGCATCCATTATATCATTTCTCAGCCATGATTCAACTCCTATTACAATATCTGGTAAATATATATCTATTAAATTACTTAATTCTATTCCTTTCTTTACAGTACTTCTACAGTTCAACACTAACAATTTTATGTCATCCCTACTTGATTTCCAGTTCCCTGTTCCCTTATCACCGCTCCCTAGGCCATCCCGTTTCCCTGAATGTACCTCCCTATTACCCTTCCAAACAAATTTCCTAACTTATACGTACCACTGCGGTTTAAATGAAGGCCATCCGAGTGCAGATTCCTATCTCCTACCCACCCATTAGGATCTAGAAATTTCACTCCCAGTTTCCCACATACCCACTTCATAGTCTCATTTAAATCCCCAATCACCCTCCAGTCAGTATCCCTCCTACACAGTATTCCACTAATAACAATCTCTGCTTTGTTAAACTTCACCCGTGCTGCATTTACCAGATCCCACACATCTCCAACTATGTTGGTACATATATCAGCTTGCCTTACGTTGTTGGTACCAACGTGAAACACTACCACCTTCTCCTTCCCCTCCTCCCTCTCTTCTACTTTCCTCAACATCTGCCTCAACCTAATTCCTGGATAACATTCTACCCTGGTTCCCTTTCCTCCACACACTTTCCCCTCGTGTCTAACGATGGAATCCCCCATGACCAGAGCCTCAACCCTACCCACCTCATTTGATCCCCTCCCCTCCTGGTCAGCCCTATCTTTCCTGATAGCTGCAGAAGCTACTTCCTCCTCCCTTTTCTCCTTCCCATGACCCTGTTCCACCTGTCTTTTCCTATCCTCTACATTTCCCTTTCCTACCTTTTCCCTTCCTCCTACTTCCACGCATCTCAGCAACAGTTCCCTGTCCCTCATCTTCCCTCTGTTGTTCTACCTGGAGTGACTCGTACCGATTTCGCACAGACACCTGTCCTGAATTCTGATCCTGAATAGAGCCCTTAGCCTGCAATCTCCTTCCCCTTAGAACATTAGACCACCTGTCTTCTACAACTCCTCCCTCTTGTACACCTACTGTAACCTGTACATTGTTTGTTCCTTCCTGTCTTCTGTGAGAATCCTAATTATCTCCCTCAAACTTTCCAACTCCTCCCTCATACCCCTCAATGCCTCACCACACCCACAATAAGTACACTCGCGCTCCCATTGTTTACGGGGATAGTACACAACAATAAGGTAATTAATATACGACTACACTACAATACTACTTAGTCGTGCTATATTTTTTTAATTCTACAACCCCTAACAGGATAAAAACTGCTGTTAATTACTGAGTATCGAAAGTAATACACAAGAACTACACAATTCCAAAATGCAATTAAGCCTATCCTAATTACAACAACAGTATTTTAGTAAGAGTTTCTACGGATACCTCTACTACACCAGCACTACACAAATATTTTACAATAATAAAATAAGCACACTCAATTCTAATAGGATATTACTCGTATACTACTGTACAGTACACTACAGTAATTTTTAAACTACTTTCAGACGTATCCTAATTACAATACCGGTACCGTACCGTATGTCACTACTAAGCACAACAGAAATGAAATTTGCAAGGTTACCAACGAAGCTAAATGCTTAGACAAATTATTATTAGTATTACGGTCTAATAGATACACACGAAAGATAACACACGAATATAGCAGGCAAGATACGGCACTATCTAAATGTACTGTATCTATACTACAATGTACACTGACTGACAGAGCAAATGCAACACCAAGAAGGAGTGGTCAGAACTTTATGCCAATTGCAGGGTAGACTGACGTCACTGAGGTATGCTCATGATGTGAAATGCGCCGCTGTGCTGCGCACGTAGCGAACGATAAATGGGACACGGCGTTGGCGAATGGCCCACTTCGTACCGTGATTTCTCAGCCGACAGTCATTGTAGAACGTGTTGTCGTGTGCCACAGGACACGTGTATAGCTAAGAATGCCAGGCCGCCGTCAACGGAGGCATTTCCAGCAGACAGACGATTTTACGAGGGGTATGGTGATCGGGCTGAGAAGGGCAGGTTGGTCGCTTCGTCAAATCGCAGCCGATACCCATAGGGATGTGTCCACGGTGCAGCGCCTGTGGCGAAGATGGTTGGCGCAGGGACATGTGGCACGTGCGAGGGGTCCAGGCGCAGCCCGAGTGACGTCAGCACGCGAGGATCGGCGCATCCGCCGCCAAGCGGTAGCAGCCCCGCACGCCACGTCAACCGCCATTCTTCAGCATGTGCAAGACACCCTGGCTGTTCCAATATCGACCAGAACAATTTCCCGTCGATTGGTTGAAGGAAGCCTGCACTCCCGGCGTCCGCTCAGAAGACTACCATTGACTCCACAGCATAGACGTGCACGCCTGGCATGGTGCCGGGCTAGAGCGACTTGGATGAGGGAATGGCGGAACGTCGTGTTCTCCGATGAGTCACGCTTCTGTTCTGTCAGTGATAGTCACCGCAGACGAGTGTGCCATCGGCGTGGAGAAAGGTCAAATCCGGCAGTAACTGTGGAGCGCCCTACCGCTAGACAACGCGGCATCATGGTTTGGGGCGCTATTGTGTATGATTCCACGTCACCTCTAGTGCGTATTCAAGGCACGTTAAATGCCCACCGCTACGTGCAGCATGTGCTGCGGCCGGTGGCACTCCCGTACCTTCAGGGGCTGCCCAATGCTCTGTTTCAGCAGGATAATTCCCGCCCACACACTGCTCGCATCTCCCAACAGGCTCTACGAGGTGTACAGATGCTTCCGTGGCCAGCGTACTCTCCGGATCTCTCACCAATCGAACACGTGTGGGATCTCATTGGACGCCGTTTGCAAACTCTTCCCCAGCCTCGTACGGACGACCAACTGTGGCAAATGGTTGACAGAGAATGGAGAACCATCCCTCAGGACACCATCCGCACTCTTATTGACTCTGTACCTCGACGTGTTTCTGCGTGCATCGCCGCTCGCGGTGGTCCTACATCCTACTGAGTCGATGCTGTGCGCATTGTGTAACCTGCATATCGGTTTGAAATAAACATCAATTATTCGTCCGTGCCGTCTCCGTTTTTTCCCCAACTTTCATCCCTTTCGAACCACTCCTTCTTGGTGTTGCATTTGCTCTGTCAGTCAGTGTATCTACACTGCACTACACTGCGTTTGGTTAAATGCTTAAGTATCAAAAGGATTGCCGTACACGAAGAAAAACACGAATATAACTGGCAAGATACTATCTAATATATTATACCTTATCTTCACTACAATTCTACTGAAATGTGGTTATGTGATTATTACAGCTGGTGGATTACTATTATTTTCCCTACTCCACGGGACGGAGAAAAAAAGTGTCCTTAATTAGGCCTACTGAAAAATACGAGGTTGTCTACAATAGTTTCTCAAATATTTCTATCAAAACTACTACTACTACTTCTCCAGGGACTTGAACTGCAATTACTGGGATATATGAACTTTATTATTATTAGCTAACCGCTCATAAATACTGAAAGATCGAGGGAGCGAAATATAAATTACGGATACTAACTAACTACTCAGAAGTACAAATGAATGGAGTACAAGGTCAGCTGATTTTTATTTATATTTACTTGACTACACTACACCCTTTGTTCACGACTGTAGCCAACAATGCAATACTTGAATATGAGGAGCGACAATAATCAATAACAATACAACGACTGTTAACTATTACCGTGTAATCTCTTTAACTTCTTTTTAAATGGAAGTTTACAGGCGTATCGTGTTTTTTAATGTAGTAAATTATTACCTTCGCGATAGTTTGAACGGATATCTATACGAAATACCGGAGAAGTTGCTGCAGAAGTTACGGTACTATTCCTTATGATAATCTGCCTTTGTAAGTACAACCAACGAACCTACAGATATTTACAAATATTTTTAAAGTTAATAGTATTACCTAAAGTATTTCCTAAACCTAAATTCGAAACAAGGTACACCTAGCTATCCTACTTAACCTAGAAAACGTAATTTACTGAAGACCAACTGAATTACTTGTTACAAAATTTAAATAAATATCACTACTCCCAATTTCTACCAACAAGCACTGAACACCACTATATAAACAGCACTAAATGAATCAGATATACACAAAATTAAGCTATTTCAATAGGTTTTCACTACTTGTCGCTCTCCGAAGCCTTGAACTCAGAAATGCGAGCGACGTTTTCTGTTATAGGTTTTAAGTTTTGTAAACAGAACAACGTGTCACATTGGTGCATTATAATGTGCTCTACATTTCCATCGTTCTCATTGAGTTTGGGCTTCACCGATAGCCTTGGTGGATCTCAGTATACGTCACTGGTCTACAATGGTCTTACTTGTTACGTCTTGATATAATTCTGATGGGTCGAAAGATAACTTTAAGATCTGATTTGTAGCAACCCCAGAGACCAATACGGTAAGAGATGACTGAATGGAAATACGAAAAATTCCCTTCATCTATTAATTATAATCCTTAAGGCAAAGCAAATATAACTCAGAGATTTCCCTATTTTCGTAATGTGACAATCCGATGTTTTCACTGCACACCTGTTACCTCGGGAAAGCAGGTATCACCTCAGAGAAGGTCAACATTAACGACTGATCATCGATCATGACAAATTTTACGTCAAATATTTTCAAGCCATCACTTCGTTTCGTAAGAAAATATCTGAAGCAACCTAGTCCTTGCCAGCTGATATTGATTTCACAGCTGTCGTACAACGTATGTTAGGTCATTAAACCAGTTTGGTAATTAATTTGTTGTCAGGAGTGGAGCAAGTTCACTCCCAGTGGAATGCTCGTGCTACAACTTGTTGTAATGAGATTAACATACTTGGAGAATGGCGCGGTTTTCTTGGGTGTCTCCCGGACAAGTTCAGATTCTCAGTTGCATGTAGTGATTGGCTGGTCAAAATAACATTATTATTATTATTATTGTTATTATTATTATTCTTTTTTCTTTCTTCATTATGTCCATTCCAAGAGCGTGTTTGAACTTGTTCTTTGGCCTGATGGTTTCGCCTTCTTATCCTCCCAAAATCTCTTCATGAATGCATTGTTGCAACTTGCGTTCTGTGGAGCACTTCCTACCAGTTTCTTTTTAGATTTCTCTACGAATTTCTGCTTGGCTACCGTTGTACTAAAGGCTCCACGACATTCTGTGATACTCAGTTCTTAGAGGTCGGCCTTAGTTTCTTCTAGACAGTTTACTTTGGCCTTCTTTTAGTAGATTACTTTAAATAATCTTTTCATGAGTCTATCGCTGTCCATTCTATAGATATGGCCATAGAATACGTCTTCAATGAACCTGTCAGTTAATGAATAGAGATCCGCTGTTCTCCTCTTAATCCACATAGCATTTTCTCTCGTGAGGCCATACATTTTCCGGAGAATTTTCCTTTCTTGGTTTTCAATTTCTATAATTTTACAGTGATTTCCAAGGGATAAGGTTTCTGAGGCGTATAAAGCTTCCGGCTAAACAACTGTCTTGTAATGAATGTCGTAATTTTGCATTACGCGCTGTAACTCTCTTGTTGTAGTAATTCCACATTAGTTTGTAAGCCTTATGGAGTTCTGAGGCGTATAAAGCTTCCGGCAAAACAACTGTCTTGTAATGAATGTCGTAATTTTGCATTACGCGATGTAACTCTCTTGTTGTAGTAATTCCACATTAGTTTGTAAGCCTTATGGAGTTTGGTGGCCCTACTGTCTAGTCCCCATGGTATTTGAAGGAGGACACCTGTGGAATTGTGCCGTTTTCTACCTCTAGCGGAGTATTATTGCTATGTTGATGTAGATTTTCCTTGAACTGGGTTTTTCGTATGATTATTATTATCGTCATCATCATCGAAATCTTCTTTCAACCTATTAGGTCATGTATTACGTACTTAGCACGTGTTGAAAAGATATTAAGTACAGAACAAAAAATGGCACCAGTGGGACCCGAACCCACAACGTCCCGATTTCACGTCAGTTTACCAATTGAGCTGTGGTAGCATAGGTCATATTTGTTCTGTTGGAAAGGAATATACAAGGAAGAGGGAAGGAAACGGACGTGGCCTTAAGTTAGGTACAATCCCGGCATTTGCCTGGAGGATAAGTGGGAAACCACGGAAAACCACTTCCAGGATGGCTGAGGTGAGAATCGAACCTGCCTCTGCTCAGTTGACCTCCCAGGGCTGAGTGGATCCCATCCCAGCCCTCGGACCACTTTTTAAATATTTCGTGGCAGAGCCGGGAATCGAATCCGGGTCTCCGGGGATGGCAGCTGATCCGGTAACCACTACACCACAGAAGCTGACTCAGTTGCATCATGTTCTTCTTCTTCTTCTTCTTCTTCTTATTGATCCGGGGTTACCCGTGGAACGCAGAGGTGAAAGAAGGTGCCGGGGTGAATGGGTCTAACTACAATGTCAAGAAATAAATTAAACTGAAATGGAAGGTTATATTTTTAAAAAGCAACAACTTAACAAATTCTCACTTAGTGAGATAACAATGACCAAAATAGAAAAATCCATGATTCTAGTACTTTAACTCTCTTGGGCTACAGGCCCCTAGTTTTACAATTTTTGAGTTCCCAGCTCAAATTTACAAACAGCACAAATTTACACAAGGGCAGAAATCCCTCAATACATGGAGCGCTTGCTCCCAACACACAATATCAAGCCTCCCAGAGGCACTTTTACATCACTAGAAAAGAGCTAAAGTGCTCTCAGTTCTCCCAAGCCTACTAAAGGCAACATTACTTGAAAATCTACTAATCACAAGCCTTACATGGCCCAATTTACCAATTTGAAAGAGGGGTATCTTGTACCCAACCTATTGGACCGTTGCGGAAAGAAACAGGTTAAGTAAATGGCCCGAAACACAAACTGAATGGAGGCGTGTACTTGAACTCCTAAATATGCATTCTTAAAACCTAAGGGGCACCAGGCCGATGAAACAGGGGCTATTCCCAAACTATGGAGGTGACTCCTATAAGAAAGTAATTTACCACACTACATAATGAAAAACAGCAATACACGTAGTCACCTCAAACCAAGATGAAGGGGAGCTCGAGAGGGTACATCACTCTCTATCCCTGATTTACAGTTAAATATTTATGAAATTTTTACATGAGCCGAAAGGAGATTTACATTTTAGAGAAGTTGGTTACATAGTTAAAGTTTCGAACCTTTCCTTCGGGTTAAACTGCGAAGCTAGCCAAAAGTAAGATGTTAGATGGCCATTACCTTGCTGAAGAACTGCTGCCTGACTAAAGAGGCGCCTCCTGCCGCCTGCTTGACACACACACTTAGTTAGATGACGATCCAATGGCCAAGAGACGTGAAAATCCGCAGTTTATAAACCCTCGGCGAAAGTTCGAGACCTTTCATGAATAAACCAGCCACACCCTCCCACTTTATTGGTTAAATTCAAAAGTAACGCTCAGAATCGAGGAAGAAGCCTGTGATAGGCGGAAAATTAATTACAGAAATTAGGGATTGGCTAGATTCAAAACTGTCGGAAAGAAAAGATAAATATTGCCAACCCAAGAATAAATGAACATCATTTAGTAAAAAAAAATCTTATGAATACAAAACTTCTTTAAATCAAAAGTTCTTTCACTTCGCATCAGGGTGCATGATCATAGATTTTAGCAGTGACATCTATTGAAGAAAGTCCAAACTTCTTGATGAAGGGCAAACGAAACAAATAGAAATTCACACAGTACAGGAAACTTCACGATAACAAAATTTCATCAGATTTCTGTAGTGACATCTTCTGAGTAAAGGTTCAAGTAGGTCTAGTTTCAAGTTCACGGTTCCTCCAGTAGGGGAGTTCTTTTAGGCGCATGATTTAAATGCGCGGTGTGGGGGTGTACCTCCCGGTACAGACCTCTTCCCTCCCCCCCAAATATCCTTCCTAGGGGTGGCACAGGAGAATTTTGAAAAAAAATATTATTTCACTTTGAGGGAAATTTTCTAAATTTTTTGAACTAGATAGGTAGAAACTAGTTAAACTCCAGCTTTAGAGTATCTTTGTTGCATTAGAGTGTGAAATACATGTTGATATTTTTGACGGCAAGTCCTGCCGCCGCTGCCAATGTCCAGTTGAGGTCGCCCGGACCCCTCAAGTACCCTCAGATACACCTCTCCCGCTACTGTGAGAGGGGTGGTCGTGGTGATGGACGCCGCAGATTAGAAGAGTATCTACAGTCGCCAGATGAGTTGGCGGTAGGGACGCCGCACATCAGCCTTGGCCGGAAGATGGACTCCGGCGCGCCGTACACAAGTGGACTTCACGGGAGTGGAGTGGGCCCGTACCCCATCTCTGTGGTAGTACGGCAGCGAACGGCTGCGGGGGCACTGAAACAGTAAGATCTCGGCGACAGAAAAGTGTTGCTGGTGACTTGAGATTAGAGGGTACGATCTTTGTTGGTGATGCTGAGGACCGGGCGGCGTGAAAGGCTTTTATGCCAATGGTGTCGATATGCGGGAGGCGGGGGCTTGGTAATGGCCACTCGGGAATGGGCAGCAGGAAAACCAGAGGGGAAGATCGTACATACAGTTTATATATATAACAAAATAAAATAATTTTGGGCAGAGGCCTCACAAAAAATATAACCTACAAACTGCTGTTAAACGTTGATGGCTAAATTAAGAATGACGTATTCAGGTTTTACCTGAGACAGGTGAACTCTAAAGATCCTCTCTGTGGTTGGATTGCTTACTAATAATGTATCTGGCGTCAAAAAATCTAATATAGTGCATGACCCATGAAATCTGGGGGCAAGCTTGCCCGCGGGAACAAAGTTTTTCACCATGACTTGATCTCCTACTTTTAAATTGGTGGGCCTCCGTCCACTATCATATCGTTCCCTAACCTTTTCATGAGAAACCTTAAGATTGGCCTTAGCCTTCTTCCATAGATCTCTAATATTATCGGGATCTATTATCTCTCGTAGAATATCATTGAGTGACCAAAGGTTAGAGAGCGGCGTGTTAGGCACAAATTTCAACATCAAAGAAGCTGGAGTGAACTTTTGAGATTCATGAACTGCCGAATTCAAAGCAAAGGCTAACCAATGTAGGGACGTATCCCATCTGGAATGATCATCATGATGATAGGCAATGAGCGCCGTCCTCAGATTACGATTGACCCGCTCAGCCAAAGATGGTTGAGGAAAATACGCCGATGTAGTTACGTGTGATATAGGCAGGTCAAAACAGAATTCACGGAAGAGGTTGGATGTAAATGCCTTAGCATTATCAGAAACTATGTATTGACACGGACCAAAGGAAGCGAATATGGTATTTAATCAAGCAATAGTGGACTGAGCGGTTGCCAGCTTAGTCGGAAATAACCAGGAAAATCTTGTGAAACCATCTACACACACGAGAATGAATTTGTTGGCATTCCCCTTCGATTGGGGGAAGGGTCCTAAGTAGTCGATATAGAGGCGTTCCATGGGGCGCGACGCTTGATGAGAAGATAGTAGACCTAGCTTAGTGGACAAGGTGGGCTTACTAAGCAAGCAAGATTTACAAGCTTTTACCAATTCACGAATTTCACCGTTCATACCTTTCCAGATAAACATCTCTCGGATCTTTTCTCGAGTTTTGAAGATGCCTAAATGTTCCCCTAATCGGGTCTCATTGTAGTACTTGAAGATCATAGGTACAAGAACAGCTGGAACCACAATTTTCAACTTTTGATCATGCCTCGACGGGCAACATAAAACCTCATTCCTCAACACATAAGGGACGACATGTTCCCCAGAAGAAAGGGTTTCCATAATAGGGGCCAGCACAGGATCTTCACGTTGATATTTTTCAATATCCCTACACAACATGGGGACATCAGTTAGAATGACATTTGCACCTGAAGGTATGGGTGTGGGAAGAGACGAACTATCTTCCAATCCGCCACAACATTTTCAGATCCTCTTATATGCCTAACGTCAAATTATTATTATTGTTATTATTATTATTATTATTATTATTATTATTATTATTATTGGACTTGAGCCTCTATGGACTGCGTGTTAACAACCAATCTCATTTTCAGTGTCTGTGTCTTGTTCGTCTGCCGCCTTTGACACCCTGTCAGTATCTCTTGAGCCCATCGATCAGCGCTTTCTTCCGCTCCTCTGGTAAACGGCCTCTCCGTCTTCTGGGTTCTGTCTCCACCATAAAACCCTGATAGCTTTTCAGCATCCTTCTGAAAGTAACCCTGTCATTGATTTTATGCTCTATAATGCCCGCTCTCTCACTACTTTTTCAGAGTCTTGGGGCCATCTAAACTTAGATTCCTTTGCTTTTAGAAAATTTCAGAACCGGTCATTATTCATATGAAGATGTGCTCATAAAACTGCAATCATCTCTTTCTTCCATCATTTTCTAATTTGAGTGTATGTGCGCGCGCAGACATCTTAACCTTATTATTATTATTATTATTATTATTATTATTATTATTATTATTATTATTATTATTCCATCCCGCCTCATATTCAACCCCCATCAGGAAACGGGGCAGTGCAGATGTATTTAAAAAGGTAAATCGTAAATATCGTCCAAAATGTACTCCGGAGCTTTTATGTTCGGTCCGTTTTTACCGCGAGGCGCATAAGAACGGTGATAATTGAGATTATTTCGTTTTTTACACACTTTCAAATATGTCTGGAATTATTCGTTCCGTCTAAAGATGTGCATAACAAAAATTACGCAGAGAGGTGAGGTGGGCTGTTACCGCATCAGAAAGAAAGAATTACGTTTCTGAGATGTGGTGTTCGAGAAGAAGACTTTGTATTTTTTTGGCCAGAATGTAAGGCCAACGACTCAATCTTGAACACTCTGAAAATTGAGGAGAAACTTTCTGTCTGGAACGAAAACTGCAGTTCCTTGTTCACCCTGCACATAGAGGAGGAGGGGGTGCTGGTGTTCCGCCACAAGACGATGTGGGAGAGCGCCACTAAGATGGTGTCAGAAAATTAAAAGCAGTGTTGGTCTTGCAGTTGCTACCGCGTACAGTCGGGAGATAACATGGAGAACCTTCATAAAAATTACCCTCTCCAATGAGGGAAATAGACTACTAATAATTTCAGCGGTTCATTTTAGTTTTCATTGACATTAAATACTATTGTGTTGAACCCATAATTATACGATGAGAAAATTACTTTTTTATTTTCTCAATATTTATTTCAAATAAAAGTTACTTGTTTGAGAGCGGCCATTTCGTAAGTCTGGCTGTCTCGTGGGAGCGAGCGCCCCGTGTCGGGCTGAGCCGCAAGCTCGTGAAACGCCGGGACACTTCGGTGGACTTCGAATATTCAACAATTTTCATATTCACGGAATTCTTCGTAACGAGAGATTTTGGCAACACAGTAAATCCTGAAATAAAGAATGTAAATTATTCTTAATCCCTATGGGAAGACAGAACCCTCCAGGGTAAATATAAACGCAGTTAAGCCTAGAGACAAATCCGCGTGAGATCCGCGGACTACTGACACGTGCCAAGGTCGATGAATGAAGAAACCCCTCGAAATGCCCGGGCAGAAATAATTTATTTCGTCTGTTGCGAGTGTGGGAAAATTATGAAATTAACGCCTAAATAAATTGTAAGTCTGTCCGAAGTTATGGAACAAATTTCAGAAAAATCGGTCTATTGGATGCGGAATTAGCATATTGCATAACCAAGTTCCATGGTGTGAGTAGCGTCACCCCATAGAGTATAAAAGAAACCGCCCTCCGTATATTTCTCAGTGTGTCTGGTTTCTGAAGCGGCGGAGCTCACGCCCCTCGTCGACAGAAAAGTGTAAAACGTTGATCTCCAAATAACTTACTACATATTCGTGGCTATGGTTCGGATATACTGTAAGAATGGAAGATGATAGAAATTTTCTGAGCTGCCGCTAATAGGAACTTTGAAGATTTGGATATGTGGTGAATAAGTAATTGAGTTCCTCTTTGTATTCAGTGCGTGCGTATAATATTTGTTAGAGTCTGGATGAGAGCTACAGTGTCTGGTTCCTTATCTGTTGAAACACCTGGTCTTTTTAGTAGGGTGGACAAGTCAGTCGCCATTTGAGAAGAGAGCTCGTCACAAGGGTGACCACGTCAAAAAGTGCTGTATAACGTGGTGTGTAATTTAAGTTGTATGCATAAGAAGACGATGATAAATTTTGCCATGGAGGGCTAAAAATAAACGAGGTTGCTGGCGAGATGCAGCCAGAATCCAGGACGATGGCTGCGATCGCAGGTCTGTGAATGTTTTATATCTATGTTGTAGTTAGATTATTGTTTGTCCCTACAAATTTTTCATTGCGTGTGTCGGGTTGATATTTTGTAATGAGCAGGAAGAGATATTATATTTTTGGTCAGCGTGTGAAAATTTTTAGTTTTGTAAAATTCAGATCAAGAAACTATAAAATGCGACGTTTAAGTCTTATGGTAATATTCTGCGAGATATTGTCCGAAGTCAGGAAAATTAGGAAGGTGATCGTGATAAAGTAGTCGTGGCGAGTGTCTCAATTTCGAATATCGTTTGAATTCAGAAAATTTCGTCGAAATAATAATAATAATAATAATAATAATGTCTACCGCGGGATAAAACTTTCCTATGTTAAGAAGTGGATTTAACAAGTATGTTCTACAAGGATTGCGGGCGTTTAGAAAATTCGAGTGAAATTCGATAAAGTTATGTTGTATTCATGGGAAGTAAAATTGTGTGACTTCATGTATGTCGGTAATATGGAAAATCACGGTGTGTTGTTGTATTCTCGAAATCCGAAATTTGTAGTAACAGTAAAAATAAAGAGGTGTATTTTATAAAGGTTATTGTTTTTCACAAGATGACTGAGATTTGGAAAGGGTCTTGAAATATAAGAAAAAATGGATTGAGAGTGAAGAATTTATATATGTGGAGATGAAAGTGGTAGAAATATTGAAGGCAAAAGTGAGCCTGGATTTTACGTAATACCGCCGTGAGAAGGCGAGGAGAATGAGTTTTGAGACAAGCTATGTTTGCCGAGGAAGGATTTTTGAGACAGGCTGTATATTATGTGTGAGATTTATGTGGCAGGCTGTAGTATATTCCGCTAACAATCCGAAAGCTGGGACCTGGAGAAGGTCGGTCCGAGGTAATTATTGTGTGAAGCACAGTAAATGTCAAATAAGATCCAAAGTGAAAAACGATTTTGGTGGGTAACTCTTGGTAGTAAAATTTCAACTGGCTAGTTACGTAAAGTCAGTAATGAATATTAGAATAATATGACCTCAAGGATAAAAGAGCATTTTGTATACACGGTTGGTATTGTTTGACTGTAATGACGAGTTTCCAATCAGTAGAGTTCATAAATTACAAGGCGGTAATTTATCAGTTAATAGGAGTATTTGTGGAATGAGATATTCGACGTTTTTAAAGCGATATGTTTGACTGTGTAAATTTATTGAATTTTGTTTCACTGGATAGTCATGGATATGTATGTTTGAAAAATGACGGTAGGCGATTGAAGGGCCTCATCCTAAAATTATAGTATGGATTTCTGCGCTGGTGATGATTATTATTTTTGACGACATCCACTAAATGTTAGACGTGTGTTGGAAGATATTATTCTTTCCTAAACTTCATTGCACATGCTGAGATCGTGTTTGAGTTGGGGGATTATTTGCCACGCCATATTTATTTTCAAGTTCACGTTTTTTGTAACAAGATAGAAACTTATTGCATTTTCGACTTGCATTCGTTCTGTGGCAGGAGTTGCTTCGTTGTGTGTTATTCGTTTCGACCAGATCTAAAGTTAAAAATATCAGTGTTTGTTTGAAATTACGGGTTCGCCTGATGTGCTAGGACGTCACATGTTATCCTAGGAGTATACTGATGATGAGGCGTCCTAGTTCACGCTCAACGATAGAATTAGGAAGGTACGTGTATATAGAGGTTAGTGTTAGGGTGTACAGGTGTTAAGTAAGCCCGACGATAGGTCTGGGATGTCAGCTGTACATACTCACGTCTTAGATTAGATGTTTGGCGAAGTGACTTGATCAAAGGTAGCGTCTGCAGTAATCTACGAAATATGAAGAATGTTAGCTCGGTAATAATGAGGCCAAACTTGCGCTCAGCTCCCAACAGCTGGAAGGTGTTCCCCAAGATTATGGGACCGCTATCGGCAAATGAGGGTTGTCCAACCTTGGGTACTGAGCTAACGGTGATTGAATATTTTACTGTAATTCTCCATGCGTGTTGAGTTCAAATAACTTCGGTATTTTATTTTATTTTACGGAGTTAATTGTTTTGTCGTTCTGACGTCCGTTTCGCTTTGATAGTGTGCAGGTTGACACTCAACGTATTAGTGTGAGACTTGAGTTACGAATACGGATTTGATTCGTCAGCCAGTAATATATTTTATTTTCAATCTTTGTCGTTCTTTCATTTTTATACGTAGTTGAGGTCGATTAATTGATAGCTTTGTAGGTAGTGTGTTGGGACAAACAATAAGTAGATGGATCTGTGATGGTAGTCATTGTTAAGTAGTAAAGAATTCTTTAATTATGTAATTTGTGTATATTTTCTCTTTGGACTTGTAATTGTATTAAGCGTAACGTAACTATTCATAACCTAAAAGTCGGTTTTATAATAATATTTTTCAAGTGATTTACCACTTTTTAATTAACTTCAGTGTTTGGCATTTCTTCTAAATGCGTGATGAATAAGTGTTTCCTGCATTTCGCAGTTTTGTTCCTTCAGAACGACGTAACGTAAGATCCTCGCGGATCGTGTTGTTGTTGGTTCCTTCTGAACAGCTGTTTGGGTGATGCACGTTTAGCATCGGGTTTAATTTATCACTTAAGGGTGTCATGAAATGACAAATACATGGTGGAATTTTATTTCAATTGTGAATGCTACTGTTAACTTGTAGTGAACACCATGCTTTCCAATAATATTTCGCAACCTATCTAAAGCAACTGATAGTCAATTTGGTTCGATTAAGGGTCCATTCGGCGGGTGTTCCGTATCCGAAAGGGTATTCGACTGGTGGATAACCTTAATTGAGAGTAAATCAGGCGTTCTACTTGTTGAAGGTCAGATTTTCCACGGATCGTGTGGATTAATTCTCAGTTATCGTCTGGATTAATAGGTGCCCGATTTTTCAGGTTTTCCTTTCATTTCTTTTGTTTCGCCATCCACTAATTTATGATATTCCTACTTTCACCGAAGCAAATTCTTCGATATTGTAAAAGAAAATATAGACGTTATACAATGTGACTGCATTGAAACATTTCAATTTAATAATATTAATTGTTGATCAAGGATTTATATAATTTTTTTTGTGCAATTGAGAATTTAATAAAAGTTAGTAAGCACATATTTGCTCCTCATTTCAAGTAGTTAGGCTCTCTTCTGAACCCCATCGTTTGGTTAAGATCGTGACCGAAACATTCCCGCAACGACCCCAAGATTTAAGAGTTCAATATTGCTCTACTGTAGCAGCTGTGGCCGTCCAACGATGGAACGGTAAGTCAAGGGTTCAGTGTAAGTTTCTTTATCATTTTCCAGGAGTTTATTTGCAGAGAACCATTCAACTGCCAGATTCATTTAAAATATATTATAATCCTCATATAAAACTAAATCGGCATTAGCCCTTGAGTTATAAGGTAACTCCTTTATTTGTACACCGGGCGAGTTGGCCATGCGGTTAGCGACGCGCAGCTGTAAGCATGCATCCGGGACATAGTGGGTTCGAACCCCACTGTCGGCAGCCTTGGAGATGGTTTTCCGTGGTTTCCCATTTTCACACCAGGCAAATGTTGGGGCTGTACTTCAATTAAGGTCACGACCGCTTTCTTTCCATTCATAAGTCTTTCCTATCCCACCGTCGTCAAAAGACCTATCCGTGTCGGTGCGACGTAAAGCAAATAGCACAAATTTAATTTGTACAAGAAATAGGAAAGGACCTAGGACAACACCTTGTGGGACTCCAAGTTGAATGTAAGTTCGGAAACAGAACTCCTACCTTAATGGCACATGTTAAAATGTGCTTGTTTAACGTTCTCTGTAGTGGAAGGGCAATACGATTAGAATTGCTCTTAATAAAGCTCGATCCTTCCGGGCGACACGTTACCTTGAAGCGAATGTGAGCATTAGCCTTCTTTCTGCTCATTCGAGGAAGTGACAGACTCATCATTATAGACTATATTAAGACGAACAGGTTCTTCTCTTAAGATGATGAGACGTTCTTAAAACGTTCCTAGTTAGCCCTGAGCTGTTAACAACATACTCGGTCAGAGTTTAATATCTCTTAAGCACCTGATTACCATTACCATTAACTGACTCTAATATTTCAACTTCCACAGCTGCACTTACAGGACTATGTCTAGGACGGTAAAGTTCAGTGATGCAATTTCAACCCAAGGCGACTTTTGTTAGGCCGTCCTGGTTTGATTCAGTTGGGATCCTTTATCACATATTGTTGGGTATTTTTGAAATAATAGTGTGTTTTAAAAACTCGTACCAACCAACCAACCAACCAACCAACCAACCAACCAACCAACCAACCAACCAACCAACCAACCAACCAACCAACCAACCAACCAACCAACCAACCAACCAACCAACCAACCGACCGACCGACCGACCGACCGACCGACCGACCGACCGACCGACCGACCGACCGACCGACCGACCGACCGACCGACCGACCGACCGACCGACCGACCGACCGACCGACCGACCGACCGACCGACCGACCGACCGACCGACCGACCGACCGACCGACCGACCGACCGACCGACCGACCGACCGACCGACCGACCGACCGACCGACCGACCGACCGACCGACCGACCGACCGACCGACCGACCGACCGACCGACCGACCGACCGACCGACCGACCGACCGACCGACCCTATCAATTGTTCACCTAAGCGTTTTTAAACTTGGAACTTTGTCGATCTTCACCCTTGATAAATTATCCATTCCCTTACTCCTCGTCCTATAAATTAATATTTGTCCCAATTTGTCCTCTTGAGTTCCAGCTTTAGATAAATTACCATCTTTCCTACTTTTAAAAGCTCCACTCAGCCTTATTCACCTACTGTGGCACACGGCAGATGGTTCCTTGTCAGTGATAGTCCACGTGGACTACTGTCCGGGCCTGGATCCGGCTCGCTTGTCAGGTCTCCAATTTTGCACAGCCGCACGCAGGTCTGTCCAGACTCGCTGCTCACTCTCAGAGGCTGTATAGTTTAAAGTTGAATTTAACAACGCTGTGTCTAGAGTTGGGGACATCCTGGCACTTCGCGGACGAGGAATATAAACACAGCCGGCAATCTAGGTTTCAAAAGCATGCCGGCCGTTAACGAGTAAATTTGCAAGAACTATAATATCAAGGCGTTAAACAATCCGTCAATGGTTTAGAAACTTCGAACACTTATCGCTTGAACACACAATTTTATGAAGCCTTTTTTGCAAATTTTGAGAAGGCTCCAGTCAAATTGAATGTAACACAGTTTTTAAAGGTGTGTAATACAACGTTCCAGGCATTCGCACAATAACATGCAAAGTAGTTACTATGTTTCCTAACATATTACGCCCTTCCTGCGTCCAGGTTGATCAACGCAAAGGATTCCCAGCCTGCTTCTCAGGGAATGTCAAAATTTGGTTCATTTTAACGTGGGATCGAAGAGATTTTTCAATGCGCCGATAACCATGTCATCAATTTCGACTTCACTGTTGGACATCTCCATCCGACACATCGTGGATAGGTTACCCAACTCGAAAATGCAATACCTTAATTCTAATACATCTTAACCTACTATTTTTATAAATAACATTGCACGTTCTCCATTCCTTATAACTATTTATTAAACATAATGAAGTAAATAAAGAATAGGAAGAGAAACATTTTGCTATCTTCCAGTAGATAGACTATCATTGAACAACTGATTCCTCAATTTCTACAACTAGTCTTCATATCTTATTTCTTACTTTTTCCCTGTCATGCTTTTCTTACAAGTTCAGATTGATCATTTACCATTTACGTGTGACCATTCATATTATCCTAAACTGATTTATTTACATTCTTCTTCTTGGTCTATGCCCTTAATTAGGAATTGGAGTTTAGCATCGTATCTAACCAAAATTATACAATTCGACGTCATCAGTTCAATATCCTAACTCAAGTACACTGTTCTTTATTCTGACTCTATCTGATTTGAATTATATTTGAAATTTGTAGTTGGACTTTATTATCTGATGTTTTATTAACCTATCTAAGATGTACTTATCTGAAGTTTATTATGACTTCAGTCGTCTATTTAGGTTTCGGAAATGCTCAAGAAGTTTCTTGTATGCAGCCAACATATGCTGTTATTCACAACGAAACATTTACACGTATAGCATACACATTAGCAAGGTTCACTAGGTCGTACCTATCTTACATTATATATAAATGAGCATTAGAATTCAAACATGTGCCAAGAATGTCATGTACTTCCTTCTGTGGTGATATTATAAGCTGACATTACATATGCTCTCATGTGCCATTTATTGAATCATTTCATAACCTCTATCTTGACTTGCTCTGGAAAAACTTAGTTCTGAACGTGTCAACTGACCCTATCATATTTCATTACTATGATATCTGTTTGAATTATGGAGGCTATCAGGTGATTGGGGACATTAATATGAGTTTTATTTAAGGTTGGAGCACGCTGTAATCATAGTATTATACTCTCTTCTCGACAAATACCATTGCTATACAATAACTACCAAGTATGATCCTATTCTCGTGTCATAAAGCTAATGCAGTGAGCTCGCAGTTGCGATCAGCAGTATTCTGTAAGAAGGAAGTCAGCTCCCAGACGAAACTATCTTTACATCGGTCTGTTTTCAGACCAACTTTGCTTTACGCGAGCGAAAGCTGGGTGGACTCAGGATATCTTATTCATAAGTTAGAAGTAACAGACATGAAAGTAGCAAGAATGATTGCTGGTACGAACACGTGGGAACAATGGCAGGAGGGTACTCGGAATGAAGAGATAAAGGATAATTTAAGAATGAACTCGATGGATAAAGATGTACGCATAAAACGGCTTCGATGTTGGGGTCATGTGAGGCGAATTGAGGAGGAAAGTTTACCTAGGAGAATAATGGACTCTGCTATGGAGGGTAAGAGAAGTAGAGGGAGACCAAGACGACGATGGTTAGACTCGGTTTCTAACGATTTAAAGATAAGAGGTATAGAACTAAATGAGGTCACAACACTAGTTGCAAATCGAGGATTGTGGCGACGTTTAGTAAATTCTCAGAGGCTTGCAGACTGAACGCTGAAAGGCATGACAGTCTATAATGATAATGTATATATGTATGTATGTATTATTAGCATAATGGTACAATATATTCTCAGTCATGAACCTGAATAAGTAAATCCAGGACAGGTTTGCCCGATGTTGCGTGGGAAACAGAGTTAAGGTGCGTCGACTTGAAGATGGTTTCACCAATATGTTAATAAATATGACCTTGTTATGTTCTTGAACATTTTTCACTATTAATAAACAAAATGCGTGCTCGTGAACTTTTCGGTGATGTTTATAAACAGAATACTTTTTAACTTTTGTGAATGGAACTTTTCGAGTTTCCGCTAACTTTTGAATTCGCACATGCGCAAAAAGGCAATGATAGCGTGCAAATACTTCATACACTTCGGTCACAACAACTGGAATTGCTTGTTTTGAAACTCTAGATAAATACATAAGTGAGGTGTAGCAGTCACCAGTTGTTAGGAATATTAAAGTTATACCTAGCTTGTCATTAATGAAGATAGCTTTCAGATAATTTGTATCATTTCTTGCAATTTCAGGCCCAATTACTGTCAACGAGGTCCGACTCGTTGGCTGAATGGTCAGCGTACCAGCCTTCGGTTCAGAGGGTCCCGGGTTCGATTCCCGGCCGGGTCGGGGATTTTAACCTTAATTGGTTAATTCCATTGGCCCGGGGGCTGGGTGTTTGTGCTGTCCCCAACATCCCTGCAACTCACACACCACACATAACACTATCCTCCACCATAATCACACGCAGTTACCGACACATGGCAGATGCCGCCCACCCTCATCGGAGGGTCTGCCTTACAAGGGCTGTACCCGGCTAGACATAGCCACACGAAATTATTATTATTATTATTACTGTCAACGAGTAGAACTGGAAGTTATGTAGAGACTTTGTCAGAAAATTCCGAAGGCTGCTGCTTCATGACATAAGTGTTATGTCCAAAGTTAATTCTAAACGTCTTTGTAATATTTTTCTTTTCCACAGTTTGCGTCTGTGTTTTGTCTAATTGTAGGATTTTTCTTCCTGATCCTATCCACTGTGTGGACAGAATGTTGAAGATGTTTTGGCCAAAGTTGTGAAATGTTTCCATTAACACCTCTATATTAAAATGTTTGCTAAAAACGACTTTGTGCAGTCCGTTCTACTGGACCGACTTGCTTCATTCTTTTCTTATTATCTCTGTAATTACCTGCTAGTGAATCATAAGACACTGAAAGGTCTCGAACAAGTAAGTTCAGTCAACTCTAAAATCATTGCAATAATTGCAGGCGAAGGCTTAGCCTAACCCGCAATACATTCTGTACTTATCAGGTTGCTAAGCGACTATTAATATTCTGATAGATGTGACGTTCATCCTTAGTAATGTGATTGCATGCAGCCATGTTTGATTACTACCTGTACACTTCCTCTGATCATTGGGGCAAATATCCATGGAGTTAGGGATTAGAGTAACTTACGAAGGGAGATGTTCAATACATTTCCACTTTCTTTGCAATCATTTAAGAAAAGGGTAGGAAAAAACAACAGATAGGGAATTTGCCAGCTGGGCGACTGCCCTAAATGCAGATCAGTATTGATTGATTGATCATGGAAGAATTATGCTGTCTGCTAGATATCTTTGATTCTCTGACTTTCTCCAGCTTCTAAGTATACATGTACTCAACAGATGGCAGAATGTTCCAAATAACTTACGTGCTGCTAATAGAATAGTCGACGTACGCACAGACGGAATAGTATAAAGTCGACTAGCGTTCTGTATGATCACGGTCATAGTAGGCCTGGTCCGTGGTCCAACAGCTCTGGACTCCGACCGAGCAGAGGAGGGGTGGCCACGGCTCTACTGTGGCTCTACGCTACATACAGTTCCTAGTATAGGGCACTGCCGCCAACCCCCTAATCTTTTCCGGGCATCTCCTTCACCGTCAGAAATCTCCCGGCCTGAGAGACGGCGTTACCCTTCAGGGGAGGAATGAAAGCGTTTTAGTAGTACTCTATGACCATTAATAAAGTGCGGGGACAAACTCTTGAAAAAGTGGGTATCCACTATTCAGCCACGGCCAATTGGATGTCAGTCACTACTGATCTGCATTTAGGGCAGTCGCCCAGGTGGCAGTTTCCCTATCTGTTGTTTTCCTAGCATTTTCTTAAATGATTTCAATGACTTTGGAAATTTATTGAACATTCCCCTTGGTAAGTTATTCCAATCCCTAACTCCCCTTCCTATAAACGAATATTTGCCCCAGTTTGTCCTCTTGAATTCCAACTTTATCTTCATATTGTGATCTTTCCTACTTTTATAGACACCACTCAAACTTCACGCCATTTCTCCCCTGTCAGCTCGGAACATGCCACTTAGTCGAGCAGCTCGTCTCCTTTCTCCCAAGTCTTCCCAGCCCAAACTTTGCAACATTTCTGTAACGCTACTCTTTTGTCGGAAATCATCCAAAACAAATCGAGTTGCTTTTCTTTGGATTTTTTCCAGTTCTTGAATCAAGTAATCCTGGTGAGGGTCCCATATACTGGAACCATACTCTAGTTGGTGTCTTACCAGAGACTTATATGCACTCTCCTTTACATCCTTACTAGAACCCCTGAATACACTCATAACCATGTGCAGAGATCTGTACCCCAATCTCGGGCAAGATGTTTCAACATGTTAAAGGTACGGCCGAAGCACAGTGAATGCTGTATGTACTTCATAGGGCAGGAAAAACAACGAGTTACTTGTTTATCTTTTGAAACATTCTTTATGAACTCTGGTCTGGATCGGCTTTACGTACTCTATTCAAACAATTTTCTCTGGCATCACTCAGTTGGTAAATGGCGCGTGTCATAATACTGTAAATGCGGAAACAGAGGACAGTTTTACTGTATTTGGTTGTAAGACACCTCAGCTGACATGTTAACCACACAGTCGTGCAGTTGTTCTGGTTGCTATGAGGTGAAGTTGACGAGCTGCTCAAGGTTCCAGTAGAAAGCAGTTGGTCACGATCAGGCTCTTACAAGCGCCACTACAGCCATCAATTACGTGTAGATGCAGAGATTATTTGGCGCAGGCAGAGGATAGGACCAGCCAGACCCACCCACTGCCATATTAGGGCTCGTCCCTTTGTTACTGTGGGCGGCCAGGCAATTGTCGTCACCTCACCTGGACCTCATTAAACCAGTACAAGAAACGCCTAGAAGCAGGCTGTGTCATTTCATACTGCAGATTATGCTCGAAGATTTCGATATTGTTCATACCAGGTCTTTGGGACATCTCTATCTATTTAGTCCGTATGATAAATAGATCTCGCAATTTTAGTGATAGAAATAATCCAGCTTTAGGTGCCTAATGGTACCTACAAAATTAAGTTACTGATATTTAAAAAAATAGACTCACCGAGCAAGTCATTGTGCGGTTTGAGTTACGTAGTTATCGAACACCAGTGTCGACAGCCCTGAAGATGCTTTCCGTGGTTTCCTATTTTCACACCAGGCAAATGTTGGGGCTGTACCTTAATCAAGGCCACGACCGGTTCCTTCCCAATCCTAGCCTTTTCCTCTTCGATCGTCGCCATAAGCCTATCTGTGCGACGTAAAACAAATTGAAAAACAAAACATTGAACTTAAAAAGTCACGAGAAAACTTCTTTATCATCCATTTCATAGTTTTATTTACAAGTAGACTGATGATGTTAACAGTAATAAAATAAATTACAGTAATAATAATAATAATAATAATAATAATAATAATAATAATAATAATAATAATAATAATAATAATAATAATAATAATCAAGATTGAATTTGCCGGCTCCGTGGTGTAGGGGTAGCATGCCTGCCTCTTACCCGGAGGCCTCGGATTCGATTCCCGACCAGGTCAGGGATTTTAACCTGGACCTGAGGGCTAGTTCCAGGTCCACTCAGCCTACGTGATTAGAATTGAGAAGCTATCTGACGGTGAGATGGCGGCCCCGGTCTAGAAAGACAAGAATAACGGCCGAGAGGATTCGTCGTGCTGACCACACGACACCTCGTAATCTGCAGGCCTTCGGGCTGAGCAGCGGTCGCTTGGTAGCCGAAGGCCTTTCAAGGGCTGTAGTGCCATGGGGTTTGGGTTTTAAGATTGAATTTTCACGACAGCATTGTAATCGAAATCTACTTTCAACCTATGAGGTCGTGTTACGTACATGTAGTGCGTGTTGAAGTGATCTTAAGTACAGAACAAAAATGACTCTCATTTATTCGTTACTGTTTCGTGCGTTTTCACTCGACCTTAGGCACCAAAAGTATGTTGCAAAATAAAAAGAATAGAGGCACCAAAGGTATAGTTTTAGCCAGATAAAAGCAGTATTTTACGCACCTAAAGTGTCTTTCTACCTGGTCAAAATTATTATTATTATTATTATTATTATTATTATTATTATTATTATTATTATTATTATTATTATTATTATTATACATTATTGCCATTAAGACGCTGGTTGAATTTGAATGTAACATGATTAATTTAGTCTTGTTTTTTCCTTTTTCTTCCCAAATTCTCTTCATTCTTTGGCTGTGTTACTGTTCAGTCCACACTTTCCCTGTTTTCACTATCTTTTTACTTGAAATTTCGCATTCATAATTTTATTTCTGAATTTTTTTTAAATTTATCATTGTCTTGTAGATACATGTTTGTTGTAGATCTTCTTCTATTTCTTTCAGCTAATTGTTTTCTTTACTGAACTATTAGCTACATCAAAAATCCTGTTTATGAGTCTGCTGCTGTTCATTCTATGTGTACGTGTCCATAGAACATTAATCGGCGTTTTCTGATCATGTTTGTCTGTGTATTCGTGTAGTTCTTTACTTGGTCTCTTCATCCACATACCAGCTCTGTGTATTGCTCCAACAATCTTTCTGCGGACTTCACGTTCTGTTTTTGCTGTCTCTGTGATTGTCGTTGTTTCTGGTAGTACAACTGTATTGTGCCTCAGCTTCGCCTGTTGTGATGTGTTCATGTTTGTCTGTGTTGGATGCCTTATCTGTAAATACTCCAACAGATACTTCTACACATGTGATATTTCCACATTTTCTGTGCATGGCTTGTGTATGTTTATATTTTCATTCCTTATGCTCTGTTTTCTCATGCGATATCTGTAGACCTGTTTTGATAGAAATTTCACGTAAGTATTCCTGTGCTTCTTGTCTATTGCCAGGTCATCTGAACATTTTATTGTTGTTCTGTTTGCACACGTTCTTACTAACTGAATTCCTTTTACTTTTCTACACATTGTTTGTCCGAGATCAAGTTGAATAAAAGCGGTGAGAGTCCATCTCCTTGTCTGACCCCTGTACGTATCTCGAACGATTCTGAGATTTCACCCATAAATTGTATTTTGAATGTAGTGTCTGTGAGTGTCTCTTGTATGAGTGCCCTAGTTTTTCTGTCTACTCCATATTCTTCCAGAGTGTAAAAGAAAGCCTGCCTATCAATTGAATCGTAGGCCTTTTTAAAGTCCACTAATGTGACTACAGTGTTGCTCGTTTGTCTGATCTTCAGGATTTTTCGCAGGTTCCACATCTTTTCAATACATGATCTTCCTTTTCTAAATAGTGCTTGGTATTCAACTATCTTTGTATCAACTTGTGGTTCTAGTGTGTTAAGTAATGCCTTGGAGGGAATTTTGTAACTTACCGGCAATAATGAGGGAACTCTGTAATTATTAGGATCTGTCTTGTCGCCCTTTCTATGCAGTGGATGAATCAATGTGCACTTCCATTCCTGTGGGATTTTCTTTGTAATCCATAGTTCTGAGATAATTTTATGGATTTTTTAAATGATATTTTGGTCTCCAAGTTTCCAGATCTAAGCGATAATCCCATCTTCTGGTGCTCTGTCCATTTATGTTCTCATCTACCTCTGTGATTGTGGGTGGTTTCGAATCTGAGTTCGGTATGGTTTTTGGGAAGTTTAATTTTGCTCTAGGCTTATCACTGTTGAGTAGTTTATCAAAGTAATTTTAAAGAATTTTACAGTTCCCTTTAGTATTTCTTTTCACAGATTTATCCAGTGTTTGGAAACAAATATTTTCAGGCTGATAACCTTTTCAATTTTCCCTAAATGTTCTATAGAAATTTATCGTATTGTTTCTCTTGAACTCTTCCTCAATTTCATCTAGTCCGTTTTTGTCGTAAGTCCTTTTCACTGTTCTAATATCTTTCGATGATTGTTTCTGCACATTGTAGAAATTCTGCCATATTTCACATGTTCGATCGCTGCTCTGCTTGATCACAAACGTTGCGCTCCACCATCTACGTTCGCGCTTCCTAGGAGGCTGCCTTCTGAACTGTCTTCGCTACGTCTGTCAAACTTTCTGTTGCATTTTGATTAATTTCTTCTATAATTTTGTCCTTATTTATCCACAAGAATTCTGGGTCGATCTTATAATTTTGTTCAATGTTGTCTTTCTTGGGATTGGCATAATCTTTACTTGTAGCAAGTGTTGGTCGCACTCGAGGAATCCTTTGCGTGTTCTCACGTTCAAAATTCCTCGTGTATTTTTGTTTTATTTGGCTACACGATCTATTTGGAATTCTCCCCATACGTTTTTGGGCATTTTACATGTTGTGATTTTTCGTCTCGGTTTTAGAAATTGTGTTGACATAAAGTCAGAATTGTGTTGATATAATTTTTAGGTCAAAATTGTGTTGACATAATTTTTAAGTCAAAATTTTGACAATATCTTATGAGATGTGCGTTTGTGTGCTGTGTATGGGCTTATAATTTGTTTGTTCTTTTTCTATGGGTCTCGTTGTGCATTGAAGTCTCCTAAGACAATTGATTTTAACATATCTTTGAGGTATGTTGTTTGTTATTTGTTCCCAAAAGTCTTGTACTTGTTGCGGTTTGTTTATATTGAGCTCATTTGTCCGTGCATGTGGATCTTTTGTTTCCGGATTTGAAGGTTATTGAAGAGATCCTTTCCGACACTGAATTGAAATCTGCAATGACTGATTTATGCACTGGGAATCCTGTGCCAAACATTGTCGGCATTCCGCTCCTGACGGCAGGTTTTCCTTTATATATCCTGTAATTTTCTGTGATGAAGTGGTTTTTCATCTGTGAAACGTGTTTCTTGTATAGCAAGGATTTTGATTTGAAATTTTTCCGTCAGGTGTTTTAGTTTGACCAGCGTTTTAGTGTTGAGTGTGAGTGTTCGCGAAGAGGTTTTGAGGAGCTCCGACTCTCCTTTTCATGATGATCCTGGTCCCCAAGAATCCGATGACCAGGGATGTCCAGTATATTTACTGGGGCCTGGGGGTAGTGGATATCTTTCCTGTTGTTCCATCATGATTTCTTCAAGCTGATTGTTGAGATCAAGACATGTTTGTAACAGCCGCACCCACTTGGTGAACAGGCGCTCGCCATTAGCCGCTGGATGCCAGAACAGACACTAATGGGTTTAGGCTTTTACTCTCATTGATCCCGAGTAAAAGGACGCGACTCCCGCCAACCACGCTGTTCCGAATTCGAGCTTCTCCGCCGCAGTTACCGTCGTGGACTTCACTCACAACCCAGAGTTGGGCCCTCCATATTTATGACCCCTGGAGAGAAGGTGTTTCAGCATTGTAAAGCCCCAAGAATTGGGCTACCTGTTGGCCCGCGGATTCGAAGATCATCCCTATAGAGAACCCCGGCTATCCACCACCCGGGGACGCACTCTGAAGGGGTCAGGTTATCCTGGTGTACTTATTTGAAGTTAACCCCATCCACAATGGAAGAAGTTATTTTGCATAGATTATTATTGTTACCGTGTTTTGGTGGTAGTTATGCATGAAAGAAGGTGCTGGGTGGTGAAGGGGTCTCAAGCTACTAAAGTGAAATTAATTTTAAAATTTAACAAGGTTATATTTTCTTTTCAAAATTAGGTAACAACAAATAGAACAGGTACTTAGTAGCCGAAACACGATTGACAAATACATTTACATAGGTACCCCATTTGGGGCTTCAAAAAGTCAGAAACATAATTCTTGAGCCATGAGCCCAACCTTACAATGAACACCATACAACAAAGGGGCCGAAAACCCCCAAACATGCCAGAAACACCGGCTTCCAATTACATCCAAAAGCCTCCTTGAGACAGAAACACTATTTTCAAAAAGGGCAACTTCCCCTTAAAATACAAGCCTATCATAGGCCACTCCGAACTCCACCTTTAAGCCGTCCTCAAAGGACATATACACAGGGGCAAAATACCCAATCTACTGAGGTCTGTTAAATGACAAGAAAGTTAATACATGACCTCTAAAATCACAATTTGAGAGGAGGCGAACTTGCACTCCTAATACACTTTGTCTTTAAGACCTATTTTGGCTCTAAGGACACTGATGCAATGGCTAATCCCATACTACAGAGGTGACTTAAGAAACTACTAACTTACATTACTGACGAATAGGTTGCGAAAAATAAGTTCACCTCAAACAATGTGAGTGGGAGCTCGAGAGGGTTAACACTCTCTATCCCAGTATGTCGCTTTACAAGAGAATAGAAGAAAAGAGAAGTTACATTTTAGGAAAAGGTTACATAGGGGAACGCTTAGAACCTGCCCCGAAAGTTAAACTGCTGAGCTGGCAAAGAAAAAATTTATTAATCGGCCATTACCTTATTGTTGACCGCTGCCGAGTAAAGAGGCGCTTCCCGCCTCCTGCTATGTACTTAATACACTGAAAGATGGAACAGAAGTGCCCGGAGACCCTAAAATCAGCAGTTTAAATACTCTCGCAGAAAGTTCTAGGCGTTAGGGGAAAGAAAACACCCTCCCACAAAGATTTTATTGGGTAGGACCCCGCAACAGATTCAAGTTGGGGAAAGATACACCAGATTGGTCAGAAATTAATTGAAAAATTTGTGATTGGATACATTCAAAACAAGGGGAAGAAAGGGGTAAATATTGCCAACTTAAACAATGACAGAAAGAAATTTAACAAAGAACAAACTCCTGAAATTAAATTTTCTCCAACAAAATAGTTCTTTGACTCCGCACTAGGGTGCACTATTGTTGATCTTCAGTAGTGTCCTCTAGAAGAGAAAGTTCACACTTCTTAATACAAGCAAGACAACAGTACGTCGAAAATGACACAGTTCACAAACTCAAAAATTTCCAGGTAGTGACATCTTCTGAGAAATTTGGAAATTAAGACCGTAGATAAGGTTCAGACTTCCTCCAGAAGAGGAGTTTCAACTGGCGCAACTTTTAAATAAACGGTGTGGAGGTGTACCGCCCGGTACAGACCTCCCCCCCCAAAAGTTCCTCCACGGGGTAACACAGAAGAACATAAACTTTTGTTTGAAAATAAGTTCCAAGTTTTGATGTTGATATTAAGATAACTTGCAGAAGTATTTGAGAAATTTCTTAATTCGGTTCCAAAATTTTGTTGTTGGAGGTGAAGTGAAGTCTTTAGGTTTATAGAAGTTGAATTTCTGAAGATAAGCTTTTACTACTTAAAAGTGAAGGAAAAATTTGCAATGTCCATCAGATATTGCTGTTGAATTCCCAAATGTAGTTATCTCTTATAGTAACTGTCCATGTAGTTGATGTTGATGAAGTTGGATGGCCGGACCGGCCGTTGCAGCTTGCGTCCAAAAGGAGGCCGCTCGGACCCCTTAAGTACCCTGAGATACCGCTCGCCCGCACTATGAGGGGAGCAGAGTGTTGAAACACGCCGCGCCCGCGGTGAACATATACAGGCTGCGGGCCAGTAGCAGGTCGTGCGCCGCACATCAGCCTTGGCCGGGAGGAGAGCTCCGGCTCGCCGTGCACATGTCGTCCCCGCTGGAGAGGAGGGGGCCCATCCCCCTCCCCAGTTGCTGCACGGCGCTGCGCGGCTGCGGGGGCACTGAAACATTAAGGCTAGGCGGCAGAATTGTGTTGGACCATCGTCTTTTTGAAGGCACAGGCATTATGGAGAGGTTGAGGGGCCAGCGGCGTGTAGATATCCGTGGCATTTAATCTTATGAAGCCACAGTGTAAGGTGGAGCAGGAGACGGGAGCGTGGTAATGGCCGTGGCAAGAACAGGATGGCAGTTTAACGGATCGGGGCGGGTTTTACAAAAGGCTTACATCTAAAACCAAAATATTATAGAAGGGGCAGAATGCCATAAAAGTGAAACTCAAAAAAAATATAACCTTCATATCCTTTCAAAATAATATGAAGCAAGTTAACACAAAATTACACCGGTTTCACCTGGGACAGGTGAACCCTAAATATCCTCTCGGTGGCTGGATTACTTAACAATAAGGTAACCGGCGTAAGAAAATCGAGAATGATACAAGGCCCATGAAATCTGGGGGCAAGCTTGCCCGCGGGAACAAAATTTTTGACCATAACCTGGTCACCTACCTTCAAAGGGGTTGGTCTCCGTCCACGATCATACCTTTCCCTAACCTTTTCATGAGACACTTTAAGATTGGCTTTAGCCTTCTTCCAAAGATCTTTAATGTTGTCCGGATCTATTATCTCGGGTAGAATGTCATTCAGAGACCAGAGGTTAGAGAGCGGCGAGTTGGGAACAAACTTGAACATTAAAGAAGCTGGAGTGAACTTGTGAGATTCATGAACCGCCGAATTCAAAGCAAAAGCTATCCAATGCAGGGACGTGTCCCACCTGGAAGGATCTTCATGATGATAGGCAATGAGTGCGGACCTGAGATTACGGTTAACCCGTTCAGCCAGAGATGGTTGAGGGTAATAAGTAGAAGTAGTTACATGAGAGATGGATAAGTCAAAACAGAATTTACGAAATAAATTAGATGTAAAAGCCTTAGCATTATCGGAAACTATGTATTGACAAGGACCAAAAGAAGCAAAGATAGTATTAAGACAAGAAATGGTGGACTGAGCGGTAGCCAGCTTAGTCGGAAATAACCAGGAAAATCTAGTAAAACCATCTACACATACAAAGATGAACTTGTTGGCATTCCCCTTTGACTGGGGGAAGGGTCCCACATAATCAATATACAGGCGCTCCATGGGGCGCGACGCTTGATGAGAAGACAAAAGACCTACCTTAGTGGACATGGTCGGTTTACTAAGCAAACAGGATTTACATGCCTTTACTAATTCACGGATTTCACCGTCCATACCTTTCCAGATGAACATATCACGAATCTTTTCACGAGTTTTAAAGATACCAAGATGCCCTCCTAATGGGGTCTCATGATAATACTTGAAGATCATAGGTACAAGAACCGCTGGAACAACAACTTTCATCATCTTATCATGCCTCGAAGGGCAACATAGAACTCCATTCCTCAGAACATAAGGGACAACATGTTCCCCAGAAGAAAGGGTTTCCATTATCGGAGCCAGCGTCGGATCTTCACGTTGGTATTTCTCGATATCCCTAAACAGCATGGGAAGATCTGTTAGGATGGCATTAATCTCAGATAGCATGGACTCGGAAGGTGATGGACTGTCGACCTGTTCATGCTTCTCAACGTCGTCTGAAAACATACGGCTGAGTCCATCAGCGACAACATTTTCGGTACCTCGGATATGCCTGACATTGAATTGGAAGGCAGAAATACGGATGGCCCAACGGGCCATACGACCAGTACGACGCGGCCTACCTAAG
The DNA here is from genome assembly GCF_040414725.1 of Anabrus simplex. Lineage (NCBI taxonomy): Eukaryota > Metazoa > Arthropoda > Insecta > Orthoptera > Tettigoniidae > Anabrus > Anabrus simplex. Next base: position 512,564,215 of record NC_090267.1, read on the forward strand.
ACCCAGCTTAATGCTTGATTATCTGTCTCCAGGTCGAATTTGACATGTTCCAGATAGAGACGGAACTTTTCTAAGGCAAATAAGACTGCCAACCCTTCGAGCTCATAGATGGAATACTTGGCTTCTTGAGCCGATAGAGTCCTAGATGCATAGGCGATGGGTCGCCTCCCTAGTTCAGTCTCTTGAAGAAGGACTGCCGCTACCGCCGACGACGACGCGTCCGTTTGGACGATGAATTTCTTTGAGAAATCAGGCATAGCAAGGACAGGGGCATTACAGAGAGCTAATTTCAGATCTTCAAAAGCGGCTTGTTGAGAAGGTCCCCACTCGAATTTGATGCCTTTCCTACAAAGAAGGTTCAATGGCGCCGCTCTATTAGCAAAGTTAGGAATGAACTTTCTGAAGAAATTCACCATACCAATGAACCTGGCGATACCTTTAATGTCCTTGGGAGGTTTAAAATCACGGATGGCCTGTGTTCTAGAATGATCGACGGCAACACCATCAGGTGACATAATATGCCCTAGGAATGACATAGAGGGCTTCGCAAAGGCAACCTTGGACAACTTAACAGTTAACCCAGCCTTACGAAGGCGATTCAGAACTTCTCGCAGATGATCTAGATGTTCTTCGAAGGTCTCCGAAAACACGACGACATCATCCAAGTAGTGATATAAGTACTCGAATTTGATGTCGGAGAAGACCCTATCTAGTAGCCTAGTGAGCACAGCTGCCCCCGTGGGGAGCCCGAAAGGCACGCGGTTGTATTCGTATAAATTCCAGTCCGTGGCAAACGCTGTAAGGTGTTTAGACTCTTCATCAAGGGGAATTTGATTATAGGCCTGATTCAAGTCCAAGATAGTAAAGAACTTGGCCTTACGAAACCATGAAAAGCAAGAATGAAGGTCAGGAAGGGGCACAGATTGTAACACCACCTTCCGATTGAGAGCCCTGTAGTCAATTACAGGCCTGAAGCCCCCTTGGGGTTTCGGGACTAGAAAAATAGGCGAAGAATACGCTGACTTAGAGGGCCTAATAATACCATCCTTCAACATCTGATCGATGATTTCTTTCAGAGCCTTCATTTTAGGTGGAGATAGCCTATACGGTGGAAAACGGACAGGAATCGAATCCGTGACCTCAATTTTGTATTCGATCAGGTCAGTAACGCCAAGAGTATCAGAGAATACCTCGGGAAACGACTGACACAGTTTGCGAATACTATCAGCTTGCTCCTCAGGTAGATGTCTAAGGTCTAACAACATCTCATCCTGGGTAGGCGAAATAGAAGAACATGACACAGAATTACACTTTAATAGTGGAATTTTACAACTAGAAGCAAATTTGAATGTGCACGACCTAGACTGGAGATCGAGCACAAGACCAGTGTGAGAAATAAAGTCAGCTCCCAATATAATGGGGCAAGACAATTGCTTGGCCACAAACAATTTAATTTTCCATGTAAATTTAAAAATACGAATTTTGACCAGTAAGGAACCTAGAATTTCTAATGGAGATGTATTAGCAGAAACACATTTCACAGGAGAAGAGTCATAGGCAGGTAGGTTACAAACAGACTTCAATTTCGAGTACCATTCAGCCGAAATAATGGAACAAACACTGCCTGAATCTAATAGAGCTGTTATAGGTTCGTTATTTACCTCAATCTTAAGGAAAGGAACAGGTGCGGGGGTATCCGCCGCAATCTTAAGACACTCTTTGGGGCATTCAAAGGACAGATTAGCAGATTGAACGTTCCCAGAATTTTCGATCTGCTTACCAGGGGCTGAGCCTCGGGAAGATGAATTAGTTGACTCAGCCGAAGCCACTAGTCACTTTTGATTGTTGTTGGAAGTTACCCCAGAAGTTGAGCAGGAGGGGGTGCTATTCGAATTGGGACAATTCTTGGCGATATGTGAGAAAGCCCCACATTTAAAACAGCCTTGTGATGAACCAGCTCCATTATTTGCCCTACTAGACTTGATCAGAGGACACTTACTGCGCAGATGGTCAGGCGCCCCGCACACATAACATTTACGGGGATTGACTGGTCGGCGAGGTGGAGGCCGAGTGTTACTAAAGGAAGGCGGGGGCTCTTTCGCGACACGCAAAGAATCGGCGTATCTAACTCCTTCCGCCGAGACGGCCAACGCTTCAAGTTCCGAGAAGGTTTGCGGGCACGCCGCGAAACACAAATATGACCTATAGGGAGGTGAAATTCCCTCTACAATAGCCTGCACAATCTGATCTTCAGGAAAATGAAGGGCAAACACCCTAGTATAAAACTTAATGTCCTGTATGAAATCGGCCAAGTTTTCATCCAAGCGCTGTACCCGATAATAGTATTTCTGAATCAGAGATGACCTCGCGCGGGCAGGAATGAAATTTGCAAGCAAGTGTGCGTGAAAATCTTCAATAGATGACTGTTCAGCAATAGCTCTTACTATTTTATCTGAGAGAACACCAATAGCATAAGGATAGATTATTTGTAAAATTTGACAAGGGGAAAGAGAAAACACAAGGGCGTGATCCTGAAATTCAACTAAAAATCTTAAAAATGAAATAACTTCACTGGTGGTGTTGACAGAAAACTTAGAGATACCTCTTAGCAACATTGCCAATGGATGAGGCAAGCTGCTAAACCCGGGTGACATAGTAGGTAGAGGTTTCAGGGGCAAAGAAGTTAATTCAGAACGGATGTTACTCAACGATGCACGGCGTTCAGACTCGTTGTCCAATGGGGCAGAAATAGTTTGAGCAGTGGGGGTTTTCCTATTTACTTCTCCCTTAGGAGACTCTTCCTCGCTACCTACATTCACTATGGTGGGTTGATCAGATTTGGGAGGAATTTCCCCAGTTAACAATTGAGTGACTTTACTAGACAATTCAGAAATAGTTTCAAGGAGCGTATTAGCTTCCTTCCTCTGAACGTCATTCACCTTTAGAGACAACAGATCATTAACTCTATTTGAAAAATGATATAGCCTGCCTTGCACACGCTTAATTTGATTAGGGGACGGATCATTTTCATAAAAAAAACTAACGACCGATGCTAGCCCAGTAATGTTCTCGACGATCGTGGAAAGAGAGTCATCAATTTCTTTCTCTCCCAAATTGGGGATGGAAATGGGCAAATCAAGGGAGTCTCTAAGCTTGTTAGTGTCGATAGCAACCGTGCCTCCAGATTGCACGTTTCTAATAGTTAATTCGTAGATCAACTCCTCTTTGCGCAAGTAGTTAAGGAGGAGAACATCGCGAGGGCCGGGCATGATAACAGAAACATTTTGAAAAACCTCAATAAAAAATTTCCAGCAACTGAGAAAATGGTTAGAGTTCGGATCAAAACAGAGTTTAGCCGTCAAAAGGGGCTAAATTGAGACCCATTCAACCACGCTCTGCTACCACTTGTTACCGTGTTTTGGTGGTAGTTATGCATGAAAGAAGGTGCTGGGTGGTGAAGGGGTCTCAAGCTACTAAAGTGAAATTAATTTTAAAATTTAACAAGGTTATATTTTCTTTTAAAAATTAGGTAACAACAAATAGAACAGGTACTTAGTAGCCGAAACACGATTGACAAATACATTTACATAGGTACCCCATTTGGGGCTTCAAAAAGTCAGAAACAATTCTTGAGCCATGAGCCCAACCTTACAATGAACACCATACAACAAAGGGGCCGAAAACCCCCAAACATGCCAGAAACACCGGCTTCCAATTACATCCAAAAGCCTCCTTGAGGCAGAAACACAATTTTCAAAAAGGGCAACTTCCCCTTAAAATACAAGCCTATCATAGGCCACTCAGAACTCCACCTTTAAGCCGTCCTCAAAGGACATATACACAGGGGCAAAATACCCAATCTACTGAGGTCTGTTAAATGACAAGAAAGTTAATACATGACCTCTAAAATCACAATTTGAGAGGAGGCGAACTTGCACTCCTAATACACTTTGTCTTTAAGACCTATTTTGGCTCTAAGGACACTGATGCAAGGGCTAATCCCATACTACAGAGGTGACTTAAGAAACTACTAACTTACATTACTGACGAATAGGTTGCGAAAAATAAGTTCACCTCAAACAATGTGAGTGGGAGCTCGAGAGGGTTAACACTCTCTATCCCAGTATGTCGCTTTACAAGAGAATAGAAGAAAAGAGAAGTTACATTTTAGGAAAAGGTTACATAGGGGAACGCTTAGAACCTGCCCCGAAAGTTAAACTGCTGAGCTGGCAAAGAAAAAATTTATTAATCGGCCATTACCTTATTGTTGACCGCTGCCGAGGAAAGAGGCGCTTCCCGCCTCCTGCTATGTACTTAATACACTGAAAGATGGAACAGAAGTGCCCGGAGACCCTAAAATCAGCAGTTTAAATACTCTCGCAGAAAGTTCTAGGCGTTAGGGGAAAGAAAACACCCTCCCACAAAGATTTTATTGGGTAGGACCCCGCAACAGATTCAAGTTGGGGAAAGATACACCAGATTGGTCAGAAATTAATTGAAAAATTTGTGATTGGATACATTCAAAACAAGGGGAAGAAAGGGGTAAATATTGCCAACTTAAACAATGACAGAAAGAAATTTAACAAAGAACAAACTCCTGAAATTAAATTTTCTCCAACAAAATAGTTCTTTGACTCCGCACTAGGGTGCACTATTGTTGATCTTCAGTAGTGTCCTCTAGAAGAGAAAGTTCACACTTCTTAATACAAGCAAGACAACAGTACGTCGAAAATGACACAGTTCACAAACTCAAAAATTTCCAGGTAGTGACATCTTCTGAGAAATTTGGAAATTAAGACCGTAGATAAGGTTCAGACTTCCTCCAGAAGAGGAGTTTCAACTGGCGCAACTTTTAAATAAACGGTGTGGAGGTGTACCGCCCGGTACAATTATTATTATTACTATTGTATAATTCGGAATTTTAAAATTACGTTTATGTGCTTCTTCGGTACAACGTACATGGAAGAAGTGCTATATACCGGTATATACAATACTCATACTGTTACAAATAAATTTGACAGATATTTACAGGATATTCACTATACATGAATAGTCAAAATTATTAGTTAACTATTTTCATTAGTCCTCTGTGTATGAGGATGGTTCACGCCAATAAACTGTATGGTAAGTGGCCAGGATTGCTGCTTTTGGTAATTTTCTGTAAATGAGAGATGCTCCTGTGTCCAATCACTAGTGGAATGATGATAACATTGTTGACTTTTCACGTGGATTCTATTTCTATGGTCAGATCTCTGTTCTTAGATACCTTCTCTGTATGTGTTGATTGGAGGTTGTGAGGATTACGGCAAGCTATGTCAATTATGAAGCAGATTTTCTTGGTTTTATCTACAAACGTTATCTCAGGTCTATTGCAGGTAATAGTCATATCAGTGACGATACTTCTATCCTGGTAAAGTTTGTAATTTTCACTTTCCAATACTGATTGGGGTTTGTATGTCCAATATGCTGTAGTACAATGGATTAGGTTATTTTGTCGGGCTATTTTCTGATGAATAATTTTTTGTGTCTGTACTTGTAGTCTGTATTTGCCATTAATTGACAAGCTGAGGTTATGTTCTGTATGATTTCTGGAGATGTATTACATCGTCGGTACTGACCGGAATATACAGTAGAGATGAACCATGCAGTATGTGCATTCTGTAATTCCTTGCGGCAATGACTTGATCTTGTATGGCGAACATGAAGCCCTCTGTTTCTTGGTATATACGAAGATTGATTGCCGATCTAACTCATTTGGATACCGTCCATGCAGCGGTTTCTTTTTCCCTAGAACGTTATTTCCTCATTCGTGGAGACTGAAATTGCAAGTGAATCCGCGGTGCTTAGATTGAGGGGATGTAAAACAGTTATCTGCTACACCCATTCCACTGTGTAGGGCAGAGGTTATTCTTCTTCTTATTAAACATTCTGATATGCAATGGCAGAAACAGTAAAATTTATTGTGGTTAGAAGTTATTTTAATAAAGTATAGATTTCATGAATTTAATTAATTGAAGCGAATTCATCGGTCTCGTTACTCTGTGGTTGCTGATATATTAATGTCAATATTATAGTAAATTAATTATTTCACTAATGAACTTTGAATGAACACTAAATTAGGGACTGGATAGGGATGTGGTATAAGTGACGAAATGAAAATCAAGTTTACCATGATGTAAATGTCATAAAAATATGATACAAGAGATATTTATGAACACAAGTAAAATTAATTGTACGGAGAGAAGTATACAGTACACGAGCTTCAAATTAATTTTTCACAATTATTTGTAAATGTAACGTATACCACTTTTTTTACTAAGCTCTGCATTATAAGATGACTAGCTAAAGTACGAGTTTATGAGCAAGGATTACAGTACCGGTACCTAGTTATAACACGCTCTTGTAGACGATATCAGGGGGCCGTGGTCACCACACCACGTCTCGCAATAAAATATTAGAAAAGACTTGACTGTAAATAAAAGCGGGATACTATAAAGCTAACTGAATAAGAGTTGTGGATTCTAAGAACGAAATATGCCGTCTGTACCTACTAAACATGCACAATATTCAAGAGATAGAAACACGGAGTATGTCGAAGGAGTCTCTTTTCAAAAGGTGCCATCTATTTCCACCATAAGAAAGCGGTGAGAAAACTCAAGAAATGTGTAATAAAAGGAACTGATGCGCGTTTGGTTTTTAAATGTATTTATAACTAAATTCAACTACACAAACATTCATTGATGAAAGAATATACATGCGTACTCTCTTCTTTCCGTTGTAAGGACCACGTGCCAATTCCTAATACTTTGTTGTTTTTCCTTTCGTTCCTTCCTTCATACTTACACTACGCTATTTCTTTCTGTCCTCCGTCCACTTCGCGCCAAGTTTCCTGTTCAATCTTCCTTGGAATCCTCTCGTACTTACTACCCTCTTTCTAAAAATTTCACCGGGGATTTAGCCGTGCGGTTAGGAGCGTGCACCTGTGTGCTTGCATCCGGGAGATAGTGGTTTCGAATCCCACTGTCGGCAGCTCTGAAGATGGATTTCCGTGGTTTTCCATTTTCACACCAGGCAAATGCTGGGGCTGTACCTTAATTAAGGCCACGGCCGCTTCCTTACAACTCCTAGAGCTTTCCCATCCCATCGTCGCCATAAGACCTATCTGTGTCGGTGCTACGTAAAGGCACTAGAAGAAATCAATTACGACATCATAAATTCAATTCTAAAAATTTCTCTGTCCATAATTTCTTCTTCTCTTATATTATTTATCTCTAAATCGTTCTTTACTTCTTGAATCCAGTTAGTTGTTGGATTTTTGTCCCAAAGTACACGAAAATCCTTTTTGTTAATCGGGAGTCATCCATTCTGTAAATACTGTATATCCAAAAAATTACAAACTCCTTTTTCTTATGCTTTCTGTTATGTTTTCTATGTTCCTATATGTTTCATCATTAGATTTTAATTTCCATTACTTCTGTTGTTTTCACAGGGCCTAAGATTTTTCTCATGATTTTCCTTTCTAGTACCTCAAGGTAATCTAATCCATAGTTTAGTATCAGGCATTCACTTGCATATAGGCATTCCGGTTTCACCACTGTAGATTACTGACTTATTTCAAGATTTTTAGATAGACACTTCTTTGTGATACCATATGCTCTTTTCATATTGTGTAACCTTTCTTCTACTGCAGATTTTTCTAAACCATTTTCTTGAATTATTTCTCCCAGATATTTGAATTTCGTTACTCTTTCCACTGGACCAATATCCCTTGCCAGTAATTTTGGAGCGTTCTTGATGTTTGTAATCACTTTTTCCTACGTAGATTCTCAAAGCTGTGTTGTTGGCTGTTTATTTCAAGAGATTGATTTGTGTTGTTGCACTTGTTAGGTTTTCTGACAATATACCAGAATCGTGTCCAAATGCTAGGCTATTTATTCTCCCCAAAGTTACCGGAAAAATGTTATGGTCTTTAGGCTTTACATTCCAAATTCTTACAATATTCTCTAGAACACAGTTGAATAGAAGGGGTGACAAACCGTCACTTTGCCATCCCCCTGTGTTTATGTTGATATCTCACCCATGTTTATTTTTACCATTCTTCTTGTTTCTGTTTTTACTCGCTGCCTCCTTGATGTCGCGAAAATTAGTTCTGTCAGTTTCTATGTTTTCGCTCATAGAGCCATGACGCTAGACAACGTACCCATGATCGGGTATGGCACAACTTTTAAGGAATTAGACATCTTTTGGCCTGGATTGCTCAAAGCAATCGACAGTATTTGGCTACTGCAAGGTATGTGGATGAAATAGGATATATTTTTGAAGTGGAAATAGCGCTGTTCCTCAATTAAAGTACGATGACGATGAAAATGGTTTAATAACTTCTCAAATAAGAAGGTTATTTCAAAAAAGTATCGAATTCAAAAGCATGTAAACGGGGTTAAAAGTCAGGTTTAGGGGTTGTAGTAAGGATGAAAAGGAGAGCGTATATAATTCAACTAGTGTGTATGGGGCCCTCACCAGAATTACTTGATTCGAGAGCTGGAAAAATCGAAAGGAAAGCAGCTCGGTTTGGTCTGGGTGATTTCAGAAGAAAGATCAGCGTTACAAAAAATGTTGCAAAGTTAGGGCTGCGAAGACTTGGCAGAAAGGAGACGAGCTGCTCGACGAAGTGGTATGTTCCGACCTGTCAGTGGGGTGATGGTGTGGAATGACATTAGTAGACGAATAAGTTTGAGTGGTGTCTTTAAAAGTAGGAAATATCACTGTTACGGGGTTACCCGTGGACCAGCAGAGGTGAAAGAAGGTGCCAGGATGAATGGATCTAACTACAAAGACAAAGTTAATTTAAAATTTTAACAAAGGTTATATTTTCGAAAAAGAACAAAACTTTAACAACTTTTCACTTAGTGAGATAACAATGACATATCAGGTACCATGACAAAGTTTAGACAAAGCAAGAAAACCCAAACTTTAGTGACTGTTTAGTAACCAGGGCATCCAGCCCCTCGCTTTACATTACCTGAGCTCTCAGCTCAACTTTACCGAAGATTACAATTTTACAGAAGGGCAGAAATCCCCTAATACACGGAGCTCTTGCTCCCAGTTTACAATATCAAGCCTCCCAGAGGCATTCTTACAATACTTGAGAAGAGCTGACGTGCTCTCCATATTCCCAGCCTACTCAAGGCAACACCATATGAAAGCCTAATAATCACTGGCCTTACAAGGCACTACTTACAAATAGCAATCTTATTACACGGGGGTATCTAGTACCCAGCCTACGGGGCCTTAGTAAAAAAGAACAGGTTCAATAAACGGCCCGAGTACAACAGGAATGGAGTCGGAGATTGAGCTCCACAAAAAATTTACAGACCTATAGGGCACTTGGCCAAAGAAACAGGGGCTAATCCCAATCTACCGAGGTAGCGCGGATGGAAATAATTTTAATACATTTCAGAAACAAATGCGGTACCTCAAACCAAGATGAAGGGGAGCTCGAGAGGGTATATCACTCTCTATCCCCGGATTACAGTTAAAGATTTATGAAAGTTTACATGAGCCGAACGGAGAATTACATTTTAAGGAATTGGTTACATCGTTAAACTTTCGAACCTTTCCCTCGGGTTAAACTGCGGAGCTAGCAAAAGTGAAGATGTTAAGTGGCCATACCTTGTCGGAGTACTGCTGCCTGATGAAAGAGGCGCCTCCCGCCCCTGCTTGACACACACACTAGTTAGATGACGATGAAAATGGCCAAGAGACGAGGAAATCTGCAGTTTATAAACCCTCGAGGAAAGTTCGAGACCTTTCACGAATAAAACGGCCACACCCTCACAATTTTATTGCTGGATGAAAAGTTTACACTCAATATCGAAGAAGAAATACGGGATCGGTTGAAAATTAATTACAGAAATTCTTGATTGGCTAAATTCAAAACTGGCGGAAAGAAAAGATAAATATTGCCAACCCAAAGATGAATGAACAAAATTTAGTAAAAAAAACCAACAACTTATGAATACAAAATTTCTTCAAAAAAGTTCTTTCACTTCGCATCAGGGTGCATGATCATAGTTTTCTAGCAGTGACATCTATGAGAGAATGTCCAAACTTCTTGATGAACGGAAAAAAAACAAGTTGAAATTCACACAGTATTGGAAACTTCACAATAACAAAATTACACCAAATTTTAGTGGTGCCATCTTCAGAGAAAATTTATAAGTTGGTCCAGTTTGAAGTTCACTGTTTCTCCTGTAGAGGAGTTCTTTAAGGCGCGAGAGGTGTACTCCCGGTACAGTCACGTTGGGATTCACGAGAACAAATTGGGGCAAATGTTCATTTATAGTAAGAGGAATATCTTACTTATACATTCTTTGCAGTTATTTAAGAAAAGGCTAGGAAAAACAGAAAGGGCGAATGCACATCAGTGATGGTTCATCATTGTGTATTTAAATACGGACAGTTTTGTAATGACTGCAGCCTCGCGTCAGATGGAAGTATTTTAAATTTCAGTGGCAGAAAACGTACCAAATTTATCCTTCTTTCTCGAACATTTCTTAAAATTAAACGTTTAACGTAAACACTTTGTATAACAATCCATCTGAATACCGTATTATAAAAGTAGTAAAATGAATTTTCATTTGAAATGTTATATTCTGGTGCCTTTAGGAAAGAAGCTTCTCACTCACTGTAGCCTCCGTGGAACGGCGCTGTTACTCTTTGATGACGAACATGTTGGCCTTCGGTCCAAGGAGTCCCGGTTTCGATTCCCAGGCAGGTCAGAGAATTTAGCCCTCATTGGCTCGGGGCCTGGCTACGTGTGTGCCGTCTTAAGCATTAGAATTCATCCAGATGCGCAGCGCCTCAACTCGAAAGATCTCTGAGGTCACAAACCATTATTTATATGACAAACTTGGCTTCACGTGATTTACGCGCAAACTGAGTGGCCTATTCATTAGTGAAGGAGGCCACAGCCAAAAGCACAAACAAAGCTGAATGTTGTAAAAAAACGAGTAAATTACCAAGAAAATGCATTTTATGTTTCATAAACGATATTTAATTTCAAGGCCACGAGGTGCGTTTCATTTTTCGGAAGGGGTAACCATTTACTCCTTATTTTAGTTGGTGTAAGGTAAAAATTGCCCAAATATGGGATATACCTCTGTAAAATTCCTCCTCCCTCAGTTCGCAATTGTGAAATATTTCGAAGCCTACTGTATACCTTGCTGATTCGGTATTTCAAGCAGTATTCTTATCACATTTCAGCTAAATCGTTCCAGTAGTTTTTCAAGCTGTCCCAAACAAACAAACAAACAAACAAACAAACAAACAAACAAACAAACAAACAAACAAACAAACAAACAAACAAACAAACAAACAAACAAACAAACAAGCAAACAAACAAACAAACAAACACATACGCAAACAAACAAACTAAAACAAACAGACAGACATCATCTCATTTTTATTAATCGTATAGATATATGTTGTTATTTTTTCGCATTTCGGAGACACCGAGGTGCCGAAATTCCTCTCTGCACGAGTTATTTTACGTGCCAGTAAATCTACCGACACGGGCTACACGCTGACATACCAACGGACTGAACCTACGATTTATAACTGCCATTGCAATACATAAGCACAATTTGCTCTTCCTACAAACTGTCTTTGAAACAGACAGACGGCACTGAAGAATTACCATTTTGTTACTGCATGAAAAAAACCTGCACATTAACTAAAGAGAGATAGGCATTCTACTAAAACCTCAACATAGGCCATGTTGAGAAAAACAGGCGTTTTAGGCACCACGAAATCCCTACCACACGAGAAGAGATTGAACTTGTAGTAGTTTTAAGGCTGTATACGACATTGTAGTTATCGCTCGTGAAACCGACTCTGTAATTTGATTGTTTCCATTTGTTTGGGGTGTGTATTAATTCCAGCTTGTAAAACGGACGTAGAATGGAAGTAAGCGGTAACACGGCGTGAGGGTGGCAATAGGAATACAATCAATCAATCAATCAATCAATCAATCAATCAATCAATCAATCAATCAATCAATCAATCAATCAATCAATCAATCAATCAATCAATCAATCAATCAATCAATCAATCAATCAATCAATCAATCAATCAATCAATCAATCAATCAATCAATCAATCAATCAATCAATCAATCAATCAATCAATCAATCAATCAATCAATCAATCAATCAATCAATCAATCAATCAATCAATCAATCAATCAATCAATCAATCAATCAATCAATCAATCAATCAATCAATCAATCACCATTGCTCTGCATTTAAGGCAGATTCCTTATCAGTTGTTGACCTAGTCTATTCTTAAGTGATTTGAAAGAAGTTGCAAATTTATCGAACATCTCGCTTGATAAATTACACCGATTCCCAACTCCTCGTCCTATAAACGAATATTTGCTCCAATTTGTCCTCTTGAATTTCAACTTTATCTCCATCTTCTTAAAATTCCACTCAAACTTATTCCTCTATTGATGTCATTGCACGCCATCTCTCCAGTGACAGCTTGGAACATACCACTTAGTCGAGCATCTCGCCTCCTTACTTCCAAGTCTTCCCAGCCCAAACTTAGTAACATTTTTATAACGCTGCCGTTTTTGTCGGAACTCACCGAGAAGAAGTCGTGCTGCTTTCCTTACGTTGTTTTCCAGCAATCCTAGCACACTAGAACCATACCGTGGTGTTACACCCTCTCCTTTACACCCTTACTGCAACCACTGAACCACGGCCGACTGGATCCCTCGCTGCGCTCCAGCATCAAGTCGGCCGTGACCAAATACTCACACAACCGTACAGTCCCGTTTATGTCATTACCCCAGCCAAGATCTTTCCTAGATATTTACAGTGATCCCTATGAGGTACATTACAGTTTATGGGAAAGTAATTGTATTGATAGAGTGAACAAATAATTTTTTTAATGCTATTTGTTCGGTGCGTTGACTCATGTGGATCTTTGGCTCATACTGGTACAATATTGTATGAACCTGCGTGTATTGGAATGGCGGTAGTGTTCACTGTTGTGTGTGAGGAAAGGAAGATTAAGGACGTCACAAACACCCAGTCCCCAGGCCAGGGATATTAATCATTACAATTAAAAACCCCTGACCCGGCCGGAAATGGAACTCGGTGCCGCCGGGTGACAGGCGGACGCGTTGCCCCCTACACCGCGGGGCCGGACAAAAAACAAATAGGCCTAATACTTAAAATCCTGGACTTGACTCCTTCGTCACGTTACCAGCTATACGAGCAAAGACTTCTTTGAAACTTTATTAGGTAAGAACCATGTTTTTTGAAGAATCTACAACTAACAGAAATTGTCACGTGAGCTCGAATTCTTTTTACAATTTATTTTACGTCGCAGCGACACACACATGTCTTACGGCAACGATGAGATGTGAAAGGAGCAGGAAGGAAGTAGTCGTGTCCTTAATTAAGGTACAGCCCCAGCATTTGCCTGGTGTGAAAATGGAAAACCACGGGAAACCATCTTCAGGACTGCCGACAGTAGGGCTCAAGCCCACTATCTCCCGGATGTGATTCACAGTTGCGCGCCCCTAACCGCACGGCCAACTCGCCCGGTTAGTACGAAATCAAGATACTAATGAAACGAAAGGAGAAACATAGCATAAGCTGAATGTAGTAGCATAACAGTTCTGGTATCATTGTGATCCTGACGAATGAACGGTGCTTCCGATATCTTCGGATCATTTAAGAAATATCAAAATCCACAGCCAGTCATTTGACCGGGTCAGGAATGGATTGAATGAAGCCCCCATCTAGCGGCGAGGATAGGAATTGTGCCGGCTACCGAAGTCTCTCGTACTCCTCTGGTGCAATGACTAATGTTTGACAGATGAAATGAAACGATATTGCAGAGTGTTGCTGGAATGAAAGATGACATGGAAAACTGGAGTACCCGGAGAAAAACCTCTCCCGCCTCCTCTTTGTTCAGCACAAATCTCATATGCAGTGGCGGGGATTTGAACCACGGAACCCAGAGGTGAGAGACCGACGCGCTGTCCCCTGGGACATGGAGGCTCTCGTTTGAACGAGAACGAATTGAAACACACGTAAATGATCATATTGAAGTTGGCTGAGTGTTGTTGATGGATACCTTGAGCTCTTCACTCTGAAGCAGTGTTACTGGATGCTGTGTGAAGCTCAAGAGCCACGCACACTCCTCAGCACGTCATTAGCTGCAATTATGTAAATGAAATTGAGTGTTGAATGCTCATGGAGTACAATTACAGAATGGAATTACGGTCTTAAGAAAGCCCACCAGTGTTGTGAACGATACGCAGTCCTCAAATGCGAACAGTTCTTATGAACTCTTCTTGTGCTATGTTGTGATCGGTTTTCCCTTTATGTTTCGAGTGGAAAAAAGGGGAGAAACACTTTCGAGTTAGCCAGAACACAGCAGGCAGGAAGAGGGTGGTCTCGGTTGATGTGAACAAGAAAAGTCAAATACAGTTCGGATGACATGACATCACTACACCTTTCTGGATCCTTTTCACTTCGGAAACATGTGGGGCGAAATGGCATCTCCGTCGACTTAAACAACACTTCATTGTTAGCGATGCCTTTATATGGACCAAGCAACAAAAGTCTGAATTCATGAATATCTCTGTTACGAGAGCCGATACGGTAAAACTGCAGAAGACGTAAGCGATGTAAGATGTGGCTCTCACAGCTGGGTTCCGTGGTTGAAATCCCGGTCAATACATGTGAGATTTGTGCTGGACAAAGAGGAGGCGGGGCAGGTTTTTCTCCGGGTACTCCAGTTTTCCATGTCATCTTTCATTCCAGCAACACTCTGCAATATCATTTCATTTCATCTGTCAGTCATTAATCATTGCCCCAGAGGAGTGCGACAGGCTTCGGTATCCGGCACAATTCCTATCCTCGCCGCTGGAACGGGGCTTCAGTCGATCCATTCCTGACCCGATTGAATGACTGGAAAACAGGTTCTAGGTTTTTCGGGACCACTAAAAGCGTAGATTTGAAAATGAAATTTTCGGACTTTCCCTAAACTACGATTTCTCAAAGCGTGAATATAACTATTTACAGCCTAGACTCTTTGACTTATTCTCTGACTTTACATACAGATTTCCATTACATTCTGTTCAGTCATTTTCTCGTGATGTTCATACATACATACATACATACATACATACATACATACATACATACATACATACATACATACATACATACATACATACATACATACATACATACAGTGTAAGAGAGGGCCAAGAGCTCTAAGTTTATCTCTTTATAAAGACACAAATAAATAAATAAATAAATAAATAAATAAATAAATAAATAAATAAATAAATAAATAAATAAATAAATAAATAAATAATAGACAGACAGACATGACGGAAAATTACATTGTGGTCCACATTTTTCACATTGTATAAACCAAGGTGAGACCAAACTGCTGTAATAATAACTTTCTCCCCTTTTTCTCGTGCGCAGGAAACTGTCCTTTGAACACTGCGTGGGGTAGGCGGAAGTAGGCACAAACTATCCTGTCCTGCCCTGACCATCAGCATGCGATGATGCAATGAACTGTGGGAATTACAAAAATTTGCTTTGCGTTAACTGTTGCAATGTGCGGCCCGGTCTTACTGGGGTGAATGTCATCCGCCCCTACAGCCCTCACCTGGCGCGCGCACCGCCAGTGGCTTGCGGGACTGGACGAAGACGTAGTGATGGAACAAGTACTTCATCAACCACAGTGTATTTTTCTATCTACCCTTAAAATGAAGTTTGCACGTGCGAGCTCTTTTTACCTTACCTTATTTTGACATAAATATGTCTTATAGTTGAGGGTCATCTGAACATTTGTGCAACGTGACGCGACAAAGTGTGTGACGGAAGACCTTGGTCGCCAAAGATGATGCGGCTGTGATTTTCTACAAATAGTGTGTGTTGAAATAGAAAGTATACCATCAGTAAAATGCATGTGTGTCTGTAACCTACGGTACTACGACCATGTAACTCCTTCATATAAACACCTATCTTGGCCCCGACTAGAAATCCGTCGCACTGTTCATACCCTATGCCATCTCCATAAAATCCTTCATTCTTCACAGCCATTTTACCTACTTCATATTTCAAATACCTATCTTCTTATCACAGTCTTAACACCAGATCTACTAATAATTCCATCCTCGTTGCCATAAGACCTATCTGTGTCGGTGCGACGTAAAGCCCATAGCAAAGAAATAATTCCATCCTTGCTTTACCTACCCATAGAACTGCCATTTACGATAAATCATTCACGGTAATTGCCTGCCGGGAGTGGAACCTTCTTCCCGAAAATATCAGAGGGTTAAGCGCTATTCGCACTTTCAAGGAAGCTCTGTGGAGACATTTTATGCACCAGTAAGTTTCATCTGTAAACTTGATGCTGCTACTTACAACCATTCTATTGTCATGGATGTTCTGGTAGAAAATTGGTCTAAAATTCTTACTCGATCTGTTTTTCAAATGTTATTAAATTTTATGTACTACCTCTTTTTACATGTAGGATATTAGTTTTAAGACTTTATCGTTTTATCATACCTAATTTATTTCATCTTCATTTAACCTTATCACTCATCATTCTCTTATTACTATTAATTTAATTAGTATTAAATCTATTATTGTAAAGTGATACAATGCAATATATGTATATTTCAGTGCCTGGTTAGATGGAAGAGAAGGCCTGAAGGCCTTAATGTTGCCAGGTAAAATACAACATTACTACTACTACATTAGTCGTTACCATAGGCCTTGGTCGCCGGAGATGATGCGGCTATGGATTTGTATAAATAAAGAGTGTTGACATAGAAAGTGTACCGTCAGTGACGTCACATTAGTCGTTACCGTAGGCCTTGGTCAAGTTAAGTTCTTTCGACGTAGAGTTGCAGTTCTCCTTCATATAACATTGAGTTTCATTTTTTGAAAAATATATTCATGATGATCACGTTTATGCAAAGCGTAGCGTTTCCTTTGAGTGTTCGTTGGTCCTTAGGCCAGGGTAAATCGCTTTTTGTACTGCCTCTGTACAAGTTCCGTGGCTTATGGTCACGAGATTATCTGTCTCTGTGACTGACACACGAGCTCGCACGATGTCAGTGACACTCGTATGACGGCGACTGGGCTCTTGTCAGGCCAATCAACCGCATAAGTTAACTGAACCTTGAAGACTCGTACACTTGTGTCAGAAGAGAACCAGGGGGCATTAAAATTATTTTTAGAGAAACGGAGGCAATTTTGGCAAATTCCTACAACTTATTTATTTACAGTGTGTCCTTACTCTACGGATGTAGTTGGTGAAGAAGGACTCAGCGAACTTTTACACACAACAGGGCTTGTCGAGCACTTTCATATTGTATGTCTTTTTCTTCTTATTCCTCTTCCAGGACTTTTTCGAGTTTCCTGGAGTCTGCACTTTATATATGGGTTTAGCTCATTATTACGGCTGAATACTCTTCCTTACTCCAGCCCTATGTGCGCTCACTATTGCGCGTTCTGTGATGGTTCGTAGTGTGAAGTGTTGCGCGTAAATGCAGATGCGTATTGAGGTGAACACAAATGCGCAGTCTTCGAGCTAGAGGAATTAACCACAAAAAAGTTACAATCGATCCCGGGTTTCCCTGAATCGAAAACCAATGTGTTGTATTCAGTTCAGTTTTTGTTTGTCTGTTTGTTTGATTGTGTTGGCATCACGAAAAATGGCTTAACATATTTTTTAGGCTCTATGTTGTTTGATAGGTATGGAGTGGCGTAGAAATATTTAGGATATCAGAAGATAAAATGTCAAATTTCTCGGTGTCGGAAAACAGTAAATAATGATTTCCAGTGTTTTATGTCTCATACTACTTCATCTTAAGGGGATTAATAACAAAGATATTCTCTCATTTACGTGGGTTAGAGGTAGAACTTTAATAGTGACACGTTAGTGTGGATGCGAAATGAAACGAAATTAAGTTACTATGGATATGTTCTTGGACTTTGCGTCTTGCCTGGAATTAGCATAATCAATTTAGCGTAGACGGAATACCCACACCGTGTTGGTCATCTTCTTCCTCACGTTATTACACTGCCTTCTATATACAGTAGGTAACCAGTGTTCGTCATCTTCTTCCTCGCGTTATTACACTGCCTTCTATATACAGTAGGTAACCAGTGTTCGTCATCTTCTTCCTCACGCTATTACACTGCCTTCTATATACAGTAGGTAACCAGTGTTCGTCATCTTCTTCCTCACGCTATTACACTGCCTTCTATATACAGTAGGTAACCAGTGTTCGTCATCTTCTTCCTCACGTTATTACACTGCCTTCTATATACAGTAGGTAACCAGTGCTCGTCATCTTCCTCACGTTATTACACTGCCTTCTATATACAGTAGATAAAAATGGCGCCGTGTTTTGAAAGACTTTCCACTGTCTTTGACTGATGTTTCGTCTAGGTCGCAGCAAAGCACCTTACACAAGATAACGTCACCGAAGTCAGCAAAAGTTTCCTCAAAATACGTATCTTGCGAATATTTATGACCATAAAATTGTGTGCTAAATCAGCGACATATATCGTAATGTTGTGTGCCGGATCGACTGCCATATTGTTGGACGTAGAACATGGTGCTGCATATTTCTTTCAATTCATCGGAACTCTTTAACTTCCCCGTGTATGTCGTAAGAGGGAATGTGTACTCCCTCTCTTCTTGTCAGCCCAGATACTGTGCCTTTCCGTGTTCGGGAGGAATGTGCACCTCCCTGCTACCATATTATGTTAGCCTATGTCGAGCCTGCCGGATAGTAAATGGACTCCCCCTTCAGACTCAACGCACATGTGCTGTGTGTTGTGTTCAGGAAACAGGAACAGCGAAAGTGGCTGAGGATTCAAGCTCAGGCCAACAGCAAGACAACGTCATGAAGGTCTTCGTGAAGCATGTGGGGAGATCGCGTTACCATACTGATCAGTGTTGAAGTCCGGCTCCATGTCTGGCCTTTGGCCACAGGGGGCCCGGGCTCGATTCCCGGCAGGGTCGGGAATTGTAACCTTAATTGGTTAATTTCGCTTGCACGGGGGCTGGGTGTATGTGTCGTCTTCATCATCATTTCATCCTCATCACGACACGCAGGTCGCCTACGGCCACTAAAAGCCATACGACATTTCATTTCGTTTCAGTTTTGAAGTGAGTTAGGGCTTTCAGTGAGACACTGTTCGCAGGCTTACCATATTCTGAAACACCAAAATGAGGACACCCTCAGCTCTTAGGACTGTGGAATCCCGAATGAAACATGATTAGCTCAATTTTATGTTACATTTACATAAGAAACAGGTCGCTGGTGCCATGATTGGTCCCGGAGCAGCAAGTCGTACAGTTTGCATTTCTACTTTACTCTTCCCGGACGAAAGCTTGAAAATTTTTCTGGGACTTCGACCATAAATGGACATTTCCTCTTCAACATGATGATGAATCACCTTAAACAAAAACGAAACAAAACCTCATCAAAACACATTATTCAGCTATTACAAATTTTAACTTATAAAATGAAACAATGCTTCAGTGCCGTACATTTTGGAAATCAACTTTCCTAATAAGATGACTTATTGGGTGGGGAATGTGTAATTTAATGAAGATGTTGCTGGACGAATACAGTAGTTCGCTCGAGTCTACACAAACATAAACTGCTAAGTGAAAACCAGAAGAAAGGAGAACTATCTAAGATAGCTCAAAGAATACATGCATCGATTGTAAGGGATGTAAATCGATATGTTCGGTTTTACTTGCATAACAGATCGATTGTAAGCGAATAACAAGCAGTGTGATTCAATAATCGATACAAAATATATAACTTATTGATGATAAGAGATGGAAACACAAATTAAAAGATCTTACTTCTCAAAAATAAAAAATGAGGGCATTAGCAGAAATCGTAAAAATATAAACGGACGGTGCAAACACGGACATGCCCGGACGTTTGGTGTAGGCGGACACGGTCACGCTAGTGAGACGGGGTTATCGCCTGATAGTGCGGAAACTTGCGAGTAGACGGAAGCTACGGAAGGACGTAGGTCGAACTCACTTGGAGAGCTGTTCGCGAAGGAGACGACGCTTTCTTATTCCATATTATTGCACTTGATGAGACATAGGCCAGATCATACGAACCTGAACTTAGTCCAATGAGTGGCATCATTACGAGTCACCACACAAAATAAAATTTATACGACCCCTACTAATGTGAAAGTTATGGTGATTCTTGTTTACGACTGTGCTGATGTCAGCTAGGACAGACTGTTAACGCGCAGCATTTCTGTAATTTTGTGAGGGATAATCTGAGACTAGAGTTGCGAAGAAAACTGCAACACTTCCTGCAAAACCCTTACATCACGTTACAGAATATGCGCCACACCTTGTTGGGTTGGGAAGTTTTCCTCACGCACCATATTCGCCGGACTTCAACTGCTGTGATTAGGATTTGCTACCAAAGATAAAGAAATCACCTCGTGGGGTTCGCTTCCGGACTGTTCCCGAGATTCTGTATGCAGCAGAGACGTCAAAAGAACAGGAGGTGTTACATTCTGCCTTAGCCGGAAATAAATACTTCCCACCATTAAAGTAGTTTTGTATTGCTGAGTCCATCAACGCAGAACATCGGTGACATGTTCGGTTGCTACGGTAAAGATGCCGTGATTGTTTATACACGGTGCGAAACCGTATGACCAGGAAGTAGAGGAGAGAATGAGTCATGAAAGAAGAGGGGAATGAGGTAGACTGGATGCCCCAATATTCGCAGAGCCAGAAGAAAACTTAGAGACCTGTCAATGCATGATGATTAACCAGCAGGTGATTCTGGAGGGAATAAAACAAAAAGAAGGAAATTGGTCCTGTAGAACGGACGTACGGACTGGGCAAAGCTGATTTTAGTAAACGTTTTTAGTGTGTAGATAATGTCTGTCATTTCATATAGTGTTCTAAACTGTTCACCTGTACTGTACATGATGGTTTAGTGCCTCTTGAGAAGAGCCACACTCTCATGAGGACAAGGTTAATTCTCGCGACAAATTCGACCGGGTATAGAATTAAGCAATTTATTCCACAGGGTGCCCAGGTTACGCTAGAAGAAGCAAATACTCAATAGAGAATATGTGCCACTTTGCGAGATACTGCAAGACATTGACTGCCAGCGCACCTAGCGGGACGGCCTTGAAACTGAATGTAGTAACACACTGTACCCTAATAATTATGTCGAAAGTGTCAAGATCGAAGTCGTCTCTAATTAAAAAAGTGGGCACAGGAGTTTTCCCATTTCACATCGGATGGTAAAATTATATTCAGTGACGCTTGCACCAAAGAGGTGAGTGAAACTTGTTTTATATTTCTCCCTAGTATGTTATTACCAACTTAGCAAAAGAAAGTGCCTATTAAAGTACGTAAAATTGAAGCCGCCAAAAATATTTTAGAACCTATCTGAGAGTCTATTTTAGGAAACTAAGGTAACATTTAAGAACCTAAAAATCCCAGGTCTAGTAATCACCATTGCATGTTTGTGTGGTGGTTGGAGGTGTCGAGTGTTGTTTGAATATGAAGAGAAACGTGTTGGAAGAAACAAAAACAGCCAGTCCTCGAGCCAGAAGAATTAATTGGACGTGATTAAAATCCCCGATCCGGCCGGGAATAGAATCCGAGACCTCCTGAACCGAACGCTTCAACGCTGACCATTCGGCCAAGGATTCGGGCATTATTTATATCAGTTTTAATGCAAGTTTTGTAGTTTCAATCTTGCCGCCAGGTGCGCCACTGTCAACATGTCTCTCAGTTTAGTGCGGGAGAATACGGAAGTGTCGAGTATTGTCTATAGTGTATTTGGTAGAAGACTTCACCTTCCACAGCTCCAAAGCAAGGGCGCTTTAGCGAGGGCCGCATGGCACCAGATCGTGGGAACAGTACGTAAAGTGGTGTTTATAAACTACTCTCTTGCACACCCTTATCTGTTCTTAATTAAATTGCACCCTATCTTCAGTTTGGAAGACGTTGATCCATATTTAGCGTATATACTCTTAATGTAATGAGAAAATATCTGAATATCCATTATCTTGATTAACGAGTGCACTTTGCTTTAATCACCAAGGTCTACTTGTGTTTCTTAAAATAGTGTGTGGCAGTGAAAAATGTTAGACTTGAGATTCGACAGAAAACTTGTGCGATATTTCCATATGGAAGAAGGAGATGACAATACTTCCTCGTTAACATAGTAAAGTTATTTCCATATTGATAGTGAAAAAACCTGGCTAAAGGTAACGTTGATTAGGTTGTATTTTTCCCCCTGCTCCTTTAAGTGTGTTCGTCTTATAAGGAAGTGGATACAGTGGTCTAATCCCGGATATACCTTAATGATTACCTGTTAATATACAGTATTAATTATCCCTGGAGAGTTGGGAGCCTGAATTCCCCTGGAAGAGTGATACTACTTGTGCCAGGCTCCTCACTTTCATCTATCCTATCCGACCTCCGTTGGTCATCTCTTGTTCTTTTCCGACTCCGACTCTATTAGGTTCCGAGTCTTTCATTGTCACGTCCTACATGACCCTTGTATTTCTTTTGTTGATATCTTAAGTTTTAGAAGAACTACACCTCTTTCTTCTTTCTCTGATTAGTGTTAATAGAGAATGGTTGCCCAGTTGTATTTCCTCTTAAAACAATAATCATCACCACAACTATCAATATAATAACTCTTAAGATGATACAGTAAGTATACAAGACTCTGAAAACCAGCTACAATGGTTTGTGTATTTGAGCTATCAACTATATCAAGATTATAATTTTGAAATATCCACCTAGAAAACAGGTTTGGCGTTCAAAGAAAAGAGATCGAAGGCAAGATAAGGTAAAGCAGTTTAATTACGTGATTTGGGAAATAAATATGGATGGGGAATATGAATGAGAAAATCAAAATCCTGCTTAATATGGAGACATTTTAACCTTCGTAATACTAAGATTAAGAAAACATACGGATTACCAGCCTGGGTACAAATGTACCCAATCAGAATATTGTGTATTCTTCCATATTTTATTTAAAACCATTCGAATATTTTTAAGTTAGTACAGACAACATTAATCTCACAGTCGTGATGAGACCTAAGTTAGCCTGAACAAATCGCTTGTTTGTAAGGAAGGTTCAGACACAGAAACTGACACAACATGCAAGTCCTGTTCGAGTGTCCTTGACTAATCTGGTAACTGAATTGAAGGGACTTATGAGAATCAAATGCAGCTTCCAAACGCCTGCGCCGAACCCTTGTGACACGAGCATCTCGCGCAGTTGGTTTAGGTCAACAGTACAGTAAAATAACTCGGATTTATTTTTCTCTTCCTAACGAGTAAACGTTTCCTTTTAGTGGAATCTTGCGCTTCCTTCCTTCAGCGAGAAAAGGGGCCCAGTTTGATGGAGTCACACCAACATCACATTGTCTAGCAATTTGTCTTCGTGCCATAAAGCTGTGCACAGCTAATGTGAACATTTTTAACGTATACAAATTGCAGTACAAAAACCCAACACAATACTGAAAACTCAAACAACCTCACTCTGAGACATTCAAGTAATGAGAAGGAATATGCTGCAAAGCGGGAACAACATTTAGCAAAAATGTACGAATTCACTAGAAAGCATTAGAAACTCCTATGTTCGGATTGATTTGCACGCTATTGTTGATAATTAGATTTATCTTCTAAATAATATAATGCCAAGCCATAATGGAGAATTAAATCCCATGCTGAGGATTTTCCCGATTTTCTTCAAGCCTGTTTCACTGCCTGACTGGCTGGACAGAAGCGGGTAGGACTTAGGGATGGGTCAAATGGTCATGTTCCTGGGTCTCGTTACACTGTAGTATTAGGATATAAAAGTAACATAATACAAGTTGCTGTAGTTTCCCGTTGCTTTCAGCCGTGTAGCAGTATCAACACAGCTAAGCCATGTTGAGTATTATTACAAGGCCATATCAGTCAATCATCCAGACTGCCGCCCTTGCAACTTCCGAAAGGCTGCTACCCTCCTTTCGATGAACCATTCCTTAGTCTGGTCTCTCAACAGATACCCATCCGATGTAGTTGCACCTGCGGCTCATCTCATTGGGACACGCAAGCCTCCCCACCGCGGCAAGGTCACATGGTTCGCATGGGAGGATGAATTTATATAAAAAGTAAAATCCCGTCTATATTTGATCCCTCCTCGGACATTATTTTGAAAAGATTGAAACACGGACTATAAATATAATAAAAAGATTTAGTAAATGATGTACAGCCCAAAGCAGTTCTCAAATATGGATGAGTACAGCTGTAGTGTCCACATATTCTTCAGCTTGTCTAACAGCTTTACACGAGTGATGACCCATACTTAGCTATGCGTGAGTGAACTCAAGATAACAAGATGACATGACGTTTCTTGTAGAAAATTCAATTTCAAGACGTCACGGTGCACTTTATTTCTTAATATACCAACTGTTTACTCCTTATTTTACTTGATGTAGGGCAAAAATTGCCTAAATTTGACTCATACTCCTGGAAACTCACCCGCTAGTTCGAAACGGTAAAATATATGAAGCTCAACAGCATGCCTTGCGTGAGTCGGGATTTCTAGCTATATTATTACCGAATTTCAACTCAATCCAATAGTTATCGACTCTATCCGGAACAACCAACCAACCAACCAACCAACCAACCAACCAAACAAACAAACAAACAAACAAACAAACAAACAAACAAACAAACAAACAAACAAACATTTCATTTGTATTAATATTTTCTTAATTCCGAACCTTATGCCTGTTTTACACCATCAAATTTTTCTTTCAGTTCGATTCTTCAGAAGAGAAGTTGTCAAATATTGTCAAAGATTGTTCAACACTGCTGAGGTGGTGGTGGTGGTGGTGATTATTGTTTTAAGAGGAAGTACAACTAGGCAACCATCCTCTATATAACACTAATCAGAGAGAAAAAAATGGAAGGGATCCGACACTTCGAAGAATGAAGATATCGGCCAAAGGAAGACAAGGGCCACGAAGGGCGTGAAAATGAAAGACTCCCTAGCCCTCGCAAACCTAATAGCGTCGGGGTCGGAAAAGAACAAGAGTTGACCAAGGGAGGTCGGATAGGATAGATGATAGTGAGGAGCCTGGCACAAGTAAGTGGAAGCAATGCCAGGACTCAGCTGAAGGCCCCGTGGTCGCCAAGCCACGCTCCAAAGTTCAGAGCCCCTGAGGCCCCTTTTAGTCGCCTCTTACGACAGGCAGGGGATACCGTGGGTGTTATTCTACCGCCCCGGCTTAAAAGACTTGGCAAGATTTGATAGCATTTTCTCTTAAAATAGAGGATTAGCAAGCGGCAGTTGTGGGATGTATGCTTAAAAATAAGATAAACGGGCGATAAATTATAGTTCACATGGGAAGAAGATTAATGTGGTTACTTTCTACATAATTTTTGCAATGCATTTTCTACCATAACATCATTTGCAGATATTATGTTATATTGAATTTACTCACATTAACTGAATAAAGATGATAGCAGTACAATAGAAGTTCTTACCTTATTACATGAGAAATATCACGAAGTCAATAATAATAATAAAATGTGATGATTGGCATCAATCGAACATGGCTGAAATACGATAATAAAAGCTGTCCACTTCCTTCATTTCATAGCGGTACTCTACGGAGTCCAGTCAATATAGTCGGAGATGGTGTCTTATACTTAGCAATTAACATACTCACAACGTCCATCGTCCATGAAGATGAAGTCATATTTGTTGTTTTGATTCTCAGCAAGCTTAGCGGCTTAGCGCGCACCGTTAATACTGAAATTCCATTGGTCAATTCTAGCAAAGACTTGACAATTGTTTTACCGATTAGAATATGTTCTAAAACACTTTCAGGATTTTTAATGATTTCTCGAGATTCCCAAGTATTGCGAGCGATTTGACAAGTAACTTTGTGAGATATTGATGCCCTGAATTTCACAAAAATGTTATTGTACAACGAGCAGGCTTTAGGCTTGTCTATCTTGTAAACTGTTTTGATTTCACTTCACCAAGTATATAATAGTATCGGATTAGCTCTGCTCCCTCTTCAATGCTTATTGTAGCGTCTTTCTATTGAGAAGAACCTGGGTTCAATTTCCGACCAGGTCTGGGATTTTGAACGCGTCTTGATAATTCCTCTAGCAAGGGGGGTGGGTGCTTGTGTTCGTCTTACACACAAAACATGACACTACACACAACTAAAGAAACCTGCAATAATGAACACATCCCTCCGCGTAGGGAAGGGCATCCTGATGTAAAACTGGGCTGTGATGATCTGCATTAACTCAAAATCGGCCAGGTGGAACATGAGGAATAATAATTGTTACGGAGATATCCGTGGTAGTTAGAGGTGAAAGAAGGTGCGGGCTGGAATAGGTCTCAACTACAAAATTAAAGTTAATTTAAAACTTTAACAAAGGTTATATTTTCTTTTCAAAATCAACAAATAACAGAGTATTAACAGGTACCAAGTAGCAGATCAACAAATAAAGCAATTACACATTACAGTTCGTTATAAGATTTGGGCTTCGAGCCCCGTTTTACATTCCTCGAGCTGCAAGCTCAACTTTGCCAGGTTACAGATCAGATCCCAGGGGCAGAAAACCCCTTCATACAAGGAGCACTTGCTCCCCAGTATTAACCTCAAGCCCCTCTAAGGCACCTTTACCACAACACCATAAAGAGCTGACCCGCTCTCAATCTTTCAAGCCTATAAAGGCAATAACAGACTCTTATCCAAACTGCCATCAAGGCATACAAGAAACAGAGGTATATAATACCCAACCTACAGGGCCTTCGCATAAAGAAAACAAAATATCAGGTTAGGTTAATGGCTCAATGTACAGAAGGGACTGGAGGCGTGAACTTGCACTCCTGAATATACAATACTAAAACCTAAGTGGCTCTAGACCGATATACCGGGGCTAATCCTAAGCTAGGGAGGTGACTCGCATAACTTTAATACATTAAGGAAGAGACGAAACGGTTATGAAAACGTAGTCACCTCGATTTCAAAATGAAGGGGAGCTTGAGAGGGTGAAGCACTCTCTATCCCTGCTTTATGGAACAGGGATTTGAAGTTTTTACATATACTGAAAAGTAATTTACATTTTAAAGGAATTGGTTACATATTAAAGGTTTCGAACCCTCCCCGAGAGTTAAACTGCTGAGCTAGCAAGAAATACAGATGTTAAAAGGCCATTACCTTGTTGGAGATCTGTTGCCCGAAGAAAGAGGCGCTTCCCGCCCCCTGATACATATCCACACACTAAGAAAGATGTTACTGAAGTGGCCAGGAGACAAGAAAATCAGCAGTTTTTATACCCTCGTGGAAAGTTAGAGACCTTTCATGAATGATAACAACCCGCCCACAAACTTTTATTGGATAACAGCAAAAACTAATACACAAGACGAGGAAGAAACACCTTATTGGTGGAAAATTAATTACAGAAATTCCTGATTGGCTACATTCAAAACAGGCGGAAAGAAAGGATTTATATTGCCAACCCACAAATGACAGAACAATATTTAGTAAAGACAAAACTTATGAATACAAAATTTCTTCAAAAAAGTTCATTCCACTGCACCAGAGTGTGTTACCATAGTTTTGGTAGAGACATCTGGTAGAGAACGTCCACACTTCTTGATCAATGCCAAACAAAACACATCAAAATTTACACAGAGCCATCTTCGGAGAAACAGTGAGTTGATACGGTGTTTTAAAGTTCAGACTTTCTCCTGTAGAGGAGTTTCAATTGGCGCAATACTTGAACTAGCGGCGTGGAGGTGTACCGCCCGGTACAATAATAATAAGAAGCAGACTAGTACCACTCATCTCCTCAAGGGAATCACTTCAGACCAAGCCACTTACACAACGAGAAAAGAGCAGAACATATACAATTAAAAAACTGTTATTAACTTTTCCTTTCGGGAAATCAAATGATCATAAATATACCTTTCAATAAAACGTGTGTCGCAACGTTACCTACAGGCTGTGATGTGAAGTTCTGTACAGCTCTCAAGGTACTGTTGCTAGGTAACATCTTGTCACACAAGTTTCGCATCACCTCCAGCTCTTAGACATATTCAAGTCAACTGAAAACTAAGATTGTTGTGGTGAAATTCTCTGAACGTTTCCCTGCTCCCATAACCCTCAACGGGCTTCTCAGAGGGTGACAAATCGCTCAGGCCAAGAGATGTGTGCTGATTTGCGGTGCGGTGAAAGACGAAACAGAAGGGATCAGTCGTCTCGGTATTTGTCTGCAAGTGAGAATGGGAAACCACGGAAAACCACTCTCAGGACAGCCGACTCTGGGGTTTGAACCCACCAGCCTTCCAAATGCAGAGTTGCACCATAGCGATCTGTTCATTTGGTACAGTGTTACCCAAGGTGCACCGTGAGGAGGTAAGCTGCTTTTGGTTCACTTCTCGCGATAAATAGTAGCGAGCGAGTTGGCCCTGCGGTTGGGGCGCGCAGCTCTGAGCTTACATTCGGGAGATTGTGGGTTCGAACCCCACTGCCGGAAACCCCGAAGATGGTTTTCCGTGGTTTCCCATTTTCACACCAAGCAAGTGCTGGGGCTGTACATTAACTAAGGCCACGGCTACTTCCTTCCCACTTCTAACCCTTTCGCATCCCATCGTCGTCATGAGACCTATCTGTGTCGGTGCGACGTAGAGCAAATTGTAAAACAAATAGTGAAAACTCAAAATCCCCCATTCATTGCAGGATCCTCTGAAAACTCTACACGTTACGTAGGATGTGTAATAAGGTGTGATCTCATGTGAGTTGCGAGTGTCTGGCAGAATCTCGGATAATATGGCGTAGGCTGAAGTGCGTTGTGGGATGTGATGCGTGGAACAGCGAAACGAAGGCGTATGCAAATAATTATTTATAGCTGGCGTATTGGGTCACTGGTTCATACAACACCGTGGAATTATCCATTGAAGGCCGTGAAGCCTTCAGGTATCACGTGCATAATTTATGCAACAAAAAGGACCAATCCCCTGTATGCTTGTATTTCACCCTTCGGCACTTTGTGGAGATTACTTAATATATTTCAGGATGATTGCATTTCCATTAGTTTATTTATTTGTTTAATTCTGTTATGTGTTGGACTTCTGTGGCCCGTTAGTGCCGTCTTCCTGCTTGTAATTGTCCCACATGCACTAGTGATGAACGGGATGCCTAGTAACTGGTTTACCCAGGGGTATTACTGACTGCAGGTTATTTACGTCACAATATGAAGAGATAACAGGACGGTAGCTCACTGCATGTTCCTCAGCGCTAATCCTCTAATGCGCCCCCTTGTGTTAATAAGCCTCATTTTCGAACGCTCCGCAGTCCGCTGGTATTTGGTACAGTAGGAGTACAATTACTGTCGACGTAATATCGCCAATGGCTAGTATGTTCAGTAACAACACAGACATAATTTTAATCTATGGAGAATCTGTTCGGAATGCAGCCGAAGCTCCCAGGTGGTATGCACAGGCGTTTCCACCAAGCCGCCTGCCTTCTATACACGTATTAACCTGAACAGTGTTGTAATTAAGAGCTTATGGATCGTTCAAGAAATATTTCGGTAGTGGAATATTTGTACGTGTATAAATTAATTTTTTGCGTGTTTAAAAATGCAGCCTGTTACAGAACGTGTGTTGTAAATTGACTGCTATTTGTTTTACATTCGAAACCCAGCAGGTTGCACTGCTCCTTTGCAAGTCACTGACTAGGCATCCCGCTCATCATTAGTGCATCAGGGATACGTAGAAATAGAAAATAGGGGGCTGTAGGGCTGCCTAGTATACAGTATAAATTATATGAGTTAGTTTACTGTATAGAGTTGAACCATGCTTATGGCATGTTCCACGATTTGACATTTAATTATGTAAATAGCTTCCTTCAGTTTTGTGTGTCAGTCTAATGACGTCCAGTAGGGAGCAGCACACGCTATGTTTTTATCTGTGAGGTCGTTCGTTTTGCTGAGCGATAATTTTTACTCTGTGGAGTTCTTTTGCTGTTCTATGTGGGGCAGATACTAACAATGGCTGCCGCTATGTTCGGTGTGGCATTTTTATGCCTCAAATATTCATTTAATGTGTTCAAGCCTGGACCTTTCACGCTAACTGCTATTCGATTTTACTATTGATAATCACAGGTATGTGATACTTGGTTTATATTTAAATTTGGTGACGATTTATTCCCGTATGTTACGGTCGATGGCATACATCTTTCCGCTCCGTCATACGATGTGCTTTGAATGAATGTATTTGTGGTCTTGTTGTTATGATTGAAAAAGGGTCTCTGTGGTTATGATTTGGTGCGCTGCGTGCTTTAATACTGCGTGATCCTCATGATGTGCCCCTTGTCTCGACCGCAGGAGAGACCAATCCAGGTTGTACAAGGCGCAACTTGCCAGTGATGTGAATAAAGTAATGTCCAATTCTGACCTTATGTGTAATTGCACGCCGCACGCAAACATTTGAGTACGTGAGACCCACTGATAATGACCGTGGAGTCATAATTTATGGTTTGTATTTGACCACGAAATCTGAACGGCCGTTCGTGTTTTATTTTCCCGATACCCTCATTGTGTGTGCGTGAATGTGGTATGCATGTGAGTTCGAATGTGTGGGAGAGGAAAGGTTGATATGCCGGTTGACCTGTTGTATTTGTCTTTCAAATTCTGCGCCTTGTTTGGTTTTCAGCGCAGAGTTATATTTATTTATTATTCATGGCTGATGCTCAGCTTGAGTACCCGCCATGTTGGTTTCATATTTGCGCATGGGCGTACCTATTGTATTCTTTGGGTCTTGTCTTGGCTTTGATTGGTCCATGGAGGCTGTGCCCAGTCTCATCTGTCGTTATTCTTATCTGCCTTTTGTTCCCCGGCACGGCTTATTGTTATGCGAACTTTTCGCATTGTTAGTTGCCTAATGAATACATGATGCAGTGCCTTGGATATTTGAATCTCGGTAAAACGGGCGACCTGGTTGAATAGTTTATGATGGAAGGAAGCTGCTGGTATTGTAATAGCGATGTGTCGAGGAGCAGTGAGCATTTTAAATTACGTATCATTTTTTTTTTTTAAGAGTATTAGTGAGTTTTCACGCCATGTTTCAACTATGTGAGAAAGAACAAGGTACGTCCATCAGTAATACGATGAATTTCCCTATTTATTTTGTGTGATTTTCTTTTCTTGCTTTAATTTTTCTCTCATATTTATTTAATAAATCCCCTGGTTTAAACCATTTCTTCTTTTATTTCTAATAGATGTAGTCTTGCCCTTGTTACCTGATTACAAGGGGGGGTTTTCAGCTCAGGGTTATGTATGTGCCTTGCCCGGTCGACACGATCCGGGCCTCAAATATTGTTCCACATGAATATTTCACTAAGTTATTGCTTGGATCGCTGATTTATGTAGTGATAGATGGGGAGGGTGTGGCTCAGTAAATGGTAGCAGAAGCGTGCTCGACTGGGATACCTCCTCTGAAAGGAAATCGGACGAGGTAGAGCTGGAAACCCATTCGAAGTCAGTTCTGGTCGCTTTAATTTAATCTCATGATTCAGTTAGTCTCTGGCCCTAATTTTAAGTGTGATCTATAATTTATGTCCATTGTTGAATTCAAATCCATTGTTGTTATATTGTGTATGTGTCTCGTGTTCAAACCTTTGAAACTTGGGTTGCGATATGGATAATCAGAAGGCTGTAGAAATAAATAATCGTAACGATAGTATTACTAGCGACATGCCTAACCCGGAAAGCGAAATGGAGCAAGGGACGAATGAAGTCCATGTTTCGTCCGCGGGAAGCAACCGCTGTAATTCATGCCCTGACGATAACAATGTCATTACCTTTCGTAATCGTATTCCTGACGAAAATCGTAAGCGATTAACTTCCCCATCTCCTAGGCCCAGTTCCGACCGGCATGCTGAAGTGAACCCCGTGTTTGAAATTGTGAGAAAATGGAGGTTAAATTTCTCTGGTGAAGGGAAAACCTCCAGTGTAATTGAATTTTTGGAGCGAGTTGAGGACATAGCTGAGTGTAGCTCGTTACCTCTCGATTTGTTTGTGCCCGTCATCCCGGGAATGCTGGAAGGGCCTGCTCTAAAATGGTATAGGCTTATTAAAGGGAGTATCATAACGTGGAGTGAATTCGCCAGCCGCATAAAGGAGCGATTCGGGGTATCTGATATGGACTACTGTCTGAAGCAGGAAATCTTCCGTAGAACGCAAGGAGTAGGTGAAAGCATCGACGACTATGCCACTGGGATTTTGACGTTATTTAACCGCATGAATGTTAAGGTGCCCGAAGACGAGATTTTCGACCAATTCTATAGAAATCTTGCCCCCGACTACAAGCTACACATTAAACGGTCTCTAGTTCAGAGCGTCGACGACATCATCAACCTGGGTCGCGAATTCGAGAGGGTAGTTAGCCAAAACAAACAATACCGTCCGCCTCCCATCCCATCCGAGTGCTCTTTTCCTGACGTCGCTTGTCGTACGCCCATCAAATCTGTTAGTTTTGGTACCTCCCCTCCTCCGTCTCGTCTCGTCCGTAGCCCCGAACGCAGGCCCAGCCCTCAAACTCCGCCCCCGCTTTATGTCAATGCAACCCAACCATCCAACACAGCTCCTGTAAAGGGTGGTAGAGTTAAGTCATGTTGGAATTGTGGTAAATTAGGCCACGTCTCAAAGAACTGTTGGTCCAGGTCCCCTGCAAAGTGTTCTCAGTGTGGTCTTGTTGGTGTCACAGCGCGCGTATGTCCTCGTTGTAACCCTCAGCAGGGAAACTAGAGGCGCGCCGGCGTGATGGCCCGCCGTTGGCGCCTAAGGTCGGTCTCAATAAAAGGATCTGGGGCCTTCCGTCATCTTCCCCATGGGCCAAAGTTTATATTGGGTCTCGTGTATTGTATGGCTTGTTGGATACCGGCTCGTGTATTTCTCTTGTAGACAAATCCCTAGTGCTTTCTATGAAATTAGAGTATCTTCCTGAAAGTGAGAACCCGAGAAAGTACGTGTCTGTCGATGGTCGTGAGGTGTGTCCCGTTGGTAGAACCAAGTGCCATATCAAGATACATGGTTTGTCGTGGGATTGGACGTTTCATGTTGTGCCCAACCTGTCCGCGCCGATCATACTAGGCACCGATTTTATGTTGGCTACCGGCTTGTCCCTCGATTTCATTAATCGATCCTTTGCCTTTCGCTTTAAATCTGATGTCAGTTACCCCTTTGAGACACCATTTCAGCGTCCCACTGTGTCCGCTCTGACGGAACCTCCTCTTATCAATGCCTCATGTGAGCTCAGCGAAAACCAAAATCTCATGTTGAACTGCCTGTTAGAGGAGTTTTCCGACGTCTTGACCGATAAGCTTGGGTGTGCTAAGAATTTTTCATACTGCATCGAACTCAAAGATGACACTCCTGTGAGGTCCCCTCCGTTCAGTTGTTCGCCCCCGAAGTTGTCCGCTATGAGGGAATATGTCAACGACCTGCTAGATAAGAAGGTCATCAGTCACTCCAAGTCCCCTTTTAGTAGTCCCGCCTTCCTAATCCCTAAAAAGGACGGCAAGCTGAGATTCGTGATAGACTACAGAAAGGTCAACAAGAACATTGTCTTCGACAGCTTCCCGTTACCCACCATCGAAAGTGCCTTCCAGCATTTTCATGGCGCCAAGTACTTCACTGTATTTGACTTCAATTCCGCATATTATCAGATCCCCTTGGACCTTAAAAGTCGCCCCTGTACTGCCTTCGCCACTCCGTTTGGATTGTTCGAATTCAATAAAGTCCCGATGGGCATTTCTGTGGGAGGACAAGCGCTTAGCCGCGTGATGGACTCAATTTTCGGTGACCTCAAATTTTCCTGTGTATTTAATTTTTTGGACGATCTTCTAATCTTTTCGCCCAGCTTTGACGAGCACCTGGCCCATCTTCGCGAAGTTCTCAGTCGGTTGCGCAAGCACGGCTTCACGATCAACCCAAAGAAGGTCTCTCTTTGTACCAAACGGCTAAATTTTCTAGGCCACGTTGTATCTGACTCTGGAATCGCTGTAAACCCTGATCGGGTTAAGTGCATCAAAGATTTTCCCCCGCCCAAAAACGTTCGCGGTGTGCGAAGATTTCTTGGTATGGTAGGATTTTACAGCCGGTTCATCAAAAATTTCTCTCAGATTTCGGCCCCTTTAAACCTGCTGAAAAGAAAAGGTTGTCGCTTTGTCTGGAGCCATGATCAAACCCAGGCCTTCGAACAATTGAAACAGGCACTCTGTGAAGCCCCTGTATTGCATAGTCCGGATTTTTCCCGCGATTTCACCTTGCAATGCGACTCCAGCGAGCTCGCTGTGTCCGCGGTGCTCAATCAAGCCGATGAGCAGGGTAAGCTAGTCCCCGTCGCGTACTTCAGTAAACTACTACATGGAGCTGAACTGAGGTATTCCATTTACGAAAAAGAATGCCTAGCAGTAGTTTTGGGTGTCGAAAAGTTTCGCTCGTATCTTGAGCACCGCCATTTTTACATCCACACGGACAATCAAGCTCTCTCGTGGATGAGCGCTAATGTGAAAAGACTTGGTCGAACCGCCAGATGGATTCTCCGATTATCTGCGTACAAATTTACTGTCGTACATGTCCGTGGAAAGGACAATGTTGTAGCCGACTGCTTGTCGCGCATGTTCGAGGGAGTGAAGGAGAGTGCGGTCGAACCTGAGGAAGACCGTGTCCCAACCGAAGAAGATAACACCATTAGTATTTTGCAAAATTTCCCATGGTCCTTCACGGATATCTCCGAACACCAGAAGGACGACTCCGAGTGTCGTGAGTTGTTGAAACGAATCGCGGATGGCTCTCTTGAAGACGAGTCGTATAGTGTTAAGAGAGGATTGTTGTCCCGTCGATGTCGGAAAAATGGTAGTGACAGAATTTACGTACCCTTGAAATTGAGGCCCATGCTACTTCAGTTTTATCACGACTCCTATCTGGGCGCTCATTTAGGTCAATATAAAACTTTAAATCGAATCTCTCGCGACTACTTCTGGCCTAACTTGAAAAGAGATGTTTTGGAGTATGTAAGAAGTTGCGATGTTTGCCAGAGGGCTAAACCCGCGCAGTCTTCTCTCGTTGGACCCCATTCTGCCGACATAGCAACATGCCCCGGAGAAAGGTTATTCATTGACTATTTTGGCCCCCTCACCAAGTCCAAGAGTGGCAACGTTGGGATCTTGTCCGTCGTTGATGCATTTTCAAAATTTGTTTGGCTATTTCCCGTGCGCAAGATAAATTCGAACAACGTTGTGCATTTCTTATCCCGGCACATTTTTGGAATTTACGGACCCCCTAAGACGATAGTGACCGACAATGCGTCCACCTTTAACTGTCGTAAGCTCCGACACTTATGCTTTGGGTGGGGAATAAAGCATGTGTTTTTAAGCCCTCACTATCCCAAACCCTCGCACGTTGAAAGGTTCCATCGAAATCTCAAAGCTTGCTTGACGGCATTTCACAACGCTGACCAGCGCAGCTGGGACTGTAATCTTGATTTCTTTGTTTTAGCATTCAACAGCAGTGTACATGAGTCGCACCGGCAAGCCCCGGCTGCTCTATTTCTAGGCAGGGATCTTGTCGACCCACTGCAGTTGAAGTGGAATATCGGGTATCTGTCCAAACCGTCCAGGACGATGGACGTAGAGGCCAAATGGAAGGAAGCAGTGACACAGTTAACCAGGGCTCGAGACCGTGTGGCTGAGAGGTACAATCGGAACAGAAAGAGAGTAAAGCTTGAAGTTGGAGACTTGGTCGTAGTGAAAGTTTTTCCATTGAGCTCAACGGCAAATCAAGTCACGGCCAAATTATGTTATAAATGGTCTCAGCCTAAAAAGGTAACCGGATTCCTGGGACCTGTGACAGTAGAACTGGAAGATGTAGTAAGTAAGAAGGTGAGCAAGGCTCACGTCTCGATGGTAAAGGCTTACCGTCAAAGAAGCCAGTAAACCTCGTATATTTCCATATCTTACGTATCTGTAGTGGTGTATATTAACCTTGTCCTTAATGAATTCCCAGTTTTCTAACATGCCTTTTCTTTCAGGTAAAAATCGTGTTTCATGAATGAGAACGGAAATGAAAGAAAGGAAAGAAAGGAAATAGAAAAAAAAGGGAAGTGGTTCGAATTGCTGGAGTTGAACTGAATTCACATCCAGATCCACGAGTGCATGGAAATATTATACCCAACCGCCTTGACTTTTGAATGCCTAGATTTCAACCTGAGTGCGCGAATGAAACAGTGTAATAATGGACTGATGTAAATCAGCGTTGCACGTGACAAGCTAATACAGACCTCCCATGAGGCAGACTTTCTCATTTAAAATGTATAATGTGGTGACTGTTCTTGTAAATTTCATGTGTGTGTAAATAATTGTAGATATAAGTAGTTCATAAGTACCTAGGTTAAGTGGGCGCGCGCTCGTAGTTTTAAGTTATGGACCTCTTTTAAAATGCGTCCACTCGTCTGATCAACGAGTTTCGGAGCATTTTAAAAGGCGGTGCCGCTGGATATTTGAACCATGCTTATGGCATGTTCCACGATTTGACATTTAATTATGTAAATAGCTTCCTTCAGTTTTGTGTGTCAGTCTAATGACGTCCAGTAGGGAGCAGCACACGCTATGTTTTTATCTGTGAGGTCGTTCGTTTTGCTGAGCGATAATTTTTACTCTGTGGAGTTCTTTTGCTGTTCTATGTGGGGCAGATACTAACAATGGCTGCCGCTATGTTCGGTGTGGCATTTTTATGCCTCAAATATTCATTTAATGTGTTCAAGCCTGGACCTTTCACGCTAACTGCTATTCGATTTTACTATTG
This sequence comes from Anabrus simplex, assembly GCF_040414725.1. Classification (NCBI taxonomy): domain Eukaryota; kingdom Metazoa; phylum Arthropoda; class Insecta; order Orthoptera; family Tettigoniidae; genus Anabrus; species Anabrus simplex. The sequence continues at coordinate 512,601,185 of NC_090267.1, forward strand.
ATAATCACAGGTATGTGATACTTGGTTTATATTTAAATTTGGTGACGATTTATTCCCGTATGTTACGGTCGATGGCATACATCTTTCCGCTCCGTCATACGATGTGCTTTGAATGAATGTATTTGTGGTCTTGTTGTTATGATTGAAAAAGGGTCTCTGTGGTTATGATTTGGTGCGCTGCGTGCTTTAATACTGCGTGATCCTCATGATGTGCCCCTTGTCTCGACCGCAGGAGAGACCAATCCAGGTTGTACAAGGCGCAACTTGCCAGTGATGTGAATAAAGTAATGTCCAATTCTGACCTTATGTGTAATTGCACGCCGCACGCAAACATTTGAGTACGTGAGACCCACTGATAATGACCGTGGAGTCATAATTTATGGTTTGTATTTGACCACGAAATCTGAACGGCCGTTCGTGTTTTATTTTCCCGATACCCTCATTGTGTGTGCGTGAATGTGGTATGCATGTGAGTTCGAATGTGTGGGAGAGGAAAGGTTGATATGCCGGTTGACCTGTTGTATTTGTCTTTCAAATTCTGCGCCTTGTTTGGTTTTCAGCGCAGAGTTATATTTATTTATTATTCATGGCTGATGCTCAGCTTGAGTACCCGCCATGTTGGTTTCATATTTGCGCATGGGCGTACCTATTGTATTCTTTGGGTCTTGTCTTGGCTTTGATTGGTCCATGGAGGCTGTGCCCAGTCTCATCTGTCGTTATTCTTATCTGCCTTTTGTTCCCCGGCACGGCTTATTGTTATGCGAACTTTTCGCATTGTTAGTTGCCTAATGAATACATGATGCAGTGCCTTGGATATTTGAATCTCGGTAAAACGGGCGACCTGGTTGAATAGTTTATGATGGAAGGAAGCTGCTGGTATTGTAATAGCGATGTGTCGAGGAGCAGTGAGCATTTTAAATTACGTATCATTTTTTTTTTTTAAGAGTATTAGTGAGTTTTCACGCCATGTTTCAACTATGTGAGAAAGAACAAGGTACGTCCATCAGTAATACGATGAATTTCCCTATTTATTTTGTGTGATTTTCTTTTCTTGCTTTAATTTTTCTCTCATATTTATTTAATAAATCCCCTGGTTTAAACCATTTCTTCTTTTATTTCTAATAGATGTAGTCTTGCCCTTGTTACCTGATTACAAGGGGGGGTTTTCAGCTCAGGGTTATGTATGTGCCTTGCCCGGTCGACACGATCCGGGCCTCAAATATTGTTCCACATGAATATTTCACTAAGTTATTGCTTGGATCGCTGATTTATGTAGTGATAGATGGGGAGGGTGTGGCTCAGAGTAAGAAATAAGTTACAGCATTGTCAGTGACTACAAAAGGGTCTAGACCATGTTGTGAGATTGGCAGAACATAATGGTAAGATGGGAAATGTTGTGGAAACAAAGAAGAGAAGCCAGGGAGGTAGTACACGCGTGCACAGAAATGGTATCCTGACTGAAACCATCAACACTGCCCCACTCCAAGACTGAAAAGGAGGGGACGGAGTGGAGGGGCAGTGCTAAAGGCACAGTGCGTGTATCGCTATACAACAGTCTTGTACCGGACTGCTTACCTGCAGGAGATAGGGACACCATTTCTGTGTATGCGTGTACCTCATATGGATCATTGTAAGTACCTGGTATTAATACAAGGACAGACGACGCTCACCACGATCACTTGATACGAGCAGCACCATTTGTTCTGTGTGATTTCCGACAAAAGAGTAAAAACCCTACAACCTGTTTTCCAGACATTGAACGAGTCAGAATGAAGCCCCCATCTAGCGGCAAGGATAGGAATTGTGCCGGCTGCCGAAGCCTATCGCACTCCTCTGAGGCAATGATTAATGACTGACAGATAAAATTATATTAGAGAGTGTGGCTGGAATGAAGGATGACACGGAAGACCGGAGTACCCGGAGAAAAAACTGTCCCGCCTCCGCTTTGTCCAGCATAAATCTCACATGGAGTGACCGGGATTTGAACTACGGAACTCAGCGGCGAGAGGCCGGCGTGCTGCCGTCTGAGCCAAGGAGGCATGCCCGACAAAATGGCAGTGTTGCGAAAATGCTAGAAACTTAGGGCTGGGAAGATGTTTCGAGCGTCAGTGGAGAGATGGCTTGGGATGACATTAGTTGACGAACAAGCTTGAGTTGAGATTGTAAAAATAGCAGAAATCGTAAAAAGAAGATCAAATTGGAATCCAACGAGACAAATTTTTCTTCTTTTCCTATCGCTTTCCCACACCTGTGGAGTCGCGGGTACGAACTTCGTCGCAAATGTGGATTTGGCCCTGCTTTATGGCCGGATGGCCTTCCTGACTCCAACCCTGTAATCACTATTGCGTGTTTCTGTCGTGGTTGGTAGTTTAGTGTGTTGTGTGAATATGAAGAGGAGAGTGTTGGGACAGACACAAGCAGCCAGTCCCCGAGCCAGAAGAATGACTTAGAAGCGATTAAAATCCCTGACTCGGCCGGAATCGAACCCGGGACCCTGTAAACCGAAGATCAGTACGCTGACCATTCAGCCAACGAGTCAGAATCCAACAGGACAAACAGGGGCAAATATTCGTTTGTAGGAGGAGCAGTTAAGGGTTGGGATAATTATCAAGAGAAATGGTTGGCACATTTCCAACTAATTTCAAATCATTTAAGCAGAGACTAGGAAAATAACTGATAGAGAATTTGCGCAACAGTCCTAACTGCAGACCAATGACTACTTGTAGGTTTGATTGATAAGATGGGCCCAAAGTTACGATCGTAAATGACATGATTCTGAAAATTTGTCCTAAATTGAGACGAACCTCTATTTCTCACACATAGTTGGTATGTTATGGAGCGAGTTGGCCGTGCGGTAAGGGGCGCGCAGCTGTGAACTTGCATTCGGGAGATAGCGAAGATGGTTTTTCTAGGTTTTCCATTCTCCTGCCGTGAGGCGATTGCCGGGGTAGTTCCCACTACAGACCCTATCTACAGTAGTATATTTACTGTTGGAGTGTTACTATTGTTAAATTTCCCATTTTCACACCAGACAAATGCTGCACAGTACCTTAATCAAGGTCAAGGTCGCTTTTTGTCCACTCTCAGTCGCATTCTCGCCATCTCTGTCGGTGCGACGTAAAGCAAACTGTAAAGAAAAGAAAAAAGAAAAAAAAGGAACGTTTCCCTTTGCTAAAATCTAATGATCATGAATATGTCTTTCAATAAACGAAACTCAATGTTTCATCAAGGAGAACTGCAACTCTACTTAACTTGTAGTCGCACCCTCTGTTTGTACAAATCCACAGCCGCAGCACCTTCGGTGACCAAGGCCTACGCTAACGGCTACTGTGACGTCACTTCCGTCTCTTATTTTGTCGCGTTACGTTACACAAATTTTCGGATAACCCCCAGCTATAAGACAACTTTAGGTCAGAAACAATATTATTGGTATCATTTTTTACTATTATTGTTAATAAAAATATGAGAAGACTAGTATTATTAAATTTTCCGTGGTTTCCCATTTTCACCAGGCAAATAGTGAGTCTGTACACAGTTTGTACCTTCCCAATCCTTATTTATTTATTTCATATCATTTTTGCCCTTATGCACAGTGTTTGAACTCGAATATTTATTTATTTATTTATTTATTTATTTATTTATTTATTTATTTATTTATTTGTCTTGTTTTGCTTGGTATAGTTTTTTTTTTTTTGCTAGTTGCTTTACGTCGCACCGACACAGATAGGTCTTATGGCGACGATGGGACAGGAAAGGGCTAGGAGTGGGAAGGAAGCGGCCGTGGCCTTAATTAAGGTACCTGGTGTGAAAACCGGAAACTACGGAAAACCATCTTCAGGGCTGCCGATAGTGAGGTTCGAACCTATTATCTCCCGAATAGTTGGTATAGTTAATCTAAACCAAGATTAACAAATAAAATTTACAGTAAGTGGGACATTTTCTTTCTTTCTTAATCTGTTTACCCTCCAGGGTTGGCTTTTCCCTCGGACTCAGCGAGGGATCCCACCTCTACCGCCTCAAGGGCAGTGTCCTGGAGCGTGAGACATTGAGTCGGGGGATACAACTGGGGAGGATGACCAGTACCTCGTCCAGGCGGCCTCACCTGCTATGCTTCACAGGGACCTAAGTGGGACATAATTTAAAAAAATAAAAAATCCTATAAAATATAACGATTGTACGATTCCTTGTACTTGGAGGATAGTGTTGTGTGTGAGTTGCAGGGGCGTTGGGGACAATACAAACACCCAGTCCACCAGCCAACCGGGAATTGAACCTGTGGCCCTCTGAACCGAAAGCTACTACGCTGACCATTCATGCAAGGAGTCGTACAGTCGTAATTATTTTAATTTAAAAAACATTATCTCTCACTTACTGTAAATTGTTGAATTTGGTTTAGATTAACTACACCAAGCAAAACAAGATAAATAAATAAATAAATAAATAAATAAATAAATAAATACAAAAAAGAATAAATAATTGAATAAATACCTGTATAAATAAATACATTCACAAATAAGTATATGAATATATAAATAAGTATACAAATAAATAAATACATTAATGAATAATTAAATAAATAAACATAAATAGATAAATAAATACATTGTTGTTTGAGTCATCAGTCCATAGACTGGTTTGATGCAGCTATCCATGCCACCCTATCCTGTGCTAACCTTTTCATTTCTACGTAACTATTGCATCCTACATCTGCTCTAATCTGCTTGTCATATTCCTACTTTGGTCTACCCCTACCATTTTTATCACCTACACTTCCTTCAAAAACCAACTGAACAAGTCCTGGGTGTCTTAAGATGTGTCCTATCATTCTGTCTCTTCTTCTCGTCAAATTTAGCCAAATCGATCTCCTCTCACCAATTCGATTCAGTATCTCTTCATTCGTGATTCGATCTATCCATCTCACCTTCAGCATTCTTCTGTAACACCACATTTCAAAAGCATCTATTCTCTTTCTTTCTGAGCTAGTTATCGCCCATGTTTCACTTCCATACAATGCCACGCTCCACACGAAAGTCTTCAAAAACATCTTTCTAATTCCTATATCAATGTTTGAAGTGAGCTTGTGCTAGGCTTCATTTAATGTCCCGCTTATTTCTACCATCGCTAATACCCAAGTAACAATATTCATCTACTTCATTTCCTAATCTAACATTTCCTGCATCATCTAACTTCGTTCGACTACACTCCATTTTTTGTTTGTTTTGGATGCATTTATTTTCAACTTGAACTCCTCCAAGACTCTGCCCACATCATTCAGCAATTTCTCCAGATCTTCTTCAGTGTCAGATAAAATAACAATATCATCAGCAAATCTAAAATTTTGACTTCCTCTGCTTGGATTGTGATTCCCTTCCCAAATTCACCTTTTTAGATTCCCGCCCATAATTGAATGTGATTTCTCTCGTGTGCCTGGACATCAGAGTTAGCTGAGTGCGCTGTGACGTAGCAGTCGGTGTCATAACATCATCTCAGATAACATATAAAGGTTATGTTCATGACACGGGCGACTATTTTGGTCTCCACCTTGCATCACACACACTGCCGTATTGTTGAGGAGAAAGTGGGTTGACAGCTACTGCCAGTCATTGGTGCCTCCTGCCAGCTGTTCATCTCTAATTGGCTATTTTGTACCTTCGTACATTTTTTAGGCCAGACGTGCAGTCCAAGGTTGCAGGATAGATTTCGGGGACAGCTGGTCAGAATATAATACTTGAGAGCCGTTTGCAACAGACAAGCTCGCAGCCGTCTTGTCACTTTCTTTACATTCTTTTTTCTGTTGTTCGTTGTAGGATATTTTATTTACTGTCTTCTGGAAACTTCTGAACTTCTTGAATTGTTGTCTACAACCTTTCCTGTCCGTTCTGTCTTCTTTTATCTCACTCTCGGCTAATTCAATTCTCACTTCCCAAAACCATCTTCGTTGAAGTACTCGTTCATGCCCATCCTCTGTGAGAGTCCATACAACTGTACTCTTGCCTTCCGTATCTTCCTTGTTAGGTCTGAGCCTCCTCAACCCGTTTTTAGTCTTTCGGCCTGGCATTATTGCCATGCCCGAGATTTAGGAGTAGTGAACCTGGCTCTTTCCCGGACGTCCAACGTTCGATTCCCAGTCAGATCAGGAATTTTGCCTGAATGTATTGTGCTGGCTGAGCCTGCTTAAGAACAATCGACAGTGAGATACCGGTCCAGATCTAGAAAGGCAATGATAACGGCCGAGGTGAATCGTCGCATCACCTGACAATCTGCAAGACTTCGGGAAACGCAGCGGTCGGTTGATAGGCCAACGCTAACCAGCGCTATAGCTGTGAGCTTGCATCCGGGAGATAGTGGGTTCGAAACCCCACTGCTGGCAGCCCTGAAGATGGTTTTCCGTGGATTGCCATTTTCTCACCTGGTAAAGTCTGGGGCTGTACCGTAATTAAAGCCACGGCCGCTTCCTTCCCACTCCTAGGCTTTTCCTATCCCACAGTCGTCATAAGACCTGTCTGTGTCGGTGAAGCAAATTGTAAAAATATATACTTTAAAACATGGTTTGTTCAAGTGTAAGAATATTATTTATTTGCTCACACTAACTTTAGCACCACCTGGGAACCATGGGGTTTGCTTGTTATGTCTTTATCTCTTTCCATCCCTCCCTCTCTTGTCTTCCAGGCCACCTTTCCCATTCTATCCGATGTTCTGGTTTTGCACAAGAATTCTATTCTTATGATTGCATCCGATTGTCTTAATTTACCCAATAGGGTAACACTGACGTCAACTGCTAGGGTAGTCGCATTCTTCTCACCGTTTGTTCTCTTCTATTCTAACAACTTTTATTGTAACATCTAATAAGATCCTGGGTACCCTTTTTGAACTCCTTTCAACGAGACTGTTTCAGCCCAGTCAAAGACAGGTACATCCCTAGAAACAACTAAGGACCTAAATATTATATCATCTATGGCATACAATAGTAGTACATTGCATTTTCCCCAATTAGGACTTCTTCCTCGATAAATGACGGCAACAAGTGCCTTCTGAAATATCTGTGATAAGCTGCTGGCAGGGTAGCTATTTCTTTTCTCTGTACCACATGTACCACGCTCGTGGCTGTAGATTTTATAAGATACTGCGGTGTCGCAATTCAGTCCTGAACAAGGAGACGTGTGGTCAAAGAACAGCTCTGCACTTCGCACTGGTCTTGTTACCAAGGTACACAATAACTTTAGCACCGCCTGCAAAGTCACCTTCCATTTCCTCAGCCTCTGTTGAGAGCTTGGCGGCAATCGTGTTCAAGTGTTGAATAACATTGAATAAAGATAAAAAATAATTCTTATAATTTTCTAGGATATAATGGAATGTAGTAACTGTCATTTTAATGTAACCAAAAACATTGATGTCTTAAATAATTATACGCTATGCAGCAGTGTATGCATACATTTGAAAACTATGTAACACGAATATGTCATCAAAACTTCCACAATTCACTCTTGAAAATGCAACTGTAATTACATTGTCGTATAAATGCTTGCATACTTCTCAGGCGTCTGTCACTATCGAGGAAGAAAGAAAAGAAGTACTATCACGAAAAGGGTCACACGTGTTTTAAATTTATCAACTTATTTATGACAGCCCTCTATTTGGGGAATAAAAATTTCGTGTTGCACCCCACTACCGCGTCCAGTAGGAGAGTGAAAGAAAACTCCGACTACTCATGATGATCTCAGGGTATATCTTGACGTGGAGTCAGAGAAAGGGTACGGTGTTACAAAACTGTGACCTATCAGTTTCCACCCGCGTACCATACTATGCCAAAAAGAAAAAACGCAGTTCACTTAAATCTACATCCTTAACTTACAACATCTATCAATAAATAACCTTGTCACATGGTAAATTTTAAACTAAAATGGTTTATTAAATAACTAGAATATCTTGGAAACAGAAAATTACTGTACATAAATAATTTCATAATACTTGAGGTTCAAATAAATTTCATGGGAAATATTATTTACAATATAGTAGTCTTTCTATAAGATTAGCCAACCAACATACAATAACTATTTCGTAATGATTAGCTTCACTTCCTTTCCAACGCGTATCCACTAATATGTAGATCACTCCAAACAAAACTGTTTTCGACATGACTATCAATTTCCTAATTTGATTTTGTATACTAGACCATAACTTATCCTTCTATCCTCATGACTATTCCTTATGACTACCTTCGAAATGTAGTGCTAAGTTCCACTTCCACTAACCTGATCTTAATGTATTGGTATATTTCAATCATATCATATTCTCCAAAATGAAAATTTCTAACTGACTTCTATGTCTACCAATTCTTATTTGATTACGGCTTTTATTTTTAAATCATGTGCTCCAACATCAATGTAGTATAACGCTCCGTTGCTTGTATACAGCTCTTTAAATTCAATGAACAGCTTGACTACGATTATCGCACAACAACGTTAAATTATTTCAACCTTTTCTCAATATGTTATAATATTAGACACACATGAGATGTTCGACAAGTGACACCTAACATGTTAATCTTTATTGCATGGATATGCCCACAATGTAAGTTGGATCAGGCTTAGCATTCACTGTTGTCGGTCAGATATGTCCTCATATACTTCTATGTTCCCTCGATGAAATTCGTTAGTGTTTCAGTGTAGTCTGTACAGGACCCAATCTTAAGCTACTTACATCTCGTATCGCAAACTATTTCTTCTGTTCATTGCTAATGCTAATTCTCTTCGACGATTTTTAGTAAGACTCGCGGCTTATATGTTTCAGTTTTAATCCTCTCTGTATATGCTCATTTCTTTTTAAATGTCCCAATCACTTCTCATAAATACATCTCCCTCGACGAGGCATACTTAATAGCTATTTAATTTACACTGGGTCATAGCATTCCATTCCGAGGACATCTAACTTCCGAGTTTACCAACACATTACTCCTTGCTTTCCATTGACATCGAAAACACATATCTGCCTGCATATCCATACTTCATATGCTTTTCATGCTAAACATTAGTTCTCAATCAGTGCTGTTTTTTTGACGTAGTAAACTGTACCTATTCAATATTATCAAGGTGGCATGTGCATGTCTACAGCCTTGTAGGCATTGGAAACTGCTCCATTCTTATGAACAGACTCTGATTTAGGTTGATATGCGGGAGCTTAATTTAAAATTTACTTTGCATTGAATATATTCATACTACAACTACCTACTCTCTGTTTTAGGTTAGAGACTTTTTATATACTTTATTTCAAGTAAGAATTGTAATTTATGGGAACTTAGCTCAATCATTCTCCGGTTTAGTGGGGACTCAGCTGCCGTCCATCCTTGGGCTGTTATTCTCTCGGCCGCTCGGAAAACCAACGGCCCGTTGCCTTCTCATTGAGACCGATCCTGCGGTGTCGAACACATCTCTAGGGCCGCCCACTGCAGATTTAACTGGAATTCATCATGATCTTCTCACTTGAAGTCATGTTAAGGAAGGAATATACAGATGAAATACGGGAATTCATGTCGATATCCTTATACAAGAGATAGTGTATGACTCAGCTGTTCGACTGCTCTGAATTGTATCATGGGGATCTTGGTATTGCTCCCAATCTGTATTTTATTTCCAAGATGATGAGTTTTTAACAATCTGCTTGTTTTTCCGTGATAAATATCTGTTTTCTCTTCTTTCTTGGCGATGTTGTAGTCTTGCAATCCGCTCGCTTTTCTTTGTCTTCTCCACTGCCACATTGATCGCGCTCTTCTTCTCGAAGTTACGCCCGTATTAGCTTCTAAATCATACTCTTGTTCACCTTCGCTCTGCCCAAATGCATTTCACGTAACTTCATTCAACAATTAGGTGACATTTTTTTACATGGCGTAAAATGTAATGGCACAGTGAGTGCATGAAACCCATGTTGTCGTAGTGCCATTAATTTCCTAGTGATGTTTTCAGAAATCAGTCACGAAATGTACCCACCACCGTCGTCTACAGTGACCTCACTTGAGTCCATCATATTCAGAAAGTAGCCGTGCCCCTCCATATTTGGCTCTTATGGTCGTTTCAACGCCGCTATTTAAACTGAGAGAGAAATATTTATCGAAAATCGTCCGTTCTCCACCGAGGATGATCTCGAGGATGCGGAATATTGTGTTGTAATTATAGACATTTAAGAAAAGTAAAATATTACGTTACATGCTGAATAAGAGAACGATGTTGAAACATCTTGTAATAAATAATGTTACGTCTCAGTGACTACCTTTAGGGTTTTCGGAGACACCGAGGTGCCGGAATTTAGTCCCACAGGAGTTCTTTTACGTGCCGGTAAATCTACAGAGACGAGGCTGACGTATTTGAACATCTTCAAGTACGACCGGACTGAGCCAGGATCGAACCTGCTAAGTCGAGTTCAGAAGGCTAGCGCCTCAACCGCCTGAGCCACTGAGCACGACTTAAAAAATCTTAATTGTGCGTAAGATACGGAAAGTCTGTGAATTTGTGCCAAGATCGTGTTAATTAGGTAGAATTTCAAATTCAGTAGGTTAAAGATATTTGTGCTATAATGGGATAAAACACTTTTTGGCCTCTGATAAGACGTTCCTTAAGTGAATGTGTTCGTACTTCTCAGACAGGTAACGCAGGCGCGCCTCATAAATGGTCTGCTTTTCCCGATTAATTGCATGTGATTGATTTAAATCTCTTTCGAAATGTGTTGTGGGATCTAAAACCGTTTTATTGATGACTATGCTGTCTACATCTGTGAAAGCAGTGTGCTCTCTGTATTGCACACACTCACAGACAACGTATTTGGTCAAGCTGCTGCTCTACCCAGAACGTGGGTAAACTACGTCAAGGACATGGCCATATATGAAACTCCGGGCTGTAAACATTGGGGAAGTCTCTCTGGCCTTTGAAGGATAAAGTTTTATACTCCACTAGCAGAAGTTCTGTGAGATACAGAGATCATGCTGTGACTGATTACTGTACTGGTATTAGTGGAGTGATAGCACTGAACATACGTCCTTGCTCTTTTCTGTAATAATAATAATAATAATAATAATAATAATAATAATAATAATAATAATAATAATAATAATAATAATAATAATAATAATAATAATAATAATAATAATAATAATAATATAATACTGAGAAAATAGCAGCACGGTTAGGGTCGCGGAGCTGTGAACTTGCATTAGGTGGATGGTGGGTTTGAATCCCAACGTCGGCAGCCCTGAAGATGGATTTCCGGGGTTTCCCCACTTTTATACCAAGCAAATGCTGCGGCTATATCTTAATTAAGGCCATGTCGCTACCCTGTCAATCCTAACTCCTTTCTATCGTTCCGTCACCGAAAACCTTCGATATGTTAGTGCGAGTTTAAATCACTAGCAATTATAATATCGCCGATTTCAGTGCTTCTAAATTAATAAATTAATAAATTAATAAATGAAAATGAAGATGAAAATCCACAGCCTGTTTACAGACATTCGACAGGCCAGGAATGGAATGAATGAAGCCCCCATCTAGCGGCGAGGATAGGAATTGTGCCGGCTGCCGAAGCCTGTCGCACTCTTCTGGGGTAATAATTAATGAATGAGAGATGCATGAAATGATAGTGGAGAATGTTGCTGGAATGAAATATGACCGGGCAAATCGGAGTACCCGGAGAAAACCTATCCCGCGTCCGCTTTGTCCAGCACAAACCTCACATGGAGTGACCGGGAAATGAACCACGGAACCCAGCGGTGAGAGGCCGGCTCGCTGCCGCTTGAGCCATGGAGGCTTTAAATAAATAAATAAATAAATAAATAAATAAATAAATAAATAAATAAATAAATAAATAAATAAATAAATAAATAAATAAGTAATATAATGCAACACTCTTATTAATTACAATAACAAGGTCCTATCCAATGTGGAAGACATTTTCCTAAACACAATTCTTCCAACTTGGAGTGCAGTGCAGATCCGCTGTATGATCGTTCCTTGCCCTCAGAGGAGTGAGCTGTAAAAATTGAGATCTCTTCTTGCAGACGAAGAGCGAAGCTGTGGGAGGGACAGCTGTAAATATATTACTATTGAACTGTAAATCATCTGCAAGTACGAGGTCTGTGAAGTGAGGTCTGGATTGTGGGCGGTCTTTGTCGGTCAGTTGTATTACTAGCAAGATAATTTGATAGAGTTTGTAACTTAGATACACGATACTGTACAAGGCAGCATGGGTGACCATATCGCCCTTGAGTGCACCATGACCGCGATGTTAACAGAAAACCTAGACGTCTTGTCTTGAATGAGACGCTGTCGTCTTCAAATCTGTTGTCCTGATAGGTTTTCCTGCACTCACTATTTTTCCGTTTTTGTTAGAAAAAACAAATTTCTTTTAAACTAGTTGACATACCCGTCCCTGATTGGGTAGTTTTGTACAATTACAGCCGGCCAGCGGTAAAGGGTGGCAGGACTTTAATAATAGCCAGTCGGTGAAATGTTATTGTAGATAAGTACTTAGGACACTGTAGACCGTCACACTGTATATTCTGTCGCTTCTGTGATATTAAAACATGTTGATTAATATATGTCTTATGGCTGGGAGTCATCCGCAAATTTGTGTTACGTGACGTGACAAAATGTGTGACGAAACCATAGCAACCGTGCAGGCTGTGATGTAAGGTATGGATGGGTATCCAGACAATGTTACCTAGCAACCGTGCAGGCTGTGATGTAAGGTACGGATGGGTATCCAGACAATGTTACCTAGAAATCGTGCAGGCTGTGATGTAAGGTATGGATGGGTATCCAGACAATGTTACCTAGAAATCGTGCAGGCTGTGATGTAAGGTACGGATGGGTATCCAGACAATGTTACCTAGCAACCGTGCAGGCTGTGATGTAAGGTACGGATGGGTATCCAGACAATGTTACCTAGAAATCGTGCAGGCTGCGATGTATATTTAGGATCATTTGCATATGTAATGTTCGCACAATCAATCAATCAATCAATCAATCAATCAATCAATCAATCAATCAATCAATCAATCAATCAATCAATCAATCAATCAATCAATCAATCAATCAATCAATCAATCAATCAATCAATCAATCAATCAATCAATCAATCAATCAATCAATCAATCAATCAATCAATCAATCAATCAATCAATCAATCAATCAATCAATCAATCAATCAATCAATCAATCAATCAATCAATCAATCAATCAATCAATCAATCAATCAATCAATCAATCAATCAATCAATCAATCAATCAATCAATCAATCAATCAAACATCATTTTCGACTGTTGTTTACCTAGTTCAAGAAAAAACCACGTATGAGACCAAAATTTGATGTTTACAGAGTAAATTGTTATACTATTTTCCGTATATAGATATATAAAGTGGGCTATGTTTTTTTGTATTTGTATTAACCTACTGAAGAGGGCGCACACGCAGTACAAGTCACTGGTAAGACCACATTTAGAGTGTTGTTGTTGTGTATGGGACCTTCACCAGGATTATGTAATATGAGAGAAGTGGAAAAGTTTCAAAAAAAATAGCACGATTTGTGATTTCCGGCAAAAGACGTAGTGTTACGAAAATCTTGCAACTTTGGGCTGGGAAGACTTCGGAGGTAGGAAACAAACCGGTATATTCCGAGCTGTCACTGAAGAGATAGCGTGGAATGAAATTTGTAGTCGAACACGCTTCAGTGGGGCTATGAAATGTAGGACATGAGAGAGTTGGAAATCAGCGGAACAAATCGGGGTAGAGGAAGAGGACTTAGGAAATGTAAGACTTATGTCTGTTGGGTGACAGCCCTAAATGCATGTTGAACAATGTCGGGGAGTTTCGTGTTGCAAAACTGTCCTGTTGTCAGCTTGAGAAAATATGGGCACATTAGTGCAGTGAAAGTCTACACTAAAAACAATTTGACATTTTATGGGTGAGTTTTATGAGAAGTTTAGAAAGTCACATCGTAAAACGATGTGATGCAGACCAACATTAACTTCGATCATGGATGTCACTGGAGAGAGCCTTTAAGTCATTTAATGTACAGTATCACAATAAATTATTTAAGTTTCAGTATTTTAAGCCTGTTGTTTCTCAGATTCAAGACTTCACAAGAATTATCAATACTTCACAGGTTTACTTGTCTAATCACTTTCAATATTTGACATATATTGAGAAGTCTTCAAAAGTCTTGAAAGTGAATTAGAACATGTTTGAATCGATCAACGAATTGCCGGGTCTTGTCAGAACTGACCAATGGAATTCGAGTTTTAACGGAGCTCTATGCCGTTAGGCATGCTGGGATTGGCTTTCTCGTGACGGACGGATGTTGTATGTGTACGAGGCACATCTCCGCTTATATTCAGTCGACTCCGCAGAGTACTACAATAAAATGAACAAAACGGCAGCTACAAGAAGATTGCAAGTGAGCAGCTTTACTTCACAACACAACCTGCAAGATCACATCGACCATCTGTACTCTGAAGCCTCTCTTTGATAATATGTCTCTCAGTCCTGGCCATCCATCAGTACTTCACATCACAGCCTGCATGGCTTCTAGGTAACATCGCGACAGACAATTTTTATCCCTACTTTTGTTATGGAAATTTTCAGGTGACCCCCTGCCATAAGCCATATATATTTGATGTAAAATCGCATAACAGTCAGGGATAATCGAGGACGCATGTTAGCCCCAGATTATCGTGGAGACTGCATTCCACAGTACTGTTGGCTCCAGTCGGGTGCGTCACAAATGAAACGTGTCCGTTCTTTGAGCTCAAGATTTAGGTCTTCCAAGCTGCCGGATGGAATGAGCGCTTGGAAAGCGAGATGATCTACTTACAGTTACGGATAACATGCTAAAAATAACAACTCAATTAGCGTGGGGGAGTTTCTTCCTTTTGTAGCTAACACCATCGAACTTTCCCTTCTCGTCTCCTCTTATAGCAGCTCTCACTTACTGTGGTCAATGTGCTGGGTTGCAATGTTTGTACAGGGAATCTTTCGAGGTGGGGATTGAGGGCTTGGCTTTCGAGTGATGTAGACCTAAACACGACCCTGGTCCATGTACAGCATGGTCAGTAGAGTAGACGACAACTTGAGATACCACCGGTCTGTTGTGTGTAGTTGCTTTTCGAAGGCAGTGAAAATATTGAAAATAAAATGCGTGAAACAGGAAGATGAAAACATTCAACTTTAGCGGACTTCCAGAGAAGTCCGGAAGGTAGTATTTTTCAGCCAGCTGGGGCACATACATCTGTGCTTTCTACTCTTCAACCGTTTGCAAACCGTTATGAATACGCCCCAGGAGTGAAGACTTTTGAAGGAAGATTTGTTGTAGGGTCTTTAGTAAAATACCATGTGGTAGTGAGAAGTTAATCAGTGCTTTTATGATTTTTCATTCCTGTAATTTTACCACACTATATTTGAATATTTCAGAAAATTCACTAACGTCACTGTAAAGTAGAAATAGCACCTTACATCGGGTGAATAATAAAACAACACTGTAATAGAAACAAATACCTTGAATGTGTAAATCTTCAGCAAGCAACGAGCAACCAGGAGACGAGATGTTAGTATGTAGGTAATGTGCTTTTTTTAATACCAAGATTTGTGCAACATACCCTTAAGGAATAATATTGCATTGAACATTGAATAATACTCCAGAGAGTTTTTGTAGAAATATAATCCAATAAAAGGGCTGCCTAGCCGAGGCGGTAAAGGCGTGCTCGATTCGCTCGAAAAGACGTGTGTTCGATTCCCCTTCAAGAAGTCGAAAAATTTAAGAAAGGAGATTTCCACTTCCGGAGGTGCACATGGCCCTGAGGTTCACTCAGTCTACACCAAGAATGAGTAACAGCTGAATTCCTGGGGGAAAAGACCTAACCACTCTACCTCACCAAGTTCCGAGCTTACGGATAGTGGAAGCCTTTACTTTCCACACCCCCAAGGCCCTTCATGACCTGTACGGAGATGATATTTCTTAAATCCAAAGAAATGACTTGTTCTTCCAGTGCCCTGTCCTTTCCAGATGCTGGCTATCATCATGGATATTTCAGATTTGTTTTCTTTTATTCCTCATGATATGTCCGAAGTATTCCAACGTTTTTTTCTTAGATGAAACTGAGTAATTGTCCTTTTCGTTATTCGGCCCAGTACGTTACCGTTGCTCACTGGTCAACCTATGATATTCTAAGTATAGTATCATTTCAGAGGTTCTGATTTGATCGCCTTCTCAGGCGCTTGGTCAATGTCCAGGATTCAACTCCAAATTTATGGAAATAAAGGAGCGTTTAACTATTCTGAATTTCATATCAAAGTTTTAGGTTTTTACATTTTTAGGCATCGAAACCGAGACCCCTGTGAGCAAAGGCCGGCACGCTAACCCTTTAGCCATGGAGCCGAACTGCATTCTACCTTATTAGTGGCTAGAAAACCTTTACCTGAACGTGATTCTGGCATTTTCTGTTCTCATTCTGATCTCTCTCACTGTCCCAGTACTCATTTAAATTAGATTGACAACGTATTTGAACAAGGCGCAATTATCTTCTAGCCGCTCTACATATTAGCAGCTGAGTTGCATAAATTTTAGGGGTTCTGATGGTTCAGATCGCTAATATTTATGTCCGACTCGTTGGCTGAACGGTCAGCGTACTGGCCTTCGGTTCAGAGGGTCCCGGGTTCGATTCCCGGACGGGTCGGGGATTTTAACCTTAATTGGTTAATTCCTACGGCATGGGGGCTGGGTGTATGTGTTGTCTTCATCATCATTTCATCCTCATCACGACGCGCAGGTCGCCTACGGGTGTCAAATAGAAAGACCTGCACCTGGCGAGCCGAACCCGTCCTGGGATATCCCGGCACTAAAAGCCATACGACATTTCATTTTGCTAATATTTATGAAAATCTCATTACGGTACCGTTGTGCAGGTAGAAGACACTTGAGGGGTTCTGATGGTTCAGATCGCTAATACACTGACTGACAGAGCAAATGCAACACCAAGAAGGAGTGGTTCGAAAGGGATGAAAGTTGGGGAAAAAACGGAGACGGCACGGACGAATAATTCATGTTTATTTCAAACCGATATGCAGGTTACACAATGCGCACGGCATCGACTCAGTAGGATGTAGGACCACCGCGAGCGGCGATGCACGCAGAAACACGTCGAGGTACAGAGTCAATAAGAGTGCGGATGGTGTCCTGAGGGATGGTTCTCCATTCTCTGTCAACCATTTGCCACAGTTGGTCGTCCGTACGAGGCTGG
The DNA here is from genome assembly GCF_040414725.1 of Anabrus simplex. Lineage (NCBI taxonomy): Eukaryota > Metazoa > Arthropoda > Insecta > Orthoptera > Tettigoniidae > Anabrus > Anabrus simplex. The sequence continues at coordinate 512,618,461 of NC_090267.1, forward strand.
GGCAGAGTTTGCAAACGGCGTCCAATGAGATCCCACACGTGTTCGATTGGTGAGAGATCCGGAGAGTACGCTGGCCACGGAAGCATCTGTACACCTCGTAGAGCCTGTTGGGAGATGCGAGCAGTGTGTGGGCGGGAATTATCCTGCTGAAACAGAGCATTGGGCAGCCCCTGAAGGTACGGGAGTGCCACCGGCCGCAGCACATGCTGCACGTAGCGGTGGGCATTTAACGTGCCTTGAATACGCACTAGAGGTGACGTGGAATCATACGCAATAGCGCCCCAAACCATGATGCCGCGTTGTCTAGCGGTAGGGCGCTCCACAGTTACTGCCGGATTTGACCTTTCTCCACGCCGACGCCACACTCGTCTGCGGTGACTATCACTGACAGAACAGAAGCGTGACTCATCGGAGAACACGACGTTCCGCCATTCCCTCATCCAAGTCGCTCTAGCCCGGCACTATGCCAGGCGTGCACGTCTATGCTGTGGAGTCAATGGTAGTCTTCTGAGCGGACGCCGGGAGTGCAGGCCTCCTTCAACCAATCGACGGGAAATTGTTCTGGTCGATATTGGAAGAGCCAGGGTGTCTTGCACATGCTGAAGAATGGCGGTTGACGTGGCGTGCGGGGCTGCCACCGCTTGGCGGAGGATGCGCCGATCCTCGCGTGCTGACGTCACTCGGGCTGCGCCTGGACCCCTCCCACGTGCCACATGTCCCTGCGCCAACCATCTTCGCCACAGGCGCTGCACCGTAGACACATCCCTATGGGTATCGGCTGCGATTTGACGAAGCGACCAACCTGCCCTTCTCAGCCCGATCACCATATTCCTCGTAAAGTCGTCTGTCTGCTGGAAATGCCTCCGTTGACGGCGGCCTGGCATTCTTAGCTATACACGTGTCCTGTGGCACGCGACAACACGTTCTACAATGACTGTCGGCTGAGAAATCACGGTACGAAGTGGGCCATTCGCCAACGCCGTGTCCCATTTATCGTTCGCTACGTGCGCAGCACAGCGGCGCATTTCACATCATGAGCATACCTCAGTGACGTCAGTCTACCCTGCAATTGGCATAAAGTTCTGACCACTCCTTCTTGGTGTTGCATTTGCTCTGTCAGTCAGTGTATTTGTGCAAATCTCACTGCAGAACCGTTGTGCAGGTAGAAGACACTTTAGGGGGTCTGATGGTTCATATCGCTAATATTTATGGAAATCTCACTGCAGAACCGTTGTGCAGGTAGAAGAACACTTTAGGAGTTCTGATAGTTCAGATCACTAATATTTATGCAAATCTCACTACAGAACCGTTGTGCAGGTAGGAGACACTTAGGGGTTCTGATGATTCAGATCTATATGTATATAAATGAATGTTTGTATGTTTGTAAATGACACATCTCCTCCTAAACCACTGGAGCAATTTCAATCAAATTTTGAATACTTATTATTTGCTATCTGGAGACGAGCACTGTGGGGGCGAGTCACCTCTAGCCCCATTAGGTGTGAGGGGTTCGGGGGGTCAGGTAAAAATATAATCGAAAATAGTGTCGAATCCATAGTTTTTGGAGCCGTTGAGGTGAATAGTGACACTCCCGAATTTTTAAAGGTCAAATTTCTGCTCCCATTTGGGTGGGGGCAAGGGGGGTATTGATATATAAAATTAAACGAAAATAGTGTCGAATACATAGTTTTCGGGGTCATCGAGGTGAATTGTACACTCCGGATTTTTAGTATCAGGAGAAAAACCACGTGGGGGTAAGACAGCCCAGGAAACCTTGGGGGCGGGGGGCAAGGGGGGTCAGATATACAAATTAACGAAAATAGTGTCGAATCCATACTTTTCGGGGTCGCTGAGATGAATAGTGACACTCCCGATTTTTTTAAACTCAAAGTTTAACCCCCTTTAGGGGGGAGAGTAAAACATAATAATAATCGAATATACTGCCTAATCCATCGTTTTCTGAGTCGCTGAGATGAATTGTAACATTCCGGATTTTTAAAGTCCAACTTCAGCCCCCTTTGGCATAGAGGGTGAGGAAGGATGAAAAAATAAATTGTAAAAAATGCCCAAGGTGATAGACGTGTTTATGTTCCAGTATGACTATCAAGTATGACTTACTACCTGAAAAACGTACTGTGGGAGAAAGACGCCCCTAGAACCACTTCGGAAGTGGGTGAAATATATAATCCAAATAAATAAATAGAAGTCAGTTTGGCGCGATCTATATATACTGTAGTATATACAGTATATATAAATTAAGGCATGAAAATGAAAACAGGCGTGAGCTAATGAGACCATTCTAGGTATCCTAGAAACTTAAAACTTGGTATCAGGCAACCTGATGACTTCAGGATCCCTAGAAAAATGTAAAATTCTCAAAATTGTCTGAGAGGGACACGCTGGGAGTTTCAAATCTGCATAAGAACACAGTCGGTGATATTCATCCAGAACGATAACCTATAGGTTTCATTGGCTTAAAAGTTTCCTGAAAGTCCTAATTTTTAACCCCCTACCCCGTATCAAGATGGCAGCACTATCTCCCAGACGAGTTAGAAAATTGAAATTTGGCAAAATTATAGCTTTCAGCCTGTAACCGACGGAAAATTTACGAGATATTTAAACATTTTATTTTTTACTCCCGGAAAATATCGAAATATGGAGGCAATTTTAATGACGGTGCAGACTTCCTTTCGAGGTATTTGGTGGCTAAACGGTAAGTCGTATTACAAAACAGATGGCACAATCTCGTTCAATTTGGAGCGATCTACAACTTTGGTCCTATGACTTTTTGTCGTATCTCTATCCCTTATATTAAATTTGGCTCTATTTCTGGATTACTTAAATTTTGCACTTTGTACTCGTATAATAGATGGTTTGACTCACTTATAGGAAAGAAGGGATCATCAAATTCTACACGAATATTGGCCCACCCAGCCAAATTCTATGTTTGAAGCTGTCGCATAAGTATCTGAAAAGTAATTCACTGTGTGAAAACCTTACAAAAATTTCACCCTATTCAACGTTTCTAAAATAATCTTGCCTTTAAACAGATGAGATACGAGGAAATATCATACGGCCAGCCATTTGGATCGCTAAATGAGGCCAGAGGCGTCTTTTCATACTATCCGTTTTTCAATATGAATGCACCGTTTAGCAGCAGCTATTCTGTAAATGAAGGTGAACATGCATATACTTCCGTATGTCGACCTACATTATTAATTTAAGTCGATTTGTAGCGATCTAGAAGGGAGTGTGTCTTACATTGTAATTAATACTTTACAAATCAATAGTGACTGTCAGCAGGAAGGCGTCTGCTGTTGTAATCAGTACTCCTCACATCAACTTTAACTAGCAATAGGAATGGGGTCCTTCTGTGTAACATAGTAATGTATAATTCCCTTCTTGATTTGACTAGCAGAAGGCAAGGGAGCGTGCATTTTTTGTAACTCTTTTACCTGATTCTCTTTATCATTCGGTATATGTGCCCCCGATTATAAACAAATTTACCCATGAAAATGTGACTGACGTTACGCATAGTGAAATGCGGCCGACAAGTGGACCTGTCGTTATCATCGCAACTCCGCAACTCGCACTTTACATAGGAAACAACGACTGCGGACCTCCCTATGCTTTTTCTCGGATAACGCTAAGAGACATGCAATTAAAAAATTCTTATTCACTTCATGTACAGCAATTTACTTCGATATCCGCACACATTGCAGAATACCGTAGCGAAGCACGGGTACATTTGCTAGTTGCTTATATTTATGCAAATCTCACTACAGAACCGTTGTGCAGGTAGGAGACATTTTAGGGTTTGTGGTGGTTCAGATCGCTAATATTGATGCAACTCTCACTGCAGAACCGTTCTGCAGGTAGGAGACGTTTTAGGGGTTGTGGTGGTTCAGATCGCTAATATTAATGCAAATCTCACTGTAGAACCGTTGTGCAGGTAGGAGACACTTTAGGGGTTGTGATGCTTGAGATTGCTACTATTTATTCAATTCTCACTGCAGAACCGTTGTGCAGGTAGAAGACTCTTTAGGGGTTGTGATGCTTGAGATTGCTACTATTTATTCAATTCTCACTGCAGAACCGTTGTGCAGGTAGAAGACTCTTTAGGGGTTGTGATGCTTGAGATTGCTACTATTTATTCAATTCTCACTGCAGAACCGTTGTGCAGGTAGAAGACAATTTACGGGTTCTGATGGTTCAGAGTGCTAATATTTATGCAAATCTCATTACAGAACCGTTGTGCAGGTAGAAGACTCTTTAGGGGTTCTGATGGTTCAGATCGCTAATATTTGTGCAAATTTCACTCCAGAACCGTTGTGTAGGTAGGAGACACTTTAGGGGTTCTGATGGTTCAGATCGCTAATATCTATGGAAATCTCTCTGCAGAACCGTTGTGCAGGTAGAAGACACTTTAGGAGTTCTGATAGTTCAGATCACTAATTTTTATGCAAATCTCACTACAGAACCGTTGTGCAGGTAGGTGGTGGTTCAGATCGCTAATATTGATGCAAATCTGCAGAACCGTTGTAAATGTTGGAGACACTTTAGGGGGTCTGATGTTTCAGATCGCTAATATTGATGCAAATCTCACTGCTGAACCGTTGTGCTGGTAGAAGACACTTTAGGGGTTCTGATCGCTAATATTGATGGAAATCTCACTGTAGAACTGTTGTGCGGGTAGGGGCACTTTAGGGGTTCTTATGTTTCATATCGCTAATAGTTATGCAGATCTCACTATAGAACCGTTGTGCGGATAGAAAATTCTTGCGGCTTGATTGAATACGTTTACATTCTAACTGGAATGAAATGGCGTATGGCTTTTAGCGCTTGGAGTGTCCGAGGACATGTTCAGCTCGCCAGATGCAGGTCTTTTGATTTACTCCCGTAGGCGACTTGCGCGCCATGATGAGGATGGAATGATAATGAAGACGACGCATACCCCGAGCCCCCATGGCATCGAAATTAACTAATGATGGTTAAAATTCCCGACCCTATCGGGAATTGAACCCGGGGCGCCTGTGACCAAAAGCCAGCACGCTAATCATTTAGCCATGGAGCCGGGCTGCATTCTGCATTAATAGTGGCTAGAAATAATTTCCCTTCTCATTGTCATGAACGTGATTCTGGCATTTTCTGTTCTCATTCTGATCTCTCTCACGGTGCCAGTACTCATTTAGATAGTCACACGTAAACAGAACTATTTAATACGCATGATACATAGGTATCCAACACAACCTTTGACCTCGGCGCCATCTATCAGTAGCTGTTAACTCAGGAGAGTACAAACTGTGCTACTGGTTTTGGAAATTAACATTTATCTGTTGCGATAATGACAATTTATTTTTGAGGAACTGAATGTATGTTGGGCTGGTATTTATCATTCAGCCGAAGTGCGTGGCAGAACAGGGGATGGAAAGCTACTGTGCTAGTGAGGGGAAACTGCCCATCTTGTTGTTGCTTGCTGCGAGACATCTGAGTTGTTGAACCTTGACCGGTGAACTCACATCCTGAGTGTCTGGTTCATGGTGCGGGCAATATGTTCCAGATCAGTCCTTCTTTGTTTAGAGAGTCCACAAAACACAGTGATGGTGCAGCATACAAGCCTGCTACGTCAACTGCACTGGAGAGGACCGTCCTTATACAGGACTGATATAATGTATAACCAAGAGAACCAGTTTGTGAGAAGCGAAACTCCAGCACTAAGGCGGCTCCGAAAACCGTAAATCTCTTTGTAATTAGCGGAACGTAAAATCAGTAACATCATTCTTTCAAAGATTGATATGCGACTCCTTGACTGAATTGTCCCCATTGAGGCCTTCTCTTCAGAGGACCCCGGTTTCAATTTCCGGTCATGTCGGGGATTTTAATAGAGTCTTATTAGTTCTTTTCGTTTGGAGACTGGGTGTTTGTGTTTGTCACAACGCTCTCGTCTTCAGCACACAACCAATCAACACAGAAACACGCAATCCATAGGGGGTTGGTGTCAGGAAGGGCATCGGGCCGTAAATCCATCTGTGCGACACAGTTCGCACCACGATCCTACAGTGGAGGTAAAAATCGGAAGAATAAGAAGAAGAAGAAAGGAGATTCTTTTAAAGATTGTTCTGTAACATTATTCATCCTTAGCATATTGATGGATCGTAATGATCGCTAGGTATTTGATGTTAGGTAAATGCTTATCAAATAATCATGTTTTTACATCTTGCTTTACGTTGCACCAACGCAGATAGGTCTTATGGCTACGATGGGGTAGGAAACAGTTAGGAGTTGGAAGGAAGCGGCTGTGGCCTTAAATAAGGTACACCGGGCGAGTTGGCCGTGCGCGTAGAGGCGCGCGGCTGTGAGCTTGCATCCGGGAGATAGTAGGTTCGAATCCCACTATCGCCAGCCCTGAAAATGGTTTTCCGTGGTTTCCCATTTTCACACCAGGCAAATGCTGGGGCTGTACCTTAATTAAGGCCACGGCCGCTTCCTTCCAACTCCTAGGCCTTTCCTATCCCATCGTCGCCATAAGATCTATCTGTGTCGGCGCGACGTAAAGCTCCTAGCAAAAAGAAAAAAAAAGAAAAAAATTAAGGTACAGCCTCGGAATTTGCCTGGTGTAACACCATGGTAAAGCATCTTCAAGGCTACCGATAGTGGGGTTCGAACCAACTATTTGCAGAATGCAGTCTCACAGCTGCGCGACCTTAACCGTATGACAACTCGCTCGGTACCTGACTGCTAAAGCTTCATGAAGTACAGGGAAGTTTTATTACTGTAATCAGGCCGTCATTGGTAATGTAATATAATATTTACGCGTTTGCAACAGCTCACTAAATCATGTGGTGTACGAGATCATTGCCTCATCTGGTCGTTGGCCGTGAATTACAATGTGGCCTTCACGGAGCTGTCTGCTATACCCCGCCTGCCTTCGTACATACATACATACATACATACATACATACATACATACATACATACATACATACATACATACATACATACATACATACATACATACATACATACATACATACATACATACATACATACATACACACATACATACATACATACATACATACATACATACATACATACATACATACATACCTACATACATCTTAATTATAGGGTGTTATGTTTTCCTGTGATGAGTCTGCAAACTTTGCGCCTTCAAAATCCTCTACAGTATTTGCAGCTACCTCTGCGGTCTCATTTAGTTCCATACCTCAAAATCGTCACCTTGGTTTCCCTCTACCTCTCTTACCCCCATGGTTGAGTACATTGTTCTCCTAGGGAACTTATCCTTCTCCATTCGCCACACATGACCTAAACACGGAAGTCATTCTGTTCGCACATGGAGTTCATTCCTAACTTAGGCTTTATCCCTTCATTTTGAATACCCACCTGCCATTCTTCCCATCTGTTTGTAACTGGAATCATTCTCTCTACCTTCATGTCAGTTCCTTGTAACTTATGAATAAGATATTCTGAGTCCACCCAACTTTTACTCCCGTAAACCAAAGTGGATCTCGAAAACAGATCAATGTGAAGATAATTTCGTCCGAGTGTTGACTTAAGCGGACAGTCTGGAGATAAAGAGATATTTTTAGCTAATACATGAATTTTCACGAACCTTTGTGGGAATGTCATCTAAATAAAAGTAGGTATACCCCAAAACCCTCCATGGCATTACAGCCCTTCAAGGGCCTTGGCCTAGCAAGCGACCGCTGCTCAGCCCGAAGGCCTGCAGATTACGAGGAGTCGTGTAGTTAGCACGACGAATCCTCTCGGCCGTTATTGTTGGCTTTCTCATCGTCAGGTAGCTCCTCAATTCTAATCACGTAGGCTGAGTGGACCTCGAACCAGCCCTGAGGCCCAGGTAAAAATCCCTGACCTGGCCTGGAATCGAACCCGGGGCTTCTGGGTAAGAGGCAGGCAGGCTACCCCTAGACCACGGGGCCGGTAAAAGTAGGGATACCACGGAAACGTATTTCATATACAAATGAAGGAGCCGTGATGCTACGCACGTACCTGTCATAGTCACATTGTTTGCCTGCACTATGAACAAACTAGCTGATGTTCCCGAGCTTCGCTACGGGATTCTCAGAAAGACTGTCTTGGTGGTTTTCCTAACTGAATTCAACATACGTCATTACAAAAACGTCAGTAGGAATGTAGCGATTGAAAGCAATGTTATCATATAAAATACTCGATCAAATGAAAAACCGCACACTTTATCACTGTCAACGAACAGTACTACGGTGCCGATCTAAGAGTCCAAAGTTCCAGAGCTGGAATGACCAGGTCGCAGACTGCCGTGAACACTCCTCTGTCATTATTCCGTTAAATATGCACACTACTCATTCCAGTCAGTGCCTCAGAGTAGGGATTGTATAGCTCGAATACTATGATGAACCAGTGTGTTACGTACCAGATATATCAGAAAATGTATGAACCAGAGGAATGGCATGCTAAAGAAGAAAGTTATCTTACTCCCCAGCTACTTCCCGCCAATATACAGGCAGGCTGTTACAGTCGGTACGACCAAGCGAGTTGGCCGTGTGGTTAGGGGCGCGCAGCTGTGAGATTGCATCTGGGAGATAGTGGATTCGAACCCCACTGCCGGCAACCCTGAAGATGGTATTCGGGAGATGGTGGGTTCGAACCCCACTGTCGGCAGCCCTGACGATGGTTTCTCCGTGGTTTCCAATCTTCACACCAGGCAAATGCCGGGACTGTACCTTAATTAAACCCACGGCCGCTTCCTTCCACTTCCTAGACCTTTCCTATCCCATCGTCGCATAAGACATATCTGTGTCGGTGCGACGTTAAGAAAAAAAGGATGGTATTCCGTGGTTTCCCATTTTCACACCAGTCACACCAGGCTGTACCTTAAAGCCAAGGCCGCTTCCTTCACACCACTATTCATTTCCTATCCCATCGTCGCCATATGACCTACCTGTGTCGGGGCGACGTCAAGCAAATTAAAAAAAACCTCGGTACGCTGCAGTAATCCTATCTATCGGGGATGAGAGGAAACAGAAGACAAAAAACACATCACAACAAACAATGGTCAATGTAGTGTTATTGTTGATAAAGTTTTTGAGCTTTCTATATTGCAGGCATTCACATTAGTTTTCTTTCGACTCTGTGATATTAGGGTGTCTTACAAAATTATTTATATCGTAGACTGTAGTTCCTTATTCTCAGACTTTACATACCGATTTTCACTAAATTCTGTTTACCCATTTTCTCGTGACTCGGCGCTGATATGGACTTAGTAACAAAAATCCAAGTTCATGAATATCTCCGATTAAATGCGGTACGGTAACAATGTATAAGACATAAGTGATCGGAAATTTAATAACTTCTTACATAACTACTACTAACGACATAACCAAAGTTAGGTTAGTTATGTAGTATTTATCGATACGACCACTAATAACGTAAATAACTTATTTGAGAATTACATTTCAGACCTTCCCCTAAACTACCATTTCACTCAGCGTGAATAAAATAATTTGTAGCCTAGATGGCAGTGGTTCATCACCCGTCATTACATACCGATTTTCATTAAATTCTCTTCAGCCGTTTTATCGTGATGCGTGTACAGACAGACAGACAGACAGACAGACAGACAGACAGACAGACAGACAGACAGACAGACAGACAGACAGACAGACAGACAGACAGACAGACAGACAGACAGACAGACAGACAGACAGACAGACAGACAGACAGACAGACAGACAGACATTACGGAAATGTAAAAAAATGCATTTTCTTGTTACTGTGGACATGACCGATACAGAAATACCATTCTTTTCAAATTCTGAGCAATGTACAGACACAACTCTTATTATATATATATATATATATAGATTAAATAAGAAGCACGTTATGGTAAGCCGCAGTTCGTAGTCAGAATCCATCATGCCGTCTGTGTGGTAAAAGTCTATCTGTATATTCGCTTAATTATCCTGCAGTTTTTGATCTAAAGCTTGGTGTTGTGTCGTAGAAAGAAATGGTACTTTTTATCACAGTTCTTCTATATAGAACGGTTGTCTTGTGAGCTCATAGGTTAGTCTCGAGGGGGCGTTTCTTGCCAGACAGAGATACATGGGCTTCACTCCTTACAGTGTAGCTACGTTATCCTCCGACAGGTGTTCCCAGGTAATGTCTAAGGCGTACGTCATGATGAGGTCTGTTTGTACGTAGACTTTTTTCTGTTAGCAGCATATAAGTTATTAGGAACGCTCTGCCATCTGTTGAATATATTTGCAAGCTGAGGAAGGTTATAGAATCAAAGAGTATCTGGCAGGGAATACTATTCCTCCATCATCAGAGGAAGTGTATACTCTCCGGCTTCACAGAGAGTCGCTTAGGAATCTGCTAAGTACAGAATGTATTGCGGGATGGGGTAAGCCGTAGCCTGCAATTATTAGAGTGATCGTATAATGATTTGATTTTGTGATTACTCAAAACTGGCTGAACTTAGAGACCTATCAGTGTCTCAGGTAATTCCGGAGAAAATAGAACAAGAATGAAGCAGTAGAACGGACGGACGGATTTGCCAAAGTAAAGTCTTTTAATACATAGATTATACTTCAATTGCATCAGTACTTTTCCAAGGAAAACTTTGCCTTGGAGAATATCTTTGTTGACAAAGGAGAGTTTGTCATGAAAAAGATTCAGCGGCATATTGCGAACGGACGTTATAATGAACATTCCGTTTGTAGTGTTGTGGCATTGAAGTATTCCCACTTCTCACTGCACGGTGAGTACCGTTCTTTAACACAACATTTACCTAGATCTAATAAATCACTTAGCTTGCTGTGGTGTCGCTACCAGCGCGCTAGTCGGCACTGTAAGTAGCAAAGCATTTTTCTCTTGGGAAAATCAAACGATCATAAATATGTCTCTCGATCATGGCTAGCCATCAACGGCTGCAACCAGCCATAAGACACTCCAAGCACGGTTGCTAGGTAACATTGTCTGACCATCCATACCTTACATCACAGCCTGTACGGTTGCTATGGTTACACTTCCGTCACACATTTTGTCGCGTTACGTCACACAAATTTGCGGACGGCCCTCAGTCATAAGGTCATAACACGTACATATGTCAAAATCTCTTCCCTTGCAACCCTCGTGTCTTTGGTGTGCTGAAAAAGGGAATACTGGTACCATCAATAACCAGCGTCCTTCATTGCTGAGTGCAGGGAAACTTGTTCAGACGCCTGAGGAGTAGGTGTCGTTCTGATATAGTGTGTACACATAGAGTGAGTTTCTAGACATCAGCATATGTTTCAATTGAACACTATACGAGGCTGTAAGCCAGAATAGCCAAAGGATGGTGTTTAAGATAAACAGGGAGGCAGTATAATAGCGTGTAATAGAGAGGAGTGCGTGAATAATTTGTGCACTCGAACATAAACTGGTTGTTCGGCCAGCGGGCAAGCGAAGTATAGACGCCACGAGTGACTGCTAAAATAATCGAACCGCCAAGTGCGTGTAGACGCCTACCTTATGACGTGACGCACTCTCAAAAGGTCTTGCTTGCTGACTGAATGAGGCTTCCCAAGAAATTACTCACTGCAATGGAAACTTCTTGGAAGTCAGTACACACCCACCTCCTTTGTGTCAAGTCATTATTGGGTTGATTTGGTGCAGAGCAGTCTGATTTGAATTCCAGACAAGTGACTTAAGAGGAGGCAAAGCACAGCTGCATTTCAGATAGTTACACATATTTTAAAATAAAGACGAGCAGTGCGCCTTCAAAGAAGGAACAATTATGCGATGCTTTCTTAACGTACGTTGCCCAAACCATCAAAAATATGTACTAAAGTCCGGAACGGTTCACAGCTGTCTTTATGCAACGAAATGAACAAGGCTGTGGAAACACCACGAGACTTCGAGCAACCTGAAAGTAAGAGTGGTAAACTGTGATACTAATACCTTTCGTGCCAGGGAGTACAAAGTACAAGTAACTGATTTAGTTTTCAATATTTAGAAGAAGAAAACGAATATTCAACAAAATAAAATGCAATTTTCTGAAGTGTATTGATGTTCATTTCAAACGGTCTACATTTAAAAATGTATCTGTTTTGAAAATTTCAAACATATGTCCTGAGTTGCTGCTACTTTTGACTTATACCCTTTAGCCCCGGCACGAAAGGTACATCGATGTGAGCCGCGGACGTTGAGAAAGATAAGGATGAATACGATCGATTTGACTGAATTTTTTTATTGGATAAGGATGTTGAAAGTTCCACAAACGAGTCCGTCCAAAAAAATTAAATTGAAGAGCTAGATTGGGCTCCGTCAATTAAAATACAAAATACGGAAAAATTAATCATCAGTGCAAATCTAAACGACAGAGGCCACTTGGAAAAGCCTCACCATGAGGATTACCCAGATTACCGGCAGATGTACATTACATGATGTAATCAAGCAAGTTATTGACAGGGAATCATGCAGAAAAATTATCTGTGATATCTCAATCACAGCCACATTTTCTACAGTTTGAAGCGAAAATCAAACTTCAAATAGCCAGATGAACAACAATACTGAATATATATATAATGAATTGAAATTTAACCTCGATTATTTTGTAAAAATATATGAATTTCATAATCGTACATTATTCCAGTGTAACTCAGTGTCGGTGATCAATCGAGTCCGGATTTTTAGGCAGTCATAAGTTAGGATGTCAACTTACCGAAGCGGGTATCGAATATAGTCTACCCTACACAACGGTCATGTTATGAGTATAGTCTACCCTACACAACGGTCATGTTATGAGTATAGTCTACCCTACACAACGGTCATGTTATGAGTATAGTCTACCCTACACAACGGTCATGTTATGAGTATAGTCTGCCCTACACAACGGTCATGTTATGAGTATAGTCTACCCTACACAACGGTCATGTTATGAATATTGCATGGACTTTAGGGTTACGGCCCATCAGAACCCCTAAATTTTATGTTACTTTTGCTACACAACGGAAGAAGTCTAATAACCAAATTAATTTGCATTCTAACCTATTACTGCCGACTCTGGTGATAAATAACCATGCACTTAGTTCATAACGTTTGCCTGAGTTCTCAATCATTTGGTTGTTCAGTTCATGACAGCGGAATTCTTTTTGCCATGAAGATATCATGAAAGTTCGTTAAGGTACAATGTAATTCCACTTCTCTTTAAAACTATCTTGATAATAATAACAACAACAATAATAATGAAGTCCGCCCCTGTGGTGTAGTGGTTGGTGTGGTTAGTTGCGACCCCCGAGGCCAGGTTCGATTCCCAGCGCTTCCACGAAATTTGAAAAGTGGTACGAAGACTGGAACGGGGTACACTAATCCTCGGGAGGTAAACTGACTGGACAGGGTTCGATTACCAGCTCAGCCATCCTGGCACTGGTTTGCAACTTCTCCTCCAGGCAAATGCCGGGATGGTACCTAAGTTAAGGCCATAACCACTTCCTCCCCTCTTCCTTGTCTATCCTCTCCGATCTTTCCATCTCCCCACAAGGCCCCTATTCCGTATAGCAGGTGAGGCCGCCTGGGCGAGGTAATGGTCCTCCATTCCAATTGTATCCCCCGACCCAATGTCTCATGCTCCAGGAAACTGCCCTTGCGGCGGTAGAGGTGGGATCCCTCGCTGAGTCCGAGGGAAAATCCAACCTTGGAGGGTGAGCAGATTAAATAAGAAACAAAAAGCGTATGGCCTCAGCTACCGTATGAAGGCATTCTAATCTGATGCCATTTAGGTTGCCTGCGTGTACATTTATACCTACCATTTTACGCCAGCAGATGGCAGATAAAGCAGGTCGCTATTGGAGTAATCTATGGCACAGTTTTAATTAATTTAGTTAGATAAATATCAAATGTGTCAGTAGAGACGCTGATGCACACAGGGAGCGTCTCAGTCCAGGGGCTGAACACCTCATCTCTACATGGGAATCGTAAAATTCATAGGAACATCTGTACTTTCTGTCGAAAGTTGAGTGCAGGTACTCACACATGACAAATGTGCTTCGTCGTCAATAAAAGAACTGGAGAAAACATTCGTTCACCTTACCTTTCCTCGTATTTACTTCGTTACTTGCTTCTTCTTGACCAGCATTCTGGCCTGACTTGTGAAAATATAGAGTCAAATTGGAAGCATACTGGATGACGAGGCAGGAGGATTTGGTCAAACAATTTATAAGACTTTTTTTAGTGCAAAAACCGGGACGATAAAATGGAAGTTTCGAAATTTTGAATAAAATATAGTTTTTTCATTGTAGGAGCAGCGTGCCTTCTTTTTACCCAGAGGCATTGGATTTGATTTCAAGGCAGGTCATACATTTGTACCTCGATCTGGTTCAGCCAACGTGATTACAGTTGAGGAGCTATCTGGCGGTGTATATGGCGGCCCCGCTCTAGACAGCCAAGAACAACGGCCGAGAGGATTCGTCGTGCTGACCATACGACACCTCGTAATCTGTTCCGCAATAGGGCTTGGTTTGATTTGCTTTTTGTTGTTTTTTCTTTTCGCTACTTAATTAACGTCCCACTGACACGACCAAGGTTTTCGATGACGCAAGAATGAGAAAGGGCTATTAGTGGGAAGGAAGCGTCCATAGTCTTCATTTAGGTACAGCATTTACCTGGTGTGAAGGTGGGTAACCACGGGAAACCATCTTCAGGGCTGCCGACGGTGGATTCGAACGCGCTCTCTCACAGCTGCGCGCACGGTGAACGCTGTATGATGCTTTCAGAGACAAACATCTGTTATTCACTGAAAGACTGAAAGTTTGTATAATTTCTTAGTGCTATGTTATTGTATATAGACACTATGTAAAAGATTTACGATGTTTAAAAAAAGCGTCGCACTTAGTAACCACTGAAACGAACACAACTACTGTCTCGGAACGGCTCGCAAAGTGCGATGTAACAATGTAATTGACGAAACCATAGGTCACATCTAACTCTTCGTCAGATGTGAACAGTCCTGTAATCAAACTTCCTGTCATGTTTCATCATGATTGTTAAGGCGTTATGGTTTGACTGTTCGAGTCCTGTTGTTGGAACAAGTTTCACCATCAGCATGTTGGCCGGCAGGCTAGGGGAGGTGGTGGCATACAATCTCTCATCACTAGAGTGCGTGCCAAAAGCCTGGATTCAATTCCAAACCTCTCCGCAGTGCTCATATGGCGCTGTTGGTGGTGATTCGTCCGTCCAATGGGGAGTTTAAGCTTTCAGCAGACCCTTTGGTGTTATTCGATATGAGTAGGCTACGTGCCGACACCAGGTTTCACCCTCTTCCTACCTCATGATCATAATCATCCAACACCCACACGCTCAGGTCGCTCATGGGAGATACTCCCGGCACAGGAAGCCATAACATAAATATACATGAAAGAGCGCGTCACTTCGCGGCGAAAGTGAATCCAGATTTATCAAAGCAAGGTAGTCGCGATCAACGATATTCTCTAAGAAGTACCTTAAGGGGACGGTCTGGAGATAAAAATGGATATTTCGGTCATTTTGAAAAAAACAAAAACATTTTCATGGCTAAAATTGAAAGAATTGAGTTTCTTCTTTCTTGTCTCGAAGTTGCCAGACTGTACACAGCAGTCTTCTCCTCTCACAGCTACATTAGCTATAATGGAATTTTTGATTGTAGAATATTTCAAGTAGTAGGGATCTTTAAATGCAAAATTATACAACATAAAAATTACACAACTTTAGTCCAATACATCTCCTAATATATGTACAGGAAAAATATACACAGTGCTTCTTAAACGAGTATTATCCACTTAATTCCAAATTTTCATTAACATCTCATTTAAGTTTCATGAAAAGGTTTCAGAAGATCTTTTCAAAACTTTTTTTGAAAAGCTGTTACTCCTGTATATTTTAAAAGAGTTTACTAAAAACAGCTTTGGCAAATCCGTCCGTCCGTTCTACTGGACCGAGTTGCTTCATTTTCGGTTTATTCTCCCCTGAATTACCTGCCGGTGAGTCACGAGACTCAGATAGGCCCCTAAGTTCAGCCAGCTTTGTGTAATCATAAAATCAAATCATTATATGGTCACTCCAATAATTGCAGGGGAAGAATTACCCTAACCCGCAATACATTCTGTACTCAGCGACTTCCTGCGCGACTAACACTTTCATTAATATTCTGATTTATATGATTTTCATATTTGGTAATGTCATTGCATGCATCTATGTTTGATTACTATCTCTGAAGCCGGAGAGTATACTCTTCCTCTGATGATGGAAGAATACTCTTTGATTCTATAACTTTTCTCAGCTTGCAAATATATTCAACAGATGGCAGGGCTTTCCTAACAACTTAAATGCTGCTAAAAGAAAAAAAGTCTACGTACAAACAGACCTCATCATGACGTACGCCTTAGACATTACCTGGGAGCACCTGTCGGAGGATAACTCAGCTACACTAGAAAGAGTGAAGCCCATGTATCTTAGAAATGTTCTCTGCCTGGCAGAAACGCCCCCTCGAGACTAACCTATGAGCTCCCAAGACAACCGTCCTATATAGAAGGACTGTGATTAATAATGCCATTGCCTTCCACGACACAATCCCAAGCTTTAGATCAAGAACTGCACGATAATACTATGTAGTTGTAGAAAATTAGTTCTGATAGGGAAATAAAGCCGTTTCGGGGCCATGACTACACTGACTTAGCAAATGTCATGGGATAGTCACCTAATAGCGTGTGGGGCCTCTTATGGCCCTGTGAACTGCAGTGAGACGTCGTGGAAGTGAGTCGACAAGTCCCTGGTAGTCCTCTGGACGCAGCTGACACCAAATCGTTTGCAGAGCGGCTGGTTCGTGGGTGCAGGATCCATGGCACGGAGCCTGCTTTCCAGGACATCCCAGATATGCTTGATAGGGTTCATATCGGGGCTCCTGGGTGGCCATGGCAGTCGTTGCACCTCCGCTGCATGTTCCTGGAACCATTCCTGGTCAACGTGGGAGCGATGTGGCGGCGCGTTATCATCTTGAAACACCGCAGAACCGTCTGGGCGCTGGAAGGCCAAAAATGGGTGGAGATGGTCTCCGAGCAGCTCAACATACCGCGTACCATTCAAAGTCTCTTCCAGAACAACTAGGGGGCCCATTTCATAGCAGGAAAATTCACCCCAGACTATAACAGAGACACCAGCGCCCTGGACCACACCTTCGAGGCAGGCGGGGTCCATCGCTTCATGTGGTCTGCCCCATACACGGTGCCTCCCATCGGCATGGTGCAGTTGAAATCGCGATTCGTCCGACCATATCACGTTACGCCATTGTTCCAGTGTCCATCCCTGGTGACTGGCGACAAATGCGCGGCTTTGTGCCCGATGACGTTGGGTTAACATTGGCATCCGTGTGCGGCGCCGGCTCCCATACCCCATAAAACCCATGTTCCTACGGATTGTCCACTGGGAGAGGTGTCTAGCACGGCCTGTGTTGAATTGAACCTGATTTGTTGCACGGTTGCCCGTCTGTCACTATTAACAATACGTCTCAGATGTCGCCGGTCACGGTTATCGAGGGTGGCTGGACGGCCGGTCGTTCGTCTGTTGTGGACGGTGACACCCGCATTCAACCATTCACGATACACCGTGGACGCCGTTGATAGTGTGAAGCCGAATTCCGCACCACTTCCGAAATCGCACTTCCTATCCGTCGGGCACCGACCACCATACCCCGTTCGAACGGTGTCAGCTCACGACGACGTTCCATGTTACACTTGTCACAAGCACAGCCACTGCTCACAAGGTCTCCTATACAGCTGCCGCTGGCACAGGGGGCGTGTGGTGAGGAGACAACACACCTGCGCATCAGTGCTGCGCTATCCCATGACATTTGCTCAGTCAGTGTATATAACACTGTATTTTCTTCTACGTATGAAGAGTGTGCCCGAAGTTTTTGGACAACTTTATTTTTACACCTTATGCAGGTTTTTAGTTATTTTATGAGAAGAAAATAAATGAAACCAAACCCTATGCTGCAACAGTCCAGAAGGACCATGGCCTACCAAACGATCGCTACTCTGTCCGAAGGACTGAAGATTACGAGGCGTGATGTGATCAGCACGACGAATCCTCACGAATGCTTAGGAACCCTCCCCGTGGCTTTTTGGTACAGAGCCGCCATATCACCGTCCGGCAGTTCCTCAATTGTAATCACGTAGAGTGAGTAGACTTCGAACAGCCCACACATCCAGGTAAAAGTCCCTGAATCCCTGACAAAGCCAGGAATTGAACCTGGAGTCTCCGGGTAAGAGGCAGGCACGCTGCCCCTACACTGCGGGGCCTGCATTTTATGGCGAGTCTGTAATAATTGTTACAGAAATAATAATAATAATAATAATAATAATAATAATAATAATAATAATGCTGTACTTCTGTTTCTTAGTGTGTAGTGATTTCACGATATTTTTTCACTGGCTTTACAACATAACCATTCTAATGCCGTGGTAGAAGATTAGTCTAAAATTCGTATCCGATTTGTTTTTCAAGTCTTATTAAATTTTATGGACTACCTATTTTTCACATGTAGGATATTAGTTTTCAGAATTTATCCTTTTATTCTATCTAATTTATTTCATCTTCATTTAATCTCACCACTCTTCATTCTTGTATTATTATCGATTCAATTTATATTAAATCTAATTATTGTAAAGTATTACAATGTAATGTATGTATATTTCAGTGCCTGGTTAGAAGGCTGCAGGCCTTAATCTTGCCAGGTAAAATAAAACATTACTATAACATTAGTAAACATACCAACAACAACGATGGTAAACTTTGCTCACCTCTGTGAGGATATTAATTTTACGACTTATATTCCCAATACTTTTGTTTTGTGTCTTAGTAGATACTGCCTCCTCTGTAAATACTGGAACCTTCTTTAAAAACGTTCTGTATATGGTTTCACATTCAGAGTGTTACATGTTGCAGAATTCCCTTACTCTTGCCCTTAGCATTAATGATACAGCTGTGACGCAGGGAAGAGCATCAATAAATATGACGTTAACGTATGCTGGTGGTTTATTTGTATTAACTACCAAAAAATGGAGAAACACGTGTGGCAATGTTTGATGAATGTTAAAAGCAAGGAAGTGAAGTGTTTGCTTGTCTGTTCCAGACCCAACGCGTGCGTGGTGGAGGAAGTCCCGGGCACGAAACACCGCTACTACACTGACTGCAAGTATTGGAGGAATCGAGAAATATGTGGTCAGAAAACGTAAGTATCTAGCCTTCATTATTCACCTGCGAACGCTTCAAATTCTGTGCCAAACCATACAAAACCTCTGGAGCCGGCAAACTGTTGAATAAACAAAACCTCGTATGTGACAAGGCTCTTCCCATTGGTCACGCCTTCCAGTCACATATGGAAATGATCCTCGTAGTGTTCATTTTCCTATCGTTATGAGTAAAGGAAAATGAATCTTACGGTACTGTAGGAATGTAAGTACCAGGTGTATGCATAAGTTTTTGTGGTAAAGAAAACACGTGATTTTCAAGGTAAATTCATGTTTTGTTTATTCAAAGTATTGGCCATCGGCTTCAACACACTTCGCCCATCTTTCAGGTAAGTTATGAATACCATGCCAGAAATACTGCTTGTTTTTTGCGGCAAACCATTCATCGAGCCATTTTCCAACTTCCTCGAGATTGCTGAAGTACTGCTCTACGAGCGCGTGCCCCATTGATGTGAAGAGATGATAGATGGCGCCAGGTCGGGGCGGTACGGCGGGTGCGGAAGGATGTCCCATGCAAGCGATTACAAGGTGTCTTTCACTGGTTTAGCTGTATGAGACGGCGCATTGTCGTGTAACAAAATCACTCTGCCACGTCTTCTGGCCCATTCTGGTCGTCTTTAGATCAATACGTGATTTAAATTAATCATTTGTTGGCAATAGTGTTGTGTATGAACGGTTTCGCCGGGCTTCACGAGTCTTCGCACTTTCGTGCTCTACCAGAGCGCGCACTGCCTTTCACATTGAAATCACTACGTTTAAATGGTCGAAACCACGTCTCACATGTTGTAATCGATGGAGCTTGTTAACGATGTCTTTCCACAGCCTTTCCTTTTGATTAAATAAGAAAAGCAATGCGTGCCGCAAATGTTCTTTTTCAGGCAGAAACGTCGACATGATCACTGAACGATACAACACACACGGTGGACTCAACTTGTGTTGATGTCAGACGAACAAACTGACTTTCGCTGCGCCATCTCTTAGTGAAATCGGAAAAGACTTATGCATACACCTGGTACTTACACACTCCTACAGTATAGACTTCCGTTACACTTTCACATAAGAAAATGAACACCACGAGCATTGTTCTGATGGACTGCATATTCGTATGTGGCCAGGAGGAGTGCCCACTCTTAAGGGAAGTCATGGATATGAAGAACTTTGCGGGATACGAAGAATTGTTTCTTCGCCGACGATATATTGTGTGAGACAGGAATGACCACAACTAATTACATTCCTTCCAAGGTTGGAACCTATTTCGTGTGTGGTCCTGTTAACTCTTAGGTGTGTGATGTAGCTATCTACATCGTAAACCAATGCATGTTCCACACGAGCTATAAGTTGTTCCATGTGCTACACCCCGGAATTTTGCAGTCATATTTTATGTAGGAGCCAAGGACTTAGCCAACAATTCTTCCACCTTACTGATGTGTTCACAACGTAAACAACGTCCAGACACAGGACGGTCGAATACTGACGGGCTCTCCTGTTTTCCTTGCATTACGCTATAAATATTCTACCTTATCAAAACTATCCGGATACCTCTCTGAAATTGGAAGCCTCAAGAGGCCAAACCAGAGGAGGTGGTGATGTTGGGCGCTGGGGTCTGGAGCGAAGTCCAGGTTCTAACTCATCCCATTGGGTTCAGGTCAGGCCAGTCCACTTCAGGAATGTCATTGTCCACAAACCATAGTCTCACATATGCAGGTCCTCTACTGTACTCAGCACAAAATGATTTAAAATTCTTCATATCCTTCCGCATTTAGAGTTTTCTAACTCCGAAAGACACCTTCATACCATAACAGCACCTCCTCCGTGCTTCACTGATGGCATTACATATGATTGCAGGTAATGTTCTCCAGGAATTTGTCAAACCCAAACACTTCTATCGGATTACCACAAAATATAGCGTGATTCATCACTCCAAATCACTCGTTTCTACTCATCCAGTAGCGTCGGTCTCTATGCCACCTCAAGCGTCGCTTAGAAGTGACTACTCAAATATGAGCAGAAGCTGGACCATTTTACCCCATTCTTTTAACTCCTCGCGGACAGATATTGTGCTGGCTGGACTGCCGGTAGCACTTTGGAACTCACGAATCATTGCTTCCGTTTATTTGTTCCGATTTTTCATAACCACCCTCTGCAATTCTCGACGATCCCTGTCCGTCATTAAGTGAAGTCTGGCTCGGTTGTTCCATTTCACAATAACATAACTTGGGCAGCTTTAGGAGGGTTGAAATGTCTCTGGGTTTGTTACTCAGGTGACATCCAATGACTAGACAAGGTCACTGAGCTTTCCTGACCGATCTGTTCTGTTGTTACAGCTTCCCTATACTCGCCGCCTCTCATAACATCAATTCCACATTACATAGTGGAGTATGGATATTTTGATGAGGTAGTTAGTGTTTTGTCAAAATAGTACATTAACTTTATTGGCCAT
The DNA here is from genome assembly GCF_040414725.1 of Anabrus simplex. Taxonomy (NCBI): domain Eukaryota; kingdom Metazoa; phylum Arthropoda; class Insecta; order Orthoptera; family Tettigoniidae; genus Anabrus; species Anabrus simplex. The sequence continues at coordinate 512,640,184 of NC_090267.1, forward strand.
TACACACTTGGGAGACATTTTATGCGCCAATAAAGATCCTATGCAAATTGACTCAGTAGAAGATTAAAAACTCTTAATCATTTTTCAAATGTTATTTAGTATATTTTATGCACTATTTAACTTTTACATATAGGATACTACATTTAGCCGGCCCCGTGGTGTAGGGTTAGCGTGCCTGCCTCTCACCCGGAGGACCCGGGTTATATTCTCGGCCATGTCAGGGATTTTTACCTAGACCTGAGGGCTGATTCGAGGTCCACTCAGCCTACGTGATAAGAATTGAGGAGCTATCTGACGGTGAGATAGCGGTCCCGGTTTAGGAAGCGAAGAATAACGGCCAAGAGGATTTATCGTGCTGAGAGCACGACACCTCGTAATCTGCAGGCCTTCGGGCTGAGCAGCAGTCGCTGGGAAGGCCAAGGCCCTTTCAAGAGCGTTAAGTGCCACGGGGTTTGGTTTGGTTTTTATATTCGATTTAAAAAAATCCTCTTATTGTGTTAAATTTATTGTTATTTAATTTAATCGTATCATTTTTCATTATTTATATTATTAATTATTGTAATGAAATGTATATATTTCTGTGCCTCGTTATGTGGAAGAAAAGGCCTGAAGGCCTCAATCCTGCCACGTAAAATAAAACAAATTACACTGAAGATTTTCTCTTTCCATTGTGGAGAGCACTTTAGACTCATCAGCCTGTAATCACTTGCAATAGTTGCACTTACAATAATTAAAGGAGCACTAGAATTTAATTATTATACTATCACTTTCTTGTTTTGAAAACCTTAAAATGTTACAACTCACAGCGCAGGCATTAAATGCGCGTGAGGCACATTTGTAAACGTCAAGCTGGTAAAATATTTCCCCGGCTGTATTTGGTTGGAAACAAGATTTAGCAAGATCGCGATCAAGCTCCTAAGATTAATGGGCGTGGGGCGTTTAAGAGTGTCACGTTAATGGCTCAGATCTCCGTAATATGTTAATGGGGCGAGGAGACCCTCCAATTCGATGCTTACTTTGCCAGTTATTAGTACATCTAATTTAACCAGATTTATGATCACCGATCAGAGACAACTTCTTCAAACACGCTGTGCGCCACTAACTAGGTCAAGCACACGGCTGTCATGACACCTACTTCTACACACTTATTATCAACATAAAGCAGTAATTTATCACGGCTATGGATATGACCCTATTTAGTTGCTAATTTTAATAATGCATGAAAGTCTGATTATTAATAATAATAATTCTAGGCAAAACCGATTAACGAAAACGATCTTTGAATATATCGCAGGATTAAAGGTAACCACAAACTGGGCAGAAAGGTCAAGAAGGAAGCTTTGTTTTTGCTTATTGGCTTTACGCTGCACTGACACAGATGAGTCTTATGGCGACGGTGGGACAGGAAAGGGCGAGGGGTCCAAACTGATACAATCCGAGGATCAGAGAGAGAGAGACAGGTGAACAAAAGAAGAAGTTCTCGTAACGAAAGGGAAGACTGTCCAGAAAGCCTTGAGTTTTATAGGTTCCAATAATTTATTTACTTATTATTCGCTAATCGGCCAACTAGGGACCACGAAAAGTTCCATTATACTGGCTGATCCGCCAGGTTTGTCGAGCACGGCGTTGCACCAGTCGTCCACTTCTCAAGTCACGATACTTGATGTTAACCTGCCAGGAAATTGTTATTATTTTGAGTCAAAATTATTAAAAATACGTTTTGTCCATCGAGAGTCGTTCATCCGTCGCAGGTGACCGTAGAAACGAGGCTTGCGTTTGCGCATTGTGTTCGTGATCTTCTCTATCTTAGAGTATATTTCTTGTCTGGACTTTCTTATGCACATACCGTTTTTGTAGTTCGGGCCGAGAATGTTGTGGAGAATCTCTCTATTTTCTCTGACTTAGCGAACACACATTTATGAGAGAGAATAAAGCATTCTGACAGATATTAGCCTGACGACAGTATTATAATGGATAATTTTACTATTTATAGAAAAGCACCTTTTGTTATCTATGTTCCGCGTGGTTTGGAAAGCCACCTCCAAATTTTTTGCTCTGACCTCTAGGGCCTCTGTATCCAGCCCGTTTGATTGGATCCACTCATGGACATATTTAAACTTATACACGCGGTTTATTGTTCCATAATTGGTGCTCAGTTGGGTCGTGCTGTCTTTGATATTAGTTCGGTGTTTTGAAAGGATATCCGCAGGCCTGTTTGTTCTGGTTTTCATTTCTTCTGTTACAGTCTCAAAATTTTCTATCATTATTGCTATGTTCCAATAATAATAATAATAATAATAATAATAATAATAATAATAATAATAATAATAATAATAATAATAATAATAATAATTGTACCGGGAGGTACACCCCAACGCCGCGCATTTAAATGTTGAGCCTAATGGAACTCCTCTACGGGAGGAAAAGTGAACTTGAAACATGACCTTCTTAAACTTTTACTCAGAAGATGTCACTACAGTAATTTGACGTAAATTTGTTATTGTGAAGTTTCCAGTACTGTGTGAATTTCTACTTGTTTTGTTAGCACTTTATCAAGAAGTTTGAACTTTCTTCAACATATGTCGCTGCTCAAAAGCTATGATCATGCACCCTGGTGCGAAGTGGACGAACTTCGATTTAAAGAAGTTTTGTATTCATAAGTTTTTTCTTTACTAAATTTCGTTCATTCATTTTTGGGTTGGCAATATTGATCTTTTCTTTCCGCCAGTTTTGAATCCAGCCAATCGCTAATTTTTGTAATTAATTTCCAACCAATCCCGTATTTCTTCTTCGATTCTGAGTGTCACTTTTAAATTTGACCAATAAAACCCTGTGGGTGTCTTGATTATTCATGAAAGGTCTCGAACTTTCCCCGAGGGTTTATAAGCTGCGGATTTTCACGTCTCTTGGCCAATTGATCGTCATCTAACTTAGTGTGTGTGTCAAGCAGGAGGCGGGAGGCGCCTCTTTCATCAGGCAGCAGTTCTTCAGCAAGGTAATGGCCATCTAACATCTTATATTTTTTTGCTAGCTCCACAGTTTAACCTGAGGGAAAGGTCCGAAACCTTAACTATGTAACCAACTTCTCTAAAATGTAAGTTCTGCCGGCTAATGTAAACATTTCATAAAATCTCCAACTGTAATTCGGGGATAGAGAGTGATGTACCCTCTCGAGCTCCCCTTCATATTGGTTTGAGGTGACTACGTTTTGTAGCTGGTTTTCTTCCTTTCCGTAATGTCTCAAATTATTCTAATACGAGTCACCTCCATAGTTTGGGAATAGCCCCTGTTTCATCGGCCTACTTCCCCTTAGGTTTTCAGACTTCATATCTTGGAGTGCAGATACACGCCTCCATTCTATTTGTGTTTTGAGCCATTTACTTAATCTGTTCTTTTCTACTACGGCCAATAGGTTGGGTACTAGATACCCCTGTTTCAAATTTTGTAAGTTGTGTCTTGATGGCATGTAATTGTAATTTTCTGATATGGCTTGAGAACTGAGAGCACGTTAGCTCTTTTTCTAGTGTTGTAAAAGTGCCTCTGGGAGGCCGGATATTGTAATTGCTGGAGCAAGGGCTCCACGTATTAGAGTATTTCTGCCCTTAAGTAAAGTTGTGATCTTTGTAAATTTGAGCGTGTAGCTCAGGAATTGTGAAGTGAGGGCTTCAAGCCCAAGATCTGTTTATACCAGCAATCTTGTCTTTCCTAAGACTTGTTTATTGCTACTGGTACCTGTTACATTGTTACTTGTTGTTTTTCTTTAAAAAATAACCTTTGTTAGAGTTTTAGATTAACTTTGATTTTGTAGTTAGACCCATTCACCCCAGCACCTTCTTTCACCTCTGCTGGTCCACGGGTATCCCCGTAACAAGTGATAGCAGAGCGTGGTTGAATGGGTCTCAATTAAGCCCCTTTTGACGGCTAAACATAAGATTCGATTTGTACACTAACAATTTTCTCAGTCGCTGAAATTTTCTTTTTCTATTTTCTAAATTTGTAAATTTTTTGTCACCATGTCCGGCCCTCGCAAAGTCCTCCATCCCGGCAACTTGCGCAAGGAGGAATTAATTTACGAATTATCTATTAGAAATGTTCAGTCTGGAGGCACGGTTGCGGCAGATACCACCAAGCTTAAGGAATCCCTTGAATTACCTATTAGTCTCCCAACCTTGGGAGAGAAGTATATTGATGAGGCTCTGTCCACCACCACAGACAATACCACCGAGCTAGCATCAGTAGTTAGTTTTTTAAGTGAGTGATCCTTCTGCTAACCAACTTAAAGGAGTACTGGCTGGATTGTTCCATTTTTACCATAGAGTTAGCGATCTATTGTCTCTTAAGTTAAACAAACTTCAGGGTAAGGAGGCAAGTACTCTTGTTGAACACCTTTCCAATATGTCCATTAAAGTTAGTCAATTGTTAACTGGAACTGCTACCCCCAAAATCGACCAAGCCACGGTTGTAAACATCGTAAGGGAGGAAGACCCGTCCGTGAATGTAGAAAGCGGAAAATCGGTAGTTACTCAACAAACTTCTGCCCCATTAGGAAATGAACCTGAGCGTCGTACATCCATTCCACCTTTCTTTATAATAATGCTGTGTCTGAGGCTTCTTCATCCCCTAGGCCGTTATCTGTTATGTCATCTGGTTTTAGTAGTTTGCCTCATCCTTTGGCTATGTTGCTTAGGGAAATTTCTAAATTTTCGATATATTCTACTAGTGATGTAATTTCATTTTTAAGATTTTTAGTTGAGTTTCAGGATCACGCTCTAGTGTTTTCTCTTTCCCTTCTCAAATTCTTCAGATTATTTACCCTTACTCCATTGGTATTGCAACCGTTAGGGCTTTAATCGTCGCACCAAAACTAAGTATGAACCAGCTCTGAACACATCGGCTGACAAAATGAAACTGGCCCCAAAAATTGGGCAACAAAAACAGATGTACAGGATAGATCCCTTCTCGTGCTAAGCATTAATTTAGCCTCTGATTGGAGTCCAAAAATTTTTACCTTGGAAGCCGAAGCCTGTTGGTTCGAATGATGTTGGAGAGAAGATTTAACCAGATATTATGGCTTGGTTAAGCCATATATTCAAGATGTGTTGTGTAAATATATTTGATATTTTTATATGTATATTTCTGTGTGTTTTATTATTTCCCAAAGTGTACTATGGTGATGGGTTTGATTCCAGCTTTGACTGATTTTCTTTAATATATAATTTGTTAGGTAAACCCAGGATACGCACATATATGTTCAGCGTGTATGTTCATCGTAAGCGTTCAATGTAAATATACATTTGTCGTGGTCAAATGTATCACATGTTCGATACTCGGCAATGCAATCTCGTGTGTATATCACATGTGCTTATATTGTGTTATAATTTCTTTTCTTTTCTCCAAATCATGACCGGTAGACAAAGGACACTATTTAATATCCATTTATGACGAGAGTTTAACAAATAAATTCAATATCCATTTTTTTAATATCATGTATCAGTGTATGTTGATCAAATGAATTGGTGTACATCAAGAATTAATTATGCCAAGACAATTTCAAGAAAAGAAGGCATTTAATGTATATAATTGTATCAGTTTAATTGTTTCTTTTACTCATATGTTGAGATACAACATTATTTGTGTGGTTCATATCAGTATAATAACTATGTTTAGAATTTATACTTGAACGGAGATTCTTCTCATTTAGCAATATTAGCATATCCCTCTCACATTATAGAATCCTACTTTCATTATTTTAGATAGTGCCTATTTTATTTCTTTATCGGACATTCCATTACCCATATTGCTCTACGAATTCAGCCGGTGATCTTATGAAAGTAGGGGGGATGAGACTTCTAGCCTGGTAAGTGATTTCTGGCGGTTCTCATCGAAATGTTCCATCTGTTCATCTGTTTGTGAAATCAAATTAAGTAATATTGCCCTGATATACCTAATGTAAGCCTCATTTTTTGTTGCCCAATTTTTGGGGCCAGTTTCATTTTGTCACCCGATGTGCTCAGAGCTGGTTCATACTTAGTTTAGGTGCGACGACTAAAGCTCTAACGGTTGCAGTATCCTCTCGGACAATATAGTCAGAGCAATAGCTGAACAATCATCTATAGAAGACTTCCACGCCCATCTGATAGCTAATTTCATTCCGGTTCGGGCTAGGTCATCATTCATTCAAAAGTTACAGAGTACAGCGACTGGAGGAAAATCTTGCCGACTTCATCCAGGACATTAAGTTCTACACTAGGGTATTTGCTCTTCATTTCCCAGAAGATCAAATTGTGCAGACCCTACAGGTCATACTTGTGTTTTGCGTCGCGCCCTCAAACGTTTGCTGAGTTAGAGGCTATGGCGGTCTCAGTCGAAGGTGTTAGGTATGCCGACGCCTTACGAGTGGCTAAGAAGCTCCCTCCGTCTTCGAGTAACTTTCTGCCTCCACCTTGCCTAACTTTCACAAACCGTAAATGCTATGCGTGTGGGTCTACGGAACATCTCCGTAACAAGTGCTCTTTGATTAAATCCAATGGGACAAAGAATGGAGCAGGTTCATCACAAGGATGTTTCAAGTGTGGCTCATTTAATCACCTCGCCAAGAACTGCCCTAATCCCAATAGCACCCCCTCCTGTTCAACTTCTGGTGCCACATCCACCAACTCGAATGATCGGAAGTGACTAGTGGCATCGGCTGAGTCCGCCAGTTCATCTTCACATGGCTCAGCCCAAGTTAAAACCACCGAAAGCTCGGAACAGGGTAACAGTTCTTCTAACCCAACATTTGACTGCCCCAAAGAATGTTTTAGGATTGCGGCGGAGACACCCGCACTTGTACCTTTTCTCAAAATTGAGTTGAATAATGAGCCGATTACTGCTCTATTAGAATCTGGGAGTGTAATTCTATTATTTCGGCCGACTGGTATTCTAAATTAAAGACTGTTTGTAATTTTTCTGATTATTGTTCGTCCTCGGTTCAATGCGTTTCGGCCAATTCTTCTCCATTCGAAATTTTAGGTGTCATCTTTGCCAAAATTCGGATTTCTAAATTTACTTCGAAAGTTAAATTGTTTGTGGCTAAGAGCTTGTCTTGCCCGGTAATATTGGGAGCGGATTTCATATCTGCTACGGGTCTAGTGATCGACATTCAGAGCAAGTCGTGCACTTTCAAATTTGCTAGTAATTGTAAAATTCCCTTGCTAAAATGTAATTCTGTGTCATGTTCATCTGTTTCGCCTACCCAGAATGAGATGTTGTTAGACCTTAGATATCTACCTGAGGAGCAGGCTGATAGTATTCGTAAGTTATGTCAGTCGTTACTGACCTTATTGAATACAATGTTGAGGTTACGGATTCGATACCCGTTAGGTTTCCACCTTATAGGTTATCTCCACCTAAAATGAAGGTTCTGAAGGAGATCATCGGTCAGATTCTGAAAGATGGTATAATTCGACCCTTTAAGTCGGCATATTCATCGCCTATTTGCCTGGTTCCGAAACCCCAAGGTGGCTTCAGACCTGTGATTGACTGTAGAGCATTAAATTGGAAGGTGGTGTTACAATCGGTGCCTAATCCCGACCTACACTCTTGTTTTTCATGGTTTCGGAAGCTAAGTTCTTCACCATCTTAGACCTTAATCAGGCGTACAATCAGATCCCTCTAGCAGAAGAATCAAAATATCTAACAGCTTTTGCCACGGACTGGAACTTGTATGAGTACAACCGCGTGCCTTTTGGGCTCCCAACGGGAGCAGCTGTGCTTACCAGACTGCTGGACAGGGTCTTCTCTAACATCAAGTTTGGATACTTATACCATTATCTTGATGATGTCGTCGTATTTACTGAGACCTTTGAAGAACACCTTGATCATCTGAAAGAGGTCCTTAATCGCCTTCGTAAGGCAGGGTTAACTGTGAAGTTAGCTAGGGTAGCCTTTGCTAAGCCTTCCTTGTCGTTTAGAGGGCAAATGGTGTTTCCATTGATCATTCTAGAACATAGGCCATCCGTGATTTCAAACCTCATAAGGACATCAAAGGTATTGCCGGATTCATAGACATGGTGAATTTCTTCAGGAAATTTATTCCTAACTTCGCTAATAGAGCGACTCCCTTGAACTAACTTCGTAGGAAAGGCGTCAAATTTGAGTGGGGGCCTTCTCAACAAGCCGCTTTCTAAGACCTGAAATTAGCTCTTTATAATGCCCCTGTTCTTGCTATGTCTGATTTCTCGAAGAAATTCATCGTTCAAACCGACGCGTCGTCGTCGACGGTGGCTGCTGTGCTTCTTCAAGAGACTGAACTCGGAAGGCGACCCATCGCCTATGCGTCTAGGACACTATCAGCTCAAGAAGCCAAGGGTTTGGCAGTCTTATATGCATTAGAGAAGTTCCGACTCTACCTGGAACACGTCAAGTTCGACTTGGAAACAGATAACCAAGCCTTAAGCTGGGTCTTTGCTAGGCCGTGTCGTATTGGTCGTATAGCCCGTTGGGCCATCAGAATTTCTGCCTTCCAGTTTGATGTTAGGCATATAAGAGGAACTGAAAATGTTGTAGCGGATGGACTAAGCCGCATGCTTACTAATGATGTAGAGACCTCCGAGGAAGATAGTTCTTCTCTTTCCACGCCAATACCTTCGGGCATTAATGCCATTCTAACCGATGCCCCCATGTTGTTTAGGGACACTGAAAAATATCAACGTGAAGATCCAGTGCTGGCTCCTATTATGGAAACCCTTTCTTCTGGGGAACATGACGTCCCTTATGTGTTGAGGAATGGGGTTTTATGTTGCCCGCCGAGGCAGGATCAAAAGATGAAATTTGTGGTTCCAGCTGTTCTTGTACCTATGATCTTCAAGTACTACCATGAGACCCCATTAGGGGGGCATTTAGGAATCTTCAAAACTCGAGAAAAGATCCGAGAGATGTTTATCTGGAAAGGTATGGACGGTGAAATTCGAGAATTAGTAAAAGCTTGTAAATCTTGCTAGCTCAGTAAACCCACCTTGTCCACTAAGGTAGGGCTATTATCTTCTCATCAAGCGTCGCGCCCCATGGAACGCCTCTATATCGATTACGTAGGACCCTTCCCCCAATCAAAGGGGAATGCCAACAAATTCATTCTCGTGTGTGTAGATGGGTTCACAAGATTTTTCTGCTTATTTCCGACTAAGCTGGCTACCGCTCAGTCCAGTTTATGATAATGCTAAAGCCTTTACTTCCAATCTCTTCCGTAAATTCTGTTTTGATCCGTCCCTCTCTCATGTAACTACTTCGGCGTATTATCCTCAACCATCTCTGGCGGAGCGGGTCAATCGTAATCTGAGATCGGCGCTCATTGCGTTTCATCATGTTGATCATTCGAGGTGGGATACATCCCTGCATTGGTTGGACTTCGCTTTGAATTCAGCGGTTCATGAACCTCATAAGTTTACTCCAACTTCTTTGATGTTTAAATTTGTGCCTAACGCGCCGCTCTCTAACCTTTGGTCACTCAATGATATTCTACCAGAGACAATAGATCCCGATAATATTAAAGATTTTTGGAAGAAGGCTAAGGCCAGTTTCAAAGTTTCTCATGAAAAGGTTAGGGAAAGATATGATCGTGGACGGAGGCCCACCAATTTAAAAGTAGGAGATCAAGTCATAGTTAAAAACTTTGTTCCCGCGGGCAAGCTTGTCCCCAGATTTCATGGGCCAAGCATCATTTTGGATTTTTTGACATCGGTTACCTTATTAGTAAGCAATCCGGCCACAGAGAGGATCTTTAGAGTCCACATCTCGCAGATAAAACATGTGTAACATCATTATTAACTTAGCCTTCAACATTTAGTAGCAGTTCGAAAGTTTATATTTTTTGAGAGGCCTTCTGCCCCAAATTAGCATGTTTTGTTATCTATGTAAATTGTATGTATGATCTTCTCTCGGGTTTTCTTGCTGTCAATTCCTTGGTGGCCATTACCAATCCCCCGTCTCCTGCATATCCACACTAGTGGCTAAAAGAATAAAAATATCCTTCCACGTCGCTTGCCCTTCAGCATCACCAATAAAGATAGTACCCTCTATTCTCAAGTCACCAACAACACTTTTCTGTCGCCGAGATCTTACTGTTTCAGTGTCCCCGCAGCCGTTTGTTGTGGTACCGCCACTGAGGTGGGGTACGGGCCCACTCCACTCCCGTGATGTCTGCTTGTGTACGGCGCGCCGCAGTCCATCTCCCGGCAAGGGCTGAAGTGCGGCGCCCCTATCGCCAACTCATCTGGGGACTGTACATACACTTCTGATCTGCGGCGTCCTTCACCACGACTACACCTCTCATAGTAGCGGGAGAGGTGTACCTGAGGGTATTTGAGGGGTCTGGGCGACCTCAACTGGATATCGGCAGTGGCGACAGGTCTTGCCGTCAAAAATATTCACTTGTACCTTACCTTCTATGACTACAAAGACACTCTTCAGCTGAAATTTAATAAGTTTCTACCTATAAACAAAAAAAAGAATATTTTTTTCCTTCGAGATGAAACTATAAATTCTTCTGTGTCACCCCTTGGAGGACATTTGGTTGGGGGGGAGGTCTGTACTGGGAGGTACACCCCAACGCCGCGCATTTAAATGTTGAGCCTAATGGAACTCCTCTACGGGAGGAACAGTGAACTTGAACAAGACCTTCTTAAACTTTTACTCAGAAGATGTCACTACAGTAATTTGACGTAAATTTGTTATTGTGAAGTTTCCAGTACTGTGTGAATTTCTACTTGTTTTGTTAGCCCTTTATCAAGAAGTTTGAACTTTCTTCAACATATGTCACTGCTCAAAAGCTATGATCATGCACCCTTGTGCGAAGTGGATGAACTTCGATTTAAAGAAGTTTTGTATTCAGAAGTTTTTTCTTTACTAAATTTCGTTCATTCATTTCTGGGTTGGCAATATTGATCTTTTCTTTCCGCCAATTTTGAATCCAGCCAATCCCTAATTTCTGTAAATAATTTTCCACCTATCACAGGTTTCTTGTTCGATTTTGAGTTTTACCTTTTGAACTGACCAATTAAATTGAGTGGGTGTGACTGGTGTAGTCTTGAATGATCTCGAACCTTCCCTGAGGGTTTATAAACTGCGGTTTTTCGCATTTCTTGGCCAATTGATCAACGTCCATCTGACTGTGTGTGTGCTTAGCAGGAGGCGGGCGGCCTCTTTCGTCGGCAGCTAGTACATCTGCAAGGTAATGGCCACATAACATCTTTCTTTCTTGCTAACTCCGCAATTTAACCCGAGGGAAAGGTCCGACTCTTTAGTTATGTAACCAGCTTTTCTAAAATGTAGCCTAACTTCTTCCGGATAATGTAGAACTTCATAAAATCTTTAACTGTAAATCGGGGATAGAGAATGAATTACCCTCTCGAGCTCCCCTTCATCTTGATTTGAGGTGACTACGTTTTGTAACTGTTTTTCTTCCTTTTCCTAATGAATTAATTTAACCTTATACGAGTCACCTCAGTAGTTTGGGATTAGCCCTTTCATCGGCCTAGAGCCCTTTAGGTTTTTTAAGTGTTTATTATCTCGGAGCGCAGTTCGCCTCCATTCTGTTTGTGTTTCGGGCCGTTTATTAACCTGTTCTTTTCCGCAAAGGCCCTATAGATTGGGTACGAGATACCCCTGTTTCAAATTGTAACTTGGGCCATGGAAGGCCAGAGAGTGTAAGATTTTCAAAATTGCCTCAAGGATGCTGAAGGAAACGGAGAGCCTGTTAGCTCTTTCGCAAGTTTTGTAACTGTAAAGTGTGCCTTTAGGAGGCTAGATATTGTAATTTAGGGAGGAAGTGCTCTTGAATTAGGGGACTTCTGCCCCTCATTAAATAATACCTCTTCCTCTTGTAAAATTGTAAAACTAGGGGCTCAAAGACCAAAGCGTTAAGCTTCTGAGTCGTGGAATTTTCCGAATCTCGTTTAATGATTGCTATTTGTACCTGTAATATTGTTATGGAAAATTGTTAAGTTTGAAGTTCTAAAAGAAATATAACATTTGTTAAAGTTTTAAATCTATTCTTGACATTGTAGTTAGACCCATTCACCCCAGCACATTCTTTCACCTCTGCTTTCCACAGATACCCCTGAATAACAACAACAACAACAATAATATAATAATAATAATAATAAATAAATAAATAAATAATAATATCCACCCACCAAGGTATTTCTTATGTACGTACCGTTAATTATTATTATTATTATTATTATTATTATTATTATTATTATTATTATTATTACAACTAATGAAAATGGCCTGAAAAACAAAGAAATCTGATGCCAAAAAATGGAGACTGCATCGCGACTAACCCAAAACAAAGAAACATATATCTCCAAGTACACAAAACTAATACAATACAATAATCAAACCAGAATGTCTTTATGGATCAGAAACGCGAAATTGAACACAAAAGCAGACATTGAAAGCAGGGTGAAAAAGGAACACAAAATCAGAAGAAAATGCTAGGCCAAAAACTGGCAGGGACGGACAATACCAACTCAGAGCCAACAGGAGTAAAGACAAAAGAGACACAATGAAGTGACCATCCATCCATACCTTACATCATATCCTGCACTGTTGCTAGGGTTACACTTCCGACATAATCTCCATAATGGAAATTTTCGGGGAACCCCTGCTCCATAAGACACATTTATGTAAAAATTTATCGAATTCCGGGTCATTTCCTTTATAGTCCGTGTCTCAGGGCAGGACGGGACTTGTGTGGCCACTCTGGAATCTGGTAATTTGATGCTCAGTTTGTGGGCAGCAAATTGTGCTCTTTGGGCGGTATGAGGTACCGTGGGTTGCAGTAATGATCGGTTATTGATATTGACTTTGACCTTCATTATGCCCACATTAGGGAGGGCGACGGGATCTCTGGTTAATGACCAGAAAGGTCTCGCGCCGTAATATTCAGTGCAGGAGTTGAAATAATAAACTCATGGAATACAATCAAGATGTAATGCGGACGGTCATTACCGATGAACTATTTTCAAATATTTCTAGCAGAGCTAAGCTTCAGCTTGCAACATGCAATTACGTCAATTTCCCTAATAAGAATTTTATAATAAAAAGAGATGGATGTGGTGTTTGTGTGTGTGTGTAACGGTTGGTATGGGTAGGTATGTGTGTCGTATTTTAGGTAAAGTATGTACGCTCAGAATATGATCTCGCCATGCACCAGAGTGGGAATGGTAAGACAATACACCAAGAAAACACAAGGCATGAACTAGGATACTAATCCAACTGACGCAGTACCAATCAATGCACGTGATGGCGTACCAAAAAAAGGTGTAACAACTCTCCAAAAAAATATAAGTCCGCCCGTGCACAAGTTCTCAGGTAGTTTTCAATTTTCAAGGTGAAAGGTTTTTAGCAGAGCGCATAATGGAAGCATTTTCACTGAGTCCATATATTCAGAGGAACCGAGGTAGGTACAAAATTTATTTTGAGGGCAAGGAAAGGCGTACGACAACCCAAAGAAGAAATAGTTTTTTTCATAATAACAATATATTAGCAAAAACACCCAGAAGAAACATTTACAAGCCAAAGAAAACAACAATCATCCATAGGTCAGTTAGTTCTGACTTCCAAAAGAGAAAAAACAGATGGGACGACCATATTGAAATTCTAATTTGGTTTTAAAGAGAACAGCTAGACTCGAAACCTTCAATAATTATACAACCTCTTTTACATGAGGAGTGTCCTACACAAGGAAAACAGAAATTTACGCATGAACACAAAAAATATTAAAATTTGAAAGACATATGGGCCACTGTACAATAATACATGTAGGAGAAAAAAAGGGGGGAGGGACGCGGAATAGGAAGGTGGGGAAAGGGGAGGGACGTGAAAGAAAACAGTACCAATGGCTGCCAACAGGGATTTGGAAAAATAGGACCAGCCAGTATCGATGAAACTCTAAAATAGCAAGCAGAAGCTAGGTGATAGTTCAATTGATTCTATTCATGCGTTTGCTCGGCAAAACAGTTGAATTTCAATGGTTCATATCGCAGCGATCACTTGACGTAACACAAAGTCCAACTTCGGAGTGAGATGGTAATGTAGTTCCAAAGTAAGGTACCGCTATCAATAGCTGCAGTTAGCTTATTATTAACATGAACTGTCATTGGTAGCCAGTAACGGCAATTTGAAAATTAAGGAAGTGCAGCATTAGAAGAAAGTTCAAAGAACAACAAGGAAATGAAATAAATTAAAGTTTTCGCTCACCCGTCCAGCAGTCGTAGCTTTTCAATGGTATACAAAAGCACATTTCAAAAGAAACATTGCACACAGTCCAGCTGGTAGCAAAATAAAACCAAGTCCTCCCTCCACACAAATCGTCGTGTTCATCCCAACTCGCTGCTCAAGCCCAGAGCAGGCCAATTTATATTCAGGTAGAAGCGTCCAGAAAGGACGAGAGCATACAGTACCCAATGCGCAACGAAGCGGTAGGGGAAGGAAAGAGGGAGGGTAAGCAGCACGAGCAGTTGAAGCTGGACGGGCGAAGAGAGCACAGGCAGGTTAGTAGCGGCATATGCAGCGTAGTAAACGTAGAATCCATAAAACAGTAGAAAAATTCGGAGCACGTTATATACTCCCAGCAGCCGGAGAAATCCGAAGGATTGGGTGTAGAAGCGACGAAAGTCCATTGATGCTCCAGAGGGGCGCCGAACTCAGGAACACGAAGAGAGTGTCGTCGTCGAGGAGGCAAAAACAAAAAGCAAGAACAGGCATGAGTTACAAGTAAGAAGAGAAGAGAAAAAAAGGGAGGGGCAGAGGGGAGGGGAATAAAAGAGAAAGAACGATCCGGATCGAAAAAAAGGGAAAGAAAAGGAGAGGGGTTACAAAAAGGTTTTACAATAAAAGTTACAATATGGATATATAAGTGGCCGTACAAAAATTTTACAAAAAAGTTAAGTAAATGAAAGTACAATGACAAAGGAGTATTTAATAAGATGGTGTCCCATAAAAAAGGAAACCCATCAGGGGAAATAATCGATGGGGGAGCCGGAGGAAGTGACGAAGTGTGTGGAGGGAACATGACCGGGTGAGCGAAAAAAAAGCAAAGATATGAACCACAGAAAAAAAGGGAAAGAAAAAATGGGGGGGGACATGGGTGAACAAACGCAAGTAAAGAAAAAACAATAGTACACTAGGAAAAAAAAAGATGAAATGAAGTATAAATTGTCCTTCCCTGCGGCAAGCCAAGGGGTTAAGCGGAGAACTTTTTTAAGAGGGAAAATGAGCCTTACGAATATCATTAGGATTGTCCAAGGATTGCAGCAAAGCTGTAACAGGGGACGGAAAGGAAAGAATGCGAAAGGGCCCAAGCCAACGGGGAGAAAGCTTAGCAGATAAGTGCTGAGAGGAGGAACTGATGGGATGGTTTTTGAAGAGAACTAAATCCAAAGGTTTGAAGGTGGGAGAGCGAACGCGAGAATTGTAAGTTTTTTTATGGAGGTCTCTGGCATGAAACAACTTATTGAGAGCATCTTGCAAATGATCAGGGGTGAGAAGATGAGGTGGAGTGTTCAACAAAGAGGACAAATCCCATGTCAAAGAGAGAGGGGTGTGTAATTCACGGCCTAAAAATAATTTAGCCGGAGTATAAGAGGTTGAATTATGAACAGTAGCGTTTGATGCCAAGGCAAAATAAGGCAATTCGGCATCCCAAGTCCGGTGATCATGTGAATGAAAAATAGATAGAAGGGATTTTAGATTACGATGATAACGCTCAACGATGTTAGCTTGAGGGTGGTAGGGGGAAATATTGATTTCCTTAATCCCATGAGAAAAACAAAAATTATAGAAGAGTTTAGAGGTGAAAACAGTAGCATTATCAGACACCAACATTTTAGGAATTCCAGTGATGGGGAAAATTTGGGTAGATAGTAAGTTAATAATTATCTGGGAAGAAATAGTTCGTAAAGGACGAAGAACAATAAATTTGGAAAAACCATCGAGTAAGGTGAAAATATAAGAGTTAGATTTCGAAGATTTTACAAGAGGTCCCACGATATCAACATAGAATTTCTCAGCAGGGTAAGTAGGGGGGGAGGCAGCATAATTACCATAGGGCTGATGATTGGGGGGCTTATGTTTCTGACACAAGTCACATAAGCGGACCCACGAATATACCTCTTTCCGCATCTGAGGCCAAAAGAACTGAGAAGCAAGACGAGCATAAGTTTTAGACATGCCAAAGTGACCCCCAACAGGGGATCCATGGAAACACTGAAAAACCATTTGTCGGAGACTGGAAGGGAGAACGAGACGAGGAGTGGCGCGCGGAGTAGGTTTGAAAATTAAGAGCTGATTGTGAAGACGAAAGGGTCCAGAATAATCGGGAGAAGAAAGATCTTGACAAAGTTTTTGACAATAAGGATCAAGTTTTTGATGATCAAGACATGATTGAAAGGAAAGGGGAAAATTGATAAGGGAAGAAATAGAAGTAACAGAGTTAATAGGAAGTTGATTAAGCTCAGAAAGATGAGATGAAGTATCATCAAAAAGCCGAGATAGCGCGTCAGCAACAGAATTATGATACCCGGAAACGAACTTAAGAGAAAATTTGAAACGGGATAGGCGAAGCAACCATCTACCGGTACGTCCAATTTTGGGGGCATTATGTAATAACCAAGAAAGGGCCTGGTTATCAGTACTAACTAAGAATTCGCGATGGTCTAAGTACTCCGCAAAATGCTCAATGGAAAGAATGAGAGCTAAAGCCTCCCTTTCATACACAGAATATTTACGTTCAACGGGGGTAAGAAGACGACTGAAATAAGCAACAGGTAAAGTTTGATCGTTCTTCGTCTGCTGGAGAACAGCACCTATGGCAACATCGGAGGCGTCAGTGGAAAGTTCAAATTTAAAATCAAAATCAGGGATTTGCAAAAGAGGGGCCTGAGAGAGCTTAGATTTTAACGTATCAAAGGCGGTTTGTTGAAGAGAAGACCAATGAAATTTGATACCTTTACGTTTAAGCAGATTGAGGGGTTCGGAAAGTAAAGAAAAATTGGGAATATATTTGGCATAAAAACCAATCATCCCAAGAAAAGAACGTAATTGCTTAAGATTAGAGGGAGGAGGTATTTTGTGAATGGCAGAAACTCTTTCAGGGTCGACAGCCACCCCCTGTGAACTTAAGATGTGACCCAAAAATTTAATAGATGTCTGGGCGATAAGGACCTTAGAAGGGTTGACAGTTAAGCCGACTGAGCGGAGGCGAGTCAATACTTCACGAACATGGAGTAAATGGGTTTCAAAATCTGAAGAATAAATAAGAATATCATCAATAAAAGGAAATAAGTATTTATATTTTATATCAGCAAACAAGGAATCCACAAACCACTGCATAATTTGTGAGCCAAGATTCAAACCGAAAGGGACTTTTTTGAATTGATATAGTCCATTCGGGGTAATAAAAGCCGTATAGCGAGAACTAACGTCATCTAAAGGAATTTGATTATGAGCCGAATTTAAATCAAAGATGGTAAAAAACTGAGCATTTGAAAAATGTTGAAAAGCAGATTGCAATTTTGGCATGGGATAGGCATCATAGAGGATGCGAGAATTTAATTTTCTATAGTCCACTATAAAACGAGAGGATCCATCGGGTTTATCGACGATGAAAGCGGGAGAGGCATAATTAGAAGATGATGGAATAATAGTCTCAGTTTGAAGCATTTGGTCAACTAAGGCATTCAAAATTTTCATGCGAGGGGGACTCAAAAAATAAGGAGAAGAACGAACTGGGGTAGGATCAATAAGATCAATGTGAGCAGAAAATTTTTTTACGGTGCCCAAAGTGGGGGTAATGACATCGGAAAATTCTTCAAGTAAGGACTGAACGCGGTCAGAATGAACAGAATTTATAGGTAAACATGTAGAGGGATGAGAAAGAGGGAAGTCAAAACTATGAACCAATGGAATAGACTTAGAGGAAAAATGAAAGGAGTCCGTAGAGTTGACCGAATCCAATATAAGTCCAGTATGGGAAAAAAAATCAAAACCTAAAATAATAGGTGATGATAAGGTCTGAACAACCAAAAAGGTAAAAGGCCAAGAAAAATCTTGCATCTTAATATTCAAGGAAATAGCACCAACGATTTCTAAAGGTTGATTGCAGGCAGAAAGACAACGTACAGTAGAGGGAGAATAGGAGAGCTGGGGACATAAAGATTGCAAAGATTGAAAAAATGGCAAACTAACAAGAGAAACAGCAGCACCAGAATCTAACAAAGCAAGAGAAGGTAGGTTATTAACGGTGACGAGAACATGAGAGGTCGGAGGTAGGAAAGAGGTAGAACAAGGCGAAAAGGAAGAAGAGGTGAAGGGAATGGGTGAAATCATAGAGGTAGGACGAGGTGTCTGAAGAGTGTGGGAAGGCAGATTTTCCCCATGAATACGCCGACTGCCTAGCGGCGAGGGGGAAAGGCGTTTCCCACAGGCAGAGTGGTGCAAAACTTAGAAATATGACCCGGTCCTTTACAGCGAAAACAGACAATGGGGGAACGAACATTAGAAGGACGCAGAGCAGAAGATGATGTGGAGGAAAAGGAAGACGAAATAGGCGGTGGTGGAACGGAAGAATAGTAAGAAGTATCGCTTAACGCAGACAAAGCATGAGATTGAGCCAGATTATATAATTGAAGCATAGAAGTTGGAGGGTTCAGTGCATTAAAACGTTGTCGAAAGGAGGGAGTAGCATAAAACTGAACAATCGAAATTAATTCAGCAACATTATGGGCAATATTTAGTACATCACTATAAGTAGTGATAGAATCTAAATAATCATGTGCGGATTCAGTCGGAAGTTGGTGACGACGAATGAACTCGGTACTGAGTTTAAAACGTATCTCATAAGGCAAAAAATAATTATGAATAGCATTACGTAACTCATACCAGGTGGAAAAATGAGACATGTTATCCAACCAAAATTAAGAAAAAAAACCCGTGGTCTTAGCGGATAACAAACCAAGCATTTGAGGAAAAGAGGCTAAATTGAGATTGAGAAATTTACGAACAGAGAAAAGCCACATAGTAAGGTTACGAGGATCAGTCGCTATTAACTGCGGAACCTGAAGTAAAGATTGTTTGATAATATGAACATTCAAGGAACTGTCAACAACACTAAGTTGGGGAGAGGATGGAGAAGAATGGGGGCCTAGATCCGGAGCCATGTTGTGATGGTGAGAAAACGGGAAAGATTTGTGATCAGAAAACGGGTTAGTAGATGAAGGAGTCGAAGGATAAGAGAAGGAACTCGGAGGAGTAGAAATAGAAAAAGAAATCAAGTCATTGACGGGAGGGTTAGGCAAAGAAAGATTATGATAAGTAGGAGGGGGAGAAGAATTGTCGTCACCCAAAGGGAAATTATCAGAGAAGCATGCCATAATGGAAAATTTGCTAAAAGAAATGGAGTAATAAGAGAAAAAGGTCTGCTACCATTTGTGGTGTATTCGAGTGAGTGTGACGTGTGACGGTTGGTAAGGGTAGGATAGGTCTGTCGTATTTTAGGTAAAGTATGTACGCTCAGAATATGATCTCGCCATGCACCAGAGTGGGAATGGTAAGACAATACACCAAGAAAACACAAGGCATGAACTAGGATACTAATCCAACTGACGCAGTACCAATCAATGCACGTGATGGCGTACCAAAAAAAGGTGTAACAACTCTCCAAAAAAAATATAAGTCCGTCCGTGCACAAGTTCTCAGGTAGTTTTCAATTTTCAAGGTGAAAGGTTTTTAGCAGAGCCCATAATGGAAGCATTTTCACTGAGTCCATATATTCAGAGGAACCGAGGTAGGTACAAAATTTATTTTGAGGGCAAGGAAAGGCGTACGACAACCCAAAGAAGAAATAGTTTTTTTCATAATAACAATATATTAGCAAAAACACCCAGAAGAAACATTTACAAGCCAAAGAAAACAACAATCATCCATAGGTCAGTTAGTTCTGACTTCCAAAAGAGAAAAAACATATGGGACGACCATATTGAAATTCTAATTTGGTTTTAAAGAGAACAGCTAGACTCGAAACCTTCAATAATTATACAACCTCTTTTACATGAGGAGTGTCCTACACAAGGAAAACAGAAATTTACGCATGAACACAAAAAATATTAAAATTTGAAAGACATATGGGCCACTGTACAATAATACATGTAGGAGAAAAAAAAGGGGGAGGGACGCGGAATAGGAAGGTGGGGAAAGGGGAGGGACGTGAAAGAAAACAGTACCAATGGCTGCCAACAGGGATTTGGAAAAATAGGACCAGCCAGTATCGATGAAACTCTAAAATAGCAAGCAGAAGCTAGGTGATAGTTCAATTGATTCTATTCATGCGTTTGCTCGGCAAAACAGTTGAATTTCAATGGTTCATATCGCAGCGATCACTTGACGTAACACAAAGTCCAACTTCGGAGTGAGATGGTAATGTAGTTCCAAAGTAAGGTACCGCTGTCAATAGCTGCAGTTAGCTTATTATTAACATGAACTGTCATTGGTAGCCAGTAACGGCAATTTGAAAATTAAGGAAGTGCAGCATTAGAAGAAAGTTCAAAGAACAACAAGGAAATGAAATAAATTAAAGTTTTCGCTCACCCGTCCAGCAGTCGTAGCTTTTCAATGGTAAACAAAAGCACTTTTTAAAAGAAACATTGCACACAGTCCAGCTGGTAGCAAAATAAAACCAAGTCCTCCCTCCACACAAATCGTCGTGTTCATCCCAACTCGCTGCTCAAGCCCAGAGCAGGCCAATTTATATTCAGGTAGAAGCGTCCAGAAAGGACGAGAGCATACAGTACCCAATGCGCAACGAAGCGGTAGGGGAAGGAAAGAGGGAGGGTAAGCCGCACGAGCAGTTGAAGCTGGACGGGCGAAGAGAGCACAGGCAGGTTAGTAGCGGCATATGCAGCGTAGTAAACGTAGAATCCATAAAACAGTAGAAAAATTCGGAGCACGTTATATGGACTGATATACATGCATTTAGTTATGCCTTTTAATCGTTCGTGCAATAAATCAACATTTATAATAATACTAAATAAGATAAAATAATACGAATTATAAAAGGAACTCTAAGAAATTCATGGCACTACAGCCCCCATAGGCTTGGGCCTTCCAAGCAACCGCTCCTCATCCTGAAAGCTACAGATTATGAGCGAGCCCGAGACAGCGTAACAAATCATCTCGACCGTTATTCTTGACCTTACCGTCCGATAGCTTCTGAATTGTTCTCCAGTACGCTGACTGCGCCACGAATCAGCCCTCAGATCCAGATAAAATTTCCTGATCTGTCCGGGAATCGAACCAGAAGCCTAGAACCCAGGGTCCCGCGGAAACGAAATTAACTACACTGTACACTCTGGTGGGGATATAAGTGCCTTCGTATTGTAATGCGTACAACACGAATATTGAGCCTGGGAGAACACAACCCGCTCTACAGCTGTGAGGCACAGGTGTCCTCGCACAGGAATGGCACACACAGACTGCTATTCTAAGGTACACTAACCTAAACCATGCCAAACTAAACTTTACAGATCGCCAAGGAGGCAATTTTCATAGCTGTGCACAATCACTTTTTTCCCAACGTGTAGCAAACAGTCGTTTCGTGTGAATGGCTTTCGTGAATTACCTCAGTACAGCAGCTACTATATTGCTTAATTGCTTTTGTGTTTGTTAATTATCAAGGAAGGCAGACCAAAGGATAAAAGATTGAAGAAATAATATATTATTAAAGGGATATAACCATGAAAGGCTTCTATTCACAACAAACAAATGAAAATCTTGAAATTGATTTTACGTATCATTTATTGCTTTTACGTATATTTTTACTCTACATTGGATACTTCATATTCATTCTTTTAAATATCATTCTCGTAATTGAGGAAAGCAACGGGGAACTACCTCACTCCTCATTTCCCTCGTACGCCTCTTCAGTGATGCCTAGGCCATCTGTGACAGCTGATGGCGGAGCTGTTGAGGATCCAACCAGCCTTCGGGTTGATGGCTAAACGCACAACTCAGTAATAGAGAGAATTTCATGAAGCTGTTCCTGATTTAGACGAAAGTGTTTTCAATATTCATCATTTCCATGCAATGTTTAAATTCCCCCAAATTTAACGTATACGGAATCTTCTACTCTTTCTTTCTTTCTTTCTTTCTTTTTCTTTCTCGACAGAGGCCAATAAAAAAGCTTTCTCTTCAATTAATCCGCCATCTTCAAACGGCTGCCTAGCCTAGCATAGTTTAGCTTGTGGTTTGTTCGTGACAAAGCACTACATAGCTTCGCATTGCTTAACCCAGCTTATCTTAGCTTTCTGTGTGGCGGTCTTTAAGCCGGCAACTTGTCTGCCCTCTACGTTAAGTAGTTATGCATACCTTCCAGGCGTTATACATACCGATAGGAACGGACTTGTGCCCCCATCAGGTATGACTATAACTTATATTCAAAGCAATGGAAATGAAAGGTTCACAGTGATGTTCTTCTTATGTTTCCTCCTCAGTATTGCCTACATCCTGGTTGCATCGCGGATGAAAACTGTGTCACGAATGTTGACTTGGCTCCGTTATACGTTTGGC
Source organism: Anabrus simplex (assembly GCF_040414725.1). NCBI lineage: Eukaryota > Metazoa > Arthropoda > Insecta > Orthoptera > Tettigoniidae > Anabrus > Anabrus simplex. The sequence goes on from NC_090267.1 coordinate 512,662,786, forward strand.
TGCCCTTCCCGACGATGACCTTATGAGGAGGATGTATTCACTATTGAGTGTTTCTATGGTGTAGTGTATTGTGTGTGTTGTGTGTATTAAGACGAACGCAAATACTTACTCCCCGAGTCAGAGTCGAGAGAATAACAACTACTATGAGGACTCCTTGATAGAGCTCTTAATTTCGTCTCAAGCGGAATGTGAGTCTCTTCTTTAGTGACTTCTTTGACACAACATTTTTTGTAAAGCTTCTTCGTTCTCGTTTATAAGTGACTTAACCCGTCATTCTTGTCAGGGTTTCCGCCGCAGAGATATATTTATAATTTCTATTGACGGGCCGTGTGGCTCAGACGGTAGAAACGTTGGACTTGTGAGCCTAAATGTGTGTGTTCAGTGCCACCTTATCTCTATGAGGAAAATACTACTTAAACAACAGACAGGGAATCTGCCAGCTGGGCTGCAGGTCAGTGGCGACTGATACAATATAAAATAAAAAGAAAAGGAAAGAAAAGAAAATGAAAGATAAATACAATAAAAAAGAAAGATAAGAAAGCAACACTCAGCCCAGCGGTCGACAGACCCCTCCTAATATCTCCTTTACAGCACACTTCATATGTCCCGCCTCCTTAATCCCGCAAATCACCCCAGCCAACCTGAATCTCCTGGCCAAAGAGAAAGCGTCATTTTCTAGGTGGCCCTCTCCTCCTCCTCAGGGAGCGAAATGAAAACTTTTAGATGATGACTAGACTATCACTGAAATTAAATTACTGGGTTTCGAGGAATTATGTGCAACCTTGTTCCCGTAACAAACGAACAAATAAACAAACAAACCTTCACTCAAACAAACAAACAAAGAAACAAACGGAGACTCAGAGAATGAACAGAACCTATTTCCTACTTCTGTGTATTTAATTTGTGATAAAAACGATGTGTGAGGCAAAGATTTCAAGTCTACAGATACAATTACAGTTTTAGGTGCAGATATTGGTTCATCATGTTAGTAGCAAGTCCGGTCAATATCTCCAGCGGTTTGTACAAGTTGACATCTCTTGATATACTGTCGATGTGAAAGTGCTTGACTCACACTATTGTTAGAAGATAGAGCGCTAACAAGGTCAAGTACCGGCTACGACACTTCATAACGTTGGCCATTTGTTATTCAAGTCACCTTGTAGTCCTGATGCTGCGCAGCTTGTTTACAACAACCGCAGCCCGTCTGCTGGCACCGCGGTTAGCCGGTTCGAATCCCGTTGATGGAAACATTTTCTACCTTCAGAATGTTTGCCTGTAGGATGGAAGAGGTGGTGGTATACAATATTTCTAATCACTCGATTGCGTGCCAAAAGCCTGGATTAAATTCCAAACCTCTCCGCAGAGGGCAAATGGCGCTGTTGATGGTGATTCATCTGTTGGATGGGAACGTTAAGCCTCGAGCAGACCCGACATGAGTGAGGTACGTGTCGAAACCGGTTTTCACTCTCATCATCCCTCATCCATGGGCGACAGAGAGAAAAATCTGCACCAGGCGAGCTGAATATATCCTGGCTCTAAATACCATACGTTAAGTAAATAAACAGGGAGACTCCCCAGTGTCCCTCACAAGCATACAGAGCACAGGGACCACCAGACCTACGTATGTGGACCGATGGAAGGGAGCAGGACACAGCCAGATAATGACAGTGTACTGGGCCAAAAGCAGAAGACCATAGCTAAGAACTAAGACGGGGCCGTGGTCCCTACTAGGCTAAAACGAACCAAGGAAAACAGCTACAACACTGACTAGGTTAGAATGTATGATCGCAAGTTGAAATTTCGAGGACTAGTTAGAGAACAGAAAAGTAAACGGTGAACTTGCATTCGGGAGATAGTGGGTCCGACACTCACTGTCGGTGGTTTTTAATTTACACTCCAGGCAAATTCTGAGGCTGTACCTTAATGAAGGCCACGACCGCTTCCTTCCCATTCCTAGCAATTTCCTCTCCCATCGCCGCCATAAGACCTGTCTGTTTCGGAGAGACGTAAATATCATTGAAAAAAGAAAAACGGAGTTGAAGATTCCTATTAGCTGCCGTCCTGAATGGCCCGGGTTCGATTCCCTGTACTGGAAGAAATTTAAGAATGGTAGGACAGCTAGTGTATGTCAGGTCACCTCCATTGTGAATGTGCTTGAAAAGAGCTGCCTCGCCTTCGGTCGAGGACACGGGTTTATTTTAGTACCTGTCGAAAAGACGTTAAGTACAGAACAGAAATGGCCAGTGGGTACAATACGGTCGTAAAAAAATGAAATATCCACTCTACAGTTGTGATGGCAGTAGCGCCAGAAGAGATGGTGGTGTGCCGAACCCCTCCCTTACAGATCGCATAAGATGTAAATGAAACAAACGTAACGGGAGAATGAGGTGCGGACCGCGATTAGGGAAGGCAGTAAACGGCCCTGAGCTCAAGATGGGCCTCGTTATTAACCAACCAGGACGATTATAGAAGACTACTACAAATGAAACGCTGAATAAACATAAGGACAGGGTTTATTAATAAATTAATAATAGAATCAAAACATGGAAAAAGAAGCAATCGAATAACAGAGAAAAAAACTAAAGACACAAACATACCTTCACAAGCGTCCCTGCCGAGATCGTAGAGTGAGCTCAACATAAATTATCATAACACACACCAAATATTTCATTATCAGCTCACTGATACAGTAGTGACCTCATTGCCATTAGTATTTCGATTAAATTTGCCGTGCGCACGGTACTACAGGCAATATCCTTTTTTCACTTCAGATTACATTATTCACAGCGCATATCTTTCATTCTCAATTCGCGCGACAACAATAGAAGCCTCCTACTACAAAAACATTCTAACCCACGTGACCAGAGAGATCAACATAAGACGCAAGGAGTAAAGGAAGGAATCAGCCAAAAGCGCTGGGTACAGCATCTTTGGTCTAGCAATATAAAACAGGCATGCGCAGAGATACGAAAAATAAGAATACCAACATGGCCGACCGGCGGTTCGGCCGAGCCCAAACAAACACATGGCCAAGTAAATAACAAATCTGTACCAAGAAAAGAAAATGGGGTTCCAAAACAAAATCGAAATGAAACGGAAATAAAACATGAATAAACCAATCGATAGCCCATCTTTTACTTGCATCAGACACCAGCATTCACTCATAACATTCACACGAGGTACAAATACACATCACATGACTCGCCTTAACACAGCTCCAGATCTCGCATATTCAACTAATAACGTGCACTATGGGAGCACAATCGGGCAAAACAGGCAGGATCGTGCACCAAATCACATTGAGCTTGAGTTTCATACGACTTCAAATAAAACTTAGTCGACACGAAAATCGTTGCTTCGAAGACGGCCAGGTACAACCAAAACAAGTGCACCAAAAATGTGATGGGTTCGAGACCAAATTTCCAAATCAGCAGTAATCATAATATTAACCTCTCACAGTCACACACGCCATTTACACGAACCGAAGTAGAAGATGCACATCGACCGGTCATCAAGGATCGTGAAAAGAGTTATGCAAACGTAGAAATAATAAAGTGACGACTAAAGGCACATACCTGTTAAATCAATACATTACTTACGACATGAATGGTGGTAAAGGCTCATTTAAATAAGTTAAAAATCCACCTAAAGCAAAGGAAGGCGATTCCACATCGTCTAGCCTCCATTGTTAAAAAAAATATCACGAGTGAGGAAGGCAAAGATATGCGTCAAAAGATGAAAACAGTAGTCTCGTACGGCAAAAGATCGTCAATACACATCACGCAGAGTGCTGCCCTCTGTGGCCTATCAAGGGATATACACAGGTTTTTCCTCGAACTGAGGTCAACAAAACTTGTTTGAGTAGTTAAACATAACATATGAGAAACATGCTAAAGGAGCATGGTTCACCATCCAGCAGCCCCACGTTTAAAATGCGTCTTATCTTGGTGATCAAGCAAGTAGACACGTTTTAAACGACGTTTCCCTTAAAATAAATGCGCGCATTTATTACAACTAAGACCTTAAATTTAAATTATGCCTATATACAAACACAACATAAATGATTTTAACCATATGTTTCAACAACATTCAAATAAGTCAGTTCGTTACATACTGACGTGTGTATTTTCTCACAAAGGGTTACGATGAATCAATCAGTCTATGCCTTATTACATCAACCGATCCACTTCATTCATAAATTCGAGACCGGGCTTCAAAGAGGAATGGTACAAACCGGTGCAACCTCTCCCGTTATGCCAAGGTTTTGGAATTCATTTGGTTCATTTTCATCGAAAAATACCAGCATCCATTCTATCCATTTCATTTTGCGTCGTTATCCCTGAAAAAGGAAGGACTTTAGAATGCAAATAATGGTATGACAGATCAATCAAGTATACGATGCTACCAAACTACAAGGCAAAAGGATCAAACATTCCTGGCCCGTTGACGATAGGGCTTCAACAAACTCACGTGAGCTTTTGATACCCTCTTATCGTCTAAATCCATTAACTCCACTGTAACTGGTCCCAGGAATCTCACGATTTTCTTGGGGCTAGACCATTTCAGACACAATTTACCAGTAATTTGGTCAGCAGCAGAGCTTATTGGAAACATCTTCACCACGACCAAGTCTCCAATTTCAAGAGTGACTCTTTTTCTGCCTTGGTCGAATCTTTTAGCCACTCGGTTCCGGGCTCTGACTAACTGGTCCAAAGCTTCTTTCCATTTCTCCTCCGCGCTCCTGTTTCTGGATGCCTCCGACAGATAGTTTACGTCCCATTTCAATTGGAGCGGGTCAGTAAGATTTCTCCCTAGAAACAGAACAGCTGGGGAATTGCGATGAGACTCATGAAGTGCATTATTAAAAGCTAAAACAAAGAAAGACAGGTTATTGTCCCAGCTACGCTGGTCCGCGCTGTGGAAGGCTGACAGACAGGCTTTCAAATTTCTATGGAAACGTTCGACATGGGAAGGCTTGGGGTAGTGGGGACTCAGAAAAACGTGTTTAACACCCCATCCGAAACACAAATGCCGGAATTGGCGACATCTGAATGTAGAAGGATTGTCAGACACTAGGACTTTCGGGGGACCATGAACACCAAATACATGTCGGGTTAAAAGCTGAACGGCGTTGCTCGAATTCATTTTACGCACGGGGAACAACCATACGAACTTGGAAAAGGCGTCGACGACGGACAGGATTCCGATGTTGCCATTCTTGGATTTTGTGAGAGGACCAAAATAATCGATAAACAGTTTTTCCCCCGGGTATGTTGCAACATCGGCAGAGTGGAAACCGGTCAGAGATGATTGAGCAGGTTTGGACTGCTGACACACATCGCAGCTCCTTACATACTCAAGTACGTCCTTTTTGAGGTTGGGCCAAAAGAAATCACGAGAAACGCGGTGCAAGGTTTTGTACTGGCCGAGGTGAGCCCCTAGGTAGGAATCGTGGTAATAATGCAACATCATGGGCCTTAATTTAACCGGGACATAGACCTTGTCCTTTCCTTTTTTGCGATTACGATGAACCAACAAACCCCTTTTGACACTGAACGACTTGTCTCGGACAGACCCATCAGCGACTCCTTTTAACAATTCCTGACACTCATAATCATCCTTCTGATGCTTGGAGATGTCCGTGAAGGACCAGGGATAATTCTGCAAGATATTGATACTCTCAATACTATCAGTTTGACAATGGTCTTCCTCCAGTTCGGCTTCACTCTCCTTTTCCCCGTCAAACATTCGCGTCAGACAATCGGCCACGACATTTTCCTTACCACGTACATGCACAATTGTAAATTTATAGGCCGACAGCCGGAGAATCCATCTAGCCGTGCGACCGAGCCGCTTGACATTCGCGCTCATCCACGACAGGGCTTGGTTGCCCGTATGGACAAAGAAATGACGGTGTTCCAAGTATGAGCGGAATTTGTCAACACCTAATACAACAGCCAGGCATTCCTTCTCGTAAATCGAGTACTTCAATTCAGCTCCACGTAACAGTTTGCTAAAGTATGCAATGGGGACTAGCTTCCCATCCTCATCGGACTGATTATCACAGCAGAAATGGCGATTTCACTAGAGTCGCACTGCAGAACAAAGTCTCGTGAAAAGTCGGGACTGTGGAGGACCGGGGCTTCACAAAGAGCTTTCTTCAGTAGCTCAAAGGCACGGGTTTGATCTTGCTCCCATACGAAACGACAATTTTTCCTTTTCAAAAAATTAAGTGGGGCCGAAATTTGAGAAAAATCCTTGATGAAACGGCTGTAGAAAACGACCATACCGAGAAATCTCCTGACGCCACGGACATTTTTGGGCTGAGGAAACTCCTTAATAATTTAACCCTTTCGGGGTTCACAGCGATTCCAGAATCGGAGATGATATGACCCAGAAAGTTCAAACGTTTGGAGCAAAGGGACACCTTTTTGGGGTTGATTGTGAAACCGTGCTTTCGCAAGCGAGTCAGAACTTCACGCAGATGAGCCAGGTGCTCGTCGAAAGTGGCAGAGAAAATGAGAAGATCGTCCAGAAAATTAAACACGTAGGAAAATTTTAAATCGCCGAAGATCTAATCCATCACGCGGCTGAGCGCTTGGCCACCAATAGAGATGCCCATCGGGACTTTATGGAACTCAAATAAGCCAAAAGGGGGGGCAAAGGCAGTGCAGGGGTGGCTTTTGGGGTCCAAGGGGATTTGGAAGTAAGCAGAATTGAAGTCGAAAACAGTGAAATATTTGGCCCCATGGAAATGTTGAAACGCACTCTCGATAGTGGGCAACGGGAAGCTGTCGAAGACGTTCTTATTTATTTTTCGATAGTCGATCACCAATCTAGGTTTACCGTCCTTTTTGGGGACTGGGAAGGCGGGGCTACTATAGGGCGACTTGGAGGGGGAGATGACCTTCTTCTCCAACAGGTCGTTCACACATTCACGCATGGCGCGTAACTTAGGGGGCGAGCAACTGAACGGAGGGGACCTCACAGGGGTATTATCTTTCACTTCAATGGTGTAGGAGAAATCTTTAGCACATCCTTGCTCGACACTTAGAACATCACAAAACTCTTCCAACAGCCCATTTAACATAAGGTTTTGATTGTCAGAAAGGTCACATGAGGCATTGGGAAGTTGGCATTTAGTTAGGGTACACACAGAGGCACGTTGGAATGGGGCTTCAAAGGGGTAGCTAACGCCCGATTTAAAACGGAAGGCAAAGGTTCGAGTGATAAAGTCAAGAGACAGGCCGGTAGCTAGCATGAAATCAGTTCCAAGAATCATCGGTACCGACATTGAAAGTCCAATCCCAGGACAAACCATGAATTTTAATGTGACATATGACTCGACCCACCGGACATACCTCACGACCGTCAGCAGACATGAACTTTCCTAAGCTCTCACAACCTTGCAGATACGCTAAATTGACAGAAGACACCAAGGATTGATTGACAAACGAAACACACGAACCGGTGTCCAACAGAGCATAAAATATGCACGATCCTATAAGAATTTTGGCCCAGGGTGTAGACGAAGGAAGGCCCCAGATCCTCTTATTCACACCATCATCAGGCGCCAACGACGGGCCACCACGCCGACGCGCCTCTAGTTTCCCTGCTGGGAGTTGCACCGAGGGCATACGCGCAGTGTAACACCAGCAAGACCACACTTCGAGCATTTAGCGGGAGACCTTGACCAACAATTTTTAGAAACGCGCCCCATTTTCCCACAATTCCAACAATTTCTCACCGCGGGCACACTTGTACTGGGTGGGTTAGAAGGTTGGATAAAATTTACACAACGCTGAGGGGCAGATGCAAAGTCGGGTCTACGATTGGGGGTACTAAAAGGGGGGAATGCAGAAGGTGCAGTAGCGAAGGAGACGGATTTGGCGGGCGCACGGCAAGCAACATCGGGGAAGGAACAATCAGATGGGGTAGGAGGTGGGCGATAGAGTTTATTTTGATTTACGGCAGACTCAAACTCGCGACCAAGTTTTATGATGTCCTCTACACACTCGACCTCAGACCGCTTGATATGCAATTTATAATCAGGGGCTAAATTCCGGTAAAACTGATTGAAAACCTAGAACTCAGGTACCTTCACGCACATCCGATTAAACAAGGTGAGAATTCCTGTAGCATAATCATCAATGCATTCCCCTATCCCTTGCGTTCTTCTAAACGTTTCCTGCCTCAAACAATAGTCCATGTCGCACAATCCAAAGCGCTGTTTTATTCGAGCAGCAAACTCCTCCCACGACTGGATGTTACCTTTAATTAATCGGAACCATCGCAACGCCGGGCCTTCCAGCATTCCAGGAATAACAGGGATAAACAAGTCAAGGGGTATTGAGCTACACTGAGCGATATCTTCCACCCGTTCCAAAAACTCAACTACACTGAAGCCGTTCCCTTCCCCCGAGAAGTTTAATTTCCACTTACGTACAACATCGAACACAGGGTTAACATTAACCTTATAATCGCTAGTGAATCTGGAATTTGGAGAAAAATGGTCAACACGATTTTCGCCGAGGGCGCGATTACCATATGCAATGGGATGCCTATCGTCACTACATCTATCACTGTTACTACCAGAAGCAGGCATTTCATTAATTCTAGCACTACGGTCTCTCTTATCATTCTCAAGATTAGACATATCTGCCGCGAATACCTCGCTGTCTTTACTCAACTCTAAATCTTTGGGGTTTTCCATGATGCAGATTCTTTCACAGAGATATTAAACAACACACAGATATAATGGCAAACAAACACTGAAGGTCAGAATTAAATTATATATATTGGCTTCATGAACTTAAGGCATGGGAATTTGCACTAGACTAATATGTACATAATCTCCATCTCCAGCTCTATCTCGTCCGAATTTCCTTCTTTTCGGATGAGATACCCTAATCGAGTACGCCTCTGCTACCATTTGTGCCGAACCCCTCCCTTACAGATCGCATAAGATGTAAATGAAACAAACGTAACGGGAGAATGAGGTGCGGACCGCGATTAGGGAAGGCAGTAAACGGCCCTGAGCTCAAGATGGGCCTCGTTATTAACCAACCAGGACGATTATAGAAGACTACTACAAATGAAACGCTGAATAAACATAAGGACAGGGTTTATTAATAAATTAATAATAGAATCAAAACATGGAAAAAGAAGCCAATCGAATAACAGAGAAAAAAAAACTAAAGACACAAACATACCTTCACAAGCGTCCCTGCCGAGATAGTAGAGTGAGCTCAACATAAATTATCATAACACACACCAAATATTTCATTATCAGCTCACTGATAGAGTAGTGACCTCATTGCCATTAGTATTTCGATTAAATTTGCCGTGCGCACGGTACTACAGCATTCACTCATAACATTCACACGAGGTACAAATACACATCACATGACTCGCCTTAACACAGCTCCAGATCTCGCATATTCAACTAATAACGTGCACTATGGGAGCACAATCGGGCAAAACAGGCAGGATCGTGCACCAAATCACATTGAGCTTGAGTTTCATACGACTTCAAATAAAACTTAGTCGACACGAAAATCGTTGCTTCGAAGACGGCCAGGTACAACCAAAACAAGTGCACCAAAAATGTGATGGGTTCGAGACCAAATTTCCAAATCAGCAGTAATCATAATATTAACCTCTCACAGTCACACACGCCATTTACACGAACCGAAGTAGAAGATGCACATCGACCGGTCATCAAGGATCGTGAAAAGAGTTATGCAAACGTAGAAATAATAAAGTGACGACTAAAGGCACATACCTGTTAAATCAATACATTACTTACGACATGAATGGTGGTAAAGGCTCATTTAAATAAGTTAAAAATCCACCTAAAGCAAAGGAAGGCGATTCCACATCGTCTAGCCTCCATTGTTAAAAAAAATATCACGAGTGAGGAAGGCAAAGATATGCGTCAAAAGATGAAAACAGTAGTCTCGTACGGCAAAAGATCGTCAATACACATCACGCAGAGTGCTGCGCTCTGTGGCCTATCAAGGGATATAAACAGGTTTTTCCTCGAACTGAGGTCAACAAAACTTGTTTGAGTAGTTAAACATAACATATGAGAAACATGCTAAAGGAGCATGGTTCAGTGGTGATTATTGGTTTAAGAGGAAGAGCAACTGTCTTATTAACACTAAACAGAGGGAACATTCTGAAGGGATCGGACACTTCGAAATATGAAGATTTCAGCCAAAGTAAACCACTTCGAGGGTGGCTGAGGTGAGAATCGATCCCCAGCCTCTGAGGGCGGCAGCTAATCACACTAACATCAAAGAGGCTGACAAGAAATGTTGTGCGGGTAGCATAATATATATATATTGAAGTGCCATCCGATTCAGGAAAAGCACACTACCTCATGACAAAAAAGTTCAGAACGGAGGAAATGCATCCAAGAATTAAGAAACTAGTAATACCCCGAAATTAAAATTGTAGGTCCCACCGAGATTTGAACTCGGATCGCTGGATTCAGAGTCCTGAGTGCTAACCATTACACCATAGGACCTCACCGTTATTAACTTACCTATCAAGCCCTATTCTTCAGTGTACGAAGGCTTCGAAAGTTTTAATGGGAGAGAAAAATATGCGTCCGCCTCTGTGGTGTAATGGCTAGTGCGATTAGCTCTCACCCCCGGAGGCCAGGGTTCGATTCCCGACTCTGGCACGAAATTTGAAAAGTATTACGAAGGCTGGAACGGGGTCCACTCCGCCTCTGGACGTCAGATGAGTAGAGATGAGTTCGATTCCTACCTAAGCCATCCTGGGAGTGTTTTTTCGTGGTTTCCCTACTCCTCCTCCAGGCAAATGCCGGGATGGTACCTAACTTAAGGCCACGGACGATTCCTTCCCTCTTCCTTGTCTAGCCCTTCCAATCTTCCCATCTCCCCGTAAGGCCCCTGTTCAGCATAGCAGATGAGGCCGCCTGGGCGAGGTACTGGTCATCCGACCCAGAGTCTGAAGCTCCAGCACACTGTCCTTGAGGCGGTAGAGGTGGGATCCCTCGCTGAGTCCGAGGGGAAAAACCGACCCTGGAGTTAAATAAAGAAGAAGAACATAATATATATATTGCAGTGCCATCAGATTCAGTAAAAGCACAATACCTTATGATAAGGACTTCAGAACGGAAGAAATGCATCCCCGAAATTAAAATTCTAGGTCCCACCGAGATTTGAACTCGGATCGCTGGATTCAGAGTCCAGAGTGCTGACCATTACACCACAGGACCTCACAGACGTTACGGTGCCTACCAAGCGCTATTCTGTCTCAGCCTACGAAGGTTTGGTAGGTTGTAATGGGAGAGAAAAATATGCGATCGCTGATCGTTATATAAATTGACGATATTTTTGGTGGTTTCAGGGTGATAAGGACTTGAGCTTTCATCGTGTTGCATAATAAGAAGTGTCTCTAATACATAACAAGGGTAGGAAGCAAGATGTCGTCGGTTAAAGAGGTATTTCTCTTATACCAATTGCTTATAAAGTATTCACAACAGTATTACTCAACAGAGTACAAACTGTCCATTTCTATGGTGGAGTGGTTAGTGTGATTAGCTTCCACCCTCGGAGGCCGCGGTTCGAATGCCGGGTCTGCCATGGAATTTGAAAAGTGGTACGAGGGTTGGAACAGGTCCACTCAGCCTCGGGAGGACAAATGAGTAGATGGGGTTCGATTCCCACCACAGCCATCCTGGAAGTGGTTTTCCGTGGTTTCGCACTTCTCCTCCAGGCAAATGCCGGGATAGCTTAAGACCACGGCCGCTTCCTTCCCTCGTCCTTGTCTATCACTTCCAATCTTCCCATCTCCCCGCAAGACACCTGTTCAACGTAGCATGTGAGGCCGCCTGGGCGAGGTACAGGTCATCCTCCACAGTTGTATCCCCCGACACAGAATCTGAAGCTCCAGAACACTGCCCTTGAGGCGGTAGAGGTGGGATCCCTCGCTGAGTCCGAGGAAAAAACCGACCCTGGAGTTAAATAAAGAAGAAGAACATAATATTGAACCCTTGACTTACCATTCCATCGTTGGTCGGCCATAGCTGCTGCAGTAGAGCAATATCGAACTCTTAAATCTTGGGGTCGTAGCGGGAATAATTCGGTCACGATCTTAACCAAATGATGGGGTTCAGAAGAGATCCTAACTACTTGAAATGAGGAGCAAATATGTGTTTACTAACTTTTATTGACCCAATTAACTGCACACAAAAAATCATTTATATAAAATCCTTGATCAAGAAAGAAAAATGTAATTATTAAATGTTCCAAACGCAGTCACATTGCATGGCGTTAGTTTTATTGATTACAGTATCGAAGAATTTTCTTCGGAGAAAAGTAGAAATATCACAGATTAGTGGACAGCGAAACTGAAAAAGTGAAAAGGAAACCTGAAAATCGGGCACCTATTGATCCAAACGATAACTGAGAATTAATCCACACGATCCGTGGAAAATCTGACCTTCAACAAGTAGAACGCCAGATTTACTCTTAACTAAGGTTATCCATCAGTCAAATACCCTATCGGATATGGAAACACCCGCCGAATGGACCCTTAGTCGAACCAAATTGTCTATCAGTTGCTTTGGATAGGTTGCGAAATATTACTGGAAAGCATGGTGTTCTCTACAAGTTACCAGCAGCATTCACAATTGAAAATAAAATTCCACCATGTATTGTCATCTCGTGACACCCTTAAGTTATGGACTAATCCCGACACTGAAACATGCATCACCCAAACAGCTGTTCAGAAGAAACCAACAACAAGATCCGAGAGGATCTTACGTTACGTGGTTCTGAAGGAACAAAACTGTGAAATACACGAAACACTTATTCAACACGCATTTAGAAGAAATGCCAAACACTGAAGTTAAATAAAAAGTGGTAAATCACTTGAAAAATATTATTACAAAACCAACTTTCAGGTTATAAATGGTTACGTTACGCTTAATAAAATTACAAGTCCACATGATAAAATAAAAATTTTGTAATTCTTTCCTTTACAACAACAACTACCATTACAGATTCATCTACTTATTGTTTGTTCCAACAAACTAGCTACACAGTTATTGATCGACCACAATCAACTACGTATATAAATGAAAGAACGAAATAAATTGAGAATAATATATATCCCCGGCTGACGAATCGAACCCGCATTCGTAACTCAAGTCTCACATAAATAAACTAAGTGTCAGTACGCACCCTAGCAAAGCAATCGGACGTCAGAACGACAAAACAATTAAGTCCGTAACTAAAATAAAATACTGAAGTTCAATGAACCCAAACACGCGTGGCGAACTGCAGTAATATTCAAATCACCGTTAGCTCAGTACCCATTATTGGACAACCCTCACGTTCAGGCCACTAGTGGTTCCATAATCTTAGGTAAACACTTTCCTGCTGGTAAGGGCTGCGCGCAAAACATGGCATCAATATTACTTAGCTAACACTCTTCGCATTGCATACACTACTGCAGACACTACCATCGCTCAAGTCACTTCGCAAAAACGCCTAATCTAAGAATTGAGTATATACAGCCGACATCTTAAACCTATCGTCGGGCCTACCTAATGTCTGCACACCCTAACACTAACCTCTATGACCGAGCTCGATAGCTGCAGTCGCTTAATTGCGGCCAGTATTCGGGAGATAGTAGGTTCGAACCCCACTGTCGGCAGCCCTGAAAATGGTTTTCCGTGGTTTCCCATTTTCACGCCAGGCAAATGCTGGGGCTGTACCTTAATTAAGGCCACAGCCGGTTCCTTCCCACTCCTAGCCCTATCCTGTCCCATCGTCGCCATAAGACCTATCTGAGTCGGTGCGACGTAAAGCAACTAGCAAAAAACTAACCTCTATGTACACACCCACACCTTCCTAAACCTATCGTTGAGCGTGAACTAGGACGTCTCATCATCAGTATACTTCTAGGATTACATGTGACGTCCTAAATCTATTGTCGAGCGGAAATTGGGTTGTCTACGGTTCCTCTAGAATGTAGGGCGAAATCGTAACTTCAAACACACTCTTATTTTAGTTGTAAACCTTGTCGAAACTAATAGCACACAATGAAACAAATCTTGGCACAGAATGAACGCAAGTCGGGAAATGCAACTAAGTCCCTATCTTGTTAATAAAACGTGAAATTGAAAATAAATAACACGTGGCAAACAATCCACAACTCAAACACGATCTCGACATACACAATGAAGTTTGGAAAATAATAATGACTTTCAACACACGTCTAACATTACGTGAATATCGCCAAAAACAGTAATCATCACCACCGCAAAAATCCACACTATAATTCTAGGGTGAAGCCCTCAAATCGCCTACCATCTCACTATTCCAAACATCCATATCCATAAACTATCCAGTCGAGCGAAATGCAATGAATCTGCACAGCCAAACTATCGCTTTAATAGCGTCCAATATCTCATCCCACAATGTTTCCGATTTAATGATAAATTATCGTCTCGTAATTTATGAAATTAACTGAGTGGAAATTTGTCATTACAGTCAAATAACACCAACCGTGTATTCAGAACGCTCTTCTACCCTTGAGGTCGTATAATATAATATTCATTATGCTGACTTTACGTAAACTAGTCACTTGGATTTAACTGTCAAGAACTACAATCTTCAACGAAAAATGTTTTTCATTGGGGATTTTAACTTGAAATCTTACTGTGCGTCACACAATGCTCATCTCGAACCAACCTTCACTCGGTCAGCTGTGCCGGATTGTAAGCGGAATATACTACAGCCTGCCTCAGAAATACCACATTTAATATACAGCCTGTCTCAAAAATTCATTCTCATCAGCAAATATAGCCTGTCTTAAAAGTGCATTCTCATCGCCTCTCACGGCGGTATTACACACGAAATACAGGATTCCTCTGCCTTCAACATCTATAAAACTCTTATCTCAACATATCATTTCGACACAATCCCTTTTCTTCTGTTCCAAGACTTTTCAAACCTCAATCCTCTCGTGACAAACAACTTTTATAAAAATTCTTTTTCATTTATTTTTACTACAACTTTCGGACCTCAGGAATACAACAACACACCGTGATTTTCCATATCACCGACATACACGATGTCACAAAATTTAACTTCCCATGAATAAATATAACTTTATCAGACTTCACTGGATTTCGAGACACACGCAAACCTTATTGAACATAACTGTTAAATACACTTTTAACATAGAAAATGTTTATCCCGCGGTAATTATTATTATTATTATGATTATGATTATTATTATTATTATTTCGATAAACATTTTCTGAATTCATACGATATTCGAAATTAAGGCATTCACGACTACATGATCGTCATCACCTTCCTAATTTTACCCAATTTGAACAATATCTCAAAGAATATTAGCACATTACTTAAACTTCGCATTTTATAGTTTCTCGACGTGAATTTTACAGCCTTGAAGAGTTTCACACGATGACCAGAAATGGAAATCCTTCGCCTGATCATTATTAAATATATAATTCCGACACACGCACTGAACATTTATTGGGACAAACTAATTCTAACTACAACATTGATACAAAGGTATTTACAGACCTGCGATCGTAGTCATCATCCTGGATTCTGGCTGCATTTAGCCAGATAACCTCGTACTTAGTCTTCCATGGCTACATTTGACATCATATTCATATATATATATTGCACCCGTCCCTACGCATAATGGCTCCGGCATGATATCTACAGGGCGTTAACGGGTTGGAATAAAACAAAATAGGCGCTTAACTAGACTTAGCTTAAAGGCATACAGGGTAGGAGACGGATCATACCTAATTACAATGAGAACACATTCGGGTTAAAGTTTAGATTAATACAAGTGGTTTATTAGGCCTTAATGATGATGATGGTAATGACGCATTTATATACAAATGAATTACATGGATTATTATCAATTGTTGTTGTTTGTTATCGACTTTTAGTCGTATGTGATGGATCCGAGTATTATCTATCGCAGAGCGATCCATTATGACGAGATTCGAACGGAAAAACACTTATCATAGACACTGAGGCTATGTGATATCATTGACCAATAGGATTAACATGCATGCAACGAGTCTGAGCAATCCCTATACTAAACACACAACTATTCCCCAACGAAGTACCAAGAAGGAACTCATAAAAATGTGGAACAAACGCCCGGGTTTGAACCGACCCTCACTTGTATACAATTCACCACCCCGATGGTCAGCACCATCGGCAACTCAATTATAGTCACAACAAGATACATAAACACTTAGAGAACACAAATTATATACAGTAAACACGTGAGACATCCAGCCTTCGGTTGAGCATTGGGGTACCAATGCCGCTGTCGGGAACTGAACTGACACCCCTTTGGATGGAAGTGGGACTCTGAAAACCCTAAGCTACATTATACTCAAGTGAGTAATGACAGTAAACTAACAAGTACTGGTAACAATCGCCGTGTCATTTATTAGCGACTACATCATTCTGGCGTGTTGAATATTTCCATTATTAGGCGACTCTTCCGGCCCTCGTTCTCTTTAACTCAAGGCTCCCCCTTCTACGAGCGGACGAGCATACAAAAAAAACCAACACTTCTCCTCACTAGGTCAACTGCCCCAACCCCTGCACGGCGGGTGGTCAATGGCCTCGGCCTTCACAGGCATAACGCCCTTTCTTAACAAAACACCCCATCTCGGGGATCGTTCACTAATAAACTGAGCTTCATTGTTCATTAAGTAAATTACATCGGCTCTCAATACTTCACTTCAATTCAACACACACATTCGTTTACAATATCATGATCCCGCGACGCGACACCGGTTTCTATGATACCAATACTTGCATGATTACCATAATTACAATTTATTATTATTATTATTATTATTATTATTATTATTATTATTATTATTATTATTGGGTTCATCATTACACTATCTCCCTACACGACTTACCTGGAAATTAGACCATACTGCGTGATCATAATTAACTTCCTCGTAATAACGGTGTAATTAATCCATATCTAAATTGTGATTTCTGATAAAATCGTCACACGGTAATACAATTATGAATTAAATATTCCTCAATTTGCACTTAAATTGTGATAAGCTTGCCAATTAAAATTGTACAATTCCTATCTAAATATATGTCAGTGGAGGCCTGTGGTGTCAGTTCCGAAGTCATATCTCGTAGTTCTGGGTGCTCACGAAATAAAATTACACTACTTACCAGCCATGCATTATCAACGCTGGACTAACTACAGCCTAACTTGAATTACTCTGAATTACTAAAAATTGGTTTCCTGACGCATCAATAATTACAAGTTTCCCCAAATAAAATGATTAAATCAATCTACTACTGCTTGCAAACTTATCGTATTACTCCTTTATTTACAATTGATTGCTCAGACGTGTTACTAATTAAATAAAGTAAATAGAAGCTACGTGTATCATGGTAGCACATCTACATTACTGAAGTTACAATCTCTAACATTATAGCGTCAGGTAATGACAATTGTTCCCCGCCCAATCTGATCACGTCATATTAAATATGATTAATACTCATCTCCATCACTTGATGACCCGTTGTCAGCTCAGGAAGTCCATTGCTGGTTTAGTGCTGACCCATAGGCACCAAAGCAGTTACTGGAGGCACCATTCTTCTTTCCAACCGGGAGTCCATTGTTCTAGGTTGACGAAACCGCTGGCAGTATTCCTGAGGCAGACAATACGTCACTATTTATTCCAAGATTTGTTTAGTTACATTCAGTGTGAACGTCCAGCCACGATATCGGACCTCACTCCGCAATCCGCGGTTCAGTATCGGATTCCGCGTACCTTTGTTACTACTCGACACAGTAGCGCCGTAGTAATAATAATAATATTATTACAAATTATATTTAATGTTCGCGACACGTCCCTGATCTTTAAAGTTTAAACACTAGCATCGCGTCTATCCAATCTCTGCAATATTTACGCACAGTACACGATTTCACTTGTAAATTAAATTTAAATTCACTCAAACAAAAGATCGCTGGAAGCTCGACTGCACATAGCTTCGCCGCCTGTAAGCCACGAGTCCCGACTGACTCTTGTCCCTTCCTGCAGTAGTTTTTACTAGGGAGCGATACCCCTTCCACAAATTTGCGTAGCGCCTATTCCCGGCGTACTCGAGGTATAATAGTACGGGTAGTCGGTGACCAGTATCTAGTTGGTGCGATTGAGACATAACCACTCAATTATCCTTCGGTGAATCTCTTTAAATTAATTAAAATATGTTCTGCTTCCCCTACCACACGGGGTGAAGTCCCTCCGTCGAGGACGTGTCATGAGACTAACCAGATGGCCCCAGTACTTTTCCACGCAGAAACAACACAGTATTCTTTCTTCGGCTGAAAGTTATCACGGAAGAAGACATTAAACACTCTAAATAAATGTCCCAGTAACATTCATCCCTTTTAAATCGGGAGACGACCCCCTAATATGAGTTTTATTAATTTTCTGGATCGTAGGTAATTAAGTTGGCCAGTCCGATTCCAAGATGGCTCCTATATTCCGTTTCGAAAAAATTAGTTTCCCCTCATTCTGTGAGCCTTGAGGAGGGATTTCTTCTCTCGAGTGATGTCACAGGGAATCCCCATTCATAACCCCTCCCGGGTCTAAGTTGGCTCGGCTTCATCTCCGGGGCCCCGCTACACAAAGGATAATACTGCGCAATAAGTCGCAGACAAAGAAATCTCGTAGAATAATTTTAAGATACACAATTTATCTATCTCAATGGTATGAATATTAATTAGTTTCGGTATGACCTCTATTAATGATATGAATATTAATCATTTTCAGCGTTCTTTCCCTTTAATAGCGTTGCGTGCGTAATTACGGAGATCGATATCAACCTAAGGTCCTTGGATCATGCCCCTGTCGGGTTCAATATATACAACTTAAACTATAGCTTTTACACTTGGTGTCGATTAACACCGCAAATACCGCAAATACATGCGACGAGCACGCCTCTCAATGGCGACTGCCACAGTTTTCCCAGGAACCTGCTGTCGTTTACACTACTGCTAGCCAGGTGTTCCAAACAGATAAGAAAATCAGACCTCGCGGCCAGCCTCCAGACTTCACTTTTGACAAATATTAAACGCACATGATTGTAATACAGGGAGAAACTCAGTCACGTATTTTAACCAACTACCTAAACCTTCAAAGTTATCATCGACGGCAGTTCAGGAAATTTTCCATTGCCTTCTACTTTAATATTCTACTTGAACCATTGACCGGAATTGTTAATAATGTTTACAGATCTTTTCACATGGTTATGAGCGTACTTAGGGGTTTAGTAAGGATGTAAAGGAGAGAGCATGTGAGTCACTGGTAAGACCCTAATTACAATTTGTTTTCAGTTTAATGGTCCCTCACTAGAAATACCTGATTGAAGAACTAGAAAGAATGCAAAGAAGAGCAGCTTGGTTTGCTCTGGCTAACTTCGGACAAAAGAGTAGCGTTAGGAAGACTTATCATGGATTAGAAGAATAATCTTGAGCGGAGCTTTTAAAAGTAGGAAAGGCCATAATATGAAGATAAAGCTGAAAATCAAGAGCGCAAATTAAGGAAAATTTTCTTTTACGGGAAGGGGAGTTAGGGATTGGAATAACTTACTAAGGGAGATATTCAACAAATATCAAAATTCTTTGAAATTATTTATAAATGGCTAGGTAAACAACAGATAGGAAATCTGCCATCTGGGCGACTGCCCTAAATGCACATCAATAGGGATTCATTGTTTGATTGGTTCATTGAATTATGGATCCGCAAGTCGTTAGTTCGTGAATTGTCTGACTTCCAACTATGACCTTAGTGTATCCGAATATGGTTATTTTGATACGCTTTGTTGCCTTTCTTTACATTCAGTGGTAAAATTGGCCACGCTGTCTGAATATAACCCTCTGATCGTCCCCGTACAGAGTTCCCAACAAGTTCCCACATTTCTCATGCAGTTCATATAGTTTGACAGGTTCGCATTTCACTTGCAGAGGGTTCATGCAGTGCCACCGTCTGTTAACTCAAAAGTTAACCATTTCGAGGCTCGTAGTGATATGACCTTTTTTCTTTCCTACATATAAGGAATCTATTCCCGAAGGTTGCCCTATATAAATAACATTGTGATTTTGTCTGTACAGTTTACTTTGTTCTTTTGTCCGAATAGGTCTACAAAAGATAAACGAATGTGCCTGTTTGTTACGACTGTTGTGGACAGACTAAGTCTAGTTTATAATATTTAATTAATCCTTGTATCTCTTTTGGCAGGGTAATCCGGTACGAGTGCTGTGAGGGGTTCCAGCAAGTACCTGGACAACAGGGTTGCACCGGGGGTGAGTATCTTGTAGTAAGCATCATCTGCTTCAGAAAGCCATTGTCTGCTAATGAATCGATTTTCAACACAGAATTGACAAAATAATCAACATTTTTCTATGGTTAGTATACAGGAGGTTTGGGACATAATTAAAAGTAACATTACAGAAGGTCGAGATCAATGTGAGTAGTTCTTGATTATTTTAAAATTTAACGAATGATTTTTCCAAGGGACGAGGTTCAAGTAGAGTGCGATGTTTGTGAGGTAGGTAGTAGCTTCCTTTACCCCTCGTTTTATAGCACCCGCTGTACCGTCTTCACACAATATGCATGCGTAATGTATATGAAACCTTTCCTAGATCCATCGTTTCAGAAGTAGTA
Source organism: Anabrus simplex (assembly GCF_040414725.1). NCBI lineage: Eukaryota > Metazoa > Arthropoda > Insecta > Orthoptera > Tettigoniidae > Anabrus > Anabrus simplex. The sequence continues at coordinate 512,683,544 of NC_090267.1, forward strand.
TACATCCTTAAGTTGTACGAAAACGTCGTACGTACAAGAAGCGAGTATTTTCAGCCACTACAAAGCCGCGTAGGGTATGAAGGACCGTACTATTACAAAGAACACAAAACTGTAACTAGCTCACTGGCTGATATTCCCCATTACCACGTATGCAGCTGAGACCTGGACAATCCAACAGGCAGATAGGAGGAAAATGGAGAGCTTCGAGATGTGTGCTTACCGACGCATTCTCCGACTTTCTTGGACTGAACACCAACCTAATGTGTCCGTGCTTGAAGAACTAGGCATCCAGGCTAAGCTTCACCAGGGAATCAGCCAGGCTTATCTCTCTTGGTCAATTCTCGTTCTCTTCCACCACCGACGGTATTAGGTTTACCAGGCCTTGTCTTCTTTGGCCGATACCTTCATTCCACCTCTTTCCATCTGATTAGTGTTAATAGAGGATGGTCGGCCAGTTCTACTTCATCTCAAACCAGTAACTACGACCTCCACGATTGTCCTGTACAGTACAACCTTTAAATAACAATCATCATCACACACGCGACAGACGTATTTCTCTCCATTCTGCCAGTTATACCACATTTTACCCAGCCTTTCAATTATCGTCAATGGTAATTTTATTTGTAAAATAATTTATTTGCTGTGATATTCAAATTAATTTATCATCCTCCACAGAGCAATGCGACTTATACATTCATTTTGAATTAATTAATGAATTTATGTTTTATTAAACATATTTTAAGACCATTTTGACATAAATATGTTTCATAGCTTGCGGGTGATACCAAAATTTGCGTTATGAAATGTGGGACGGGCGATATTACCCGGCAACCGTGCAGATTGTGATGTGAAGTATTGATGGATGGCCATGACTGTGATGTAAGAGTGGCGTTAGAGTATAGATCTTGCAGGCTTTGATGTGAAGTACTAATGAATGGCCATCACTGAGAGATCCATAGAAGGCTATTTTATCAAAGAGGCACCATCTGATCATTATTTCATTAGTGCTAGTTTCATAGCCCTGAGTCAGGTTTCCCTTCTTAGGTCACTGAATCCTACACTTGCGGACTCCAAATTCCTTACAGTTATCTCTCGAAAACGATTTCTTTGATGGAAATAAATGAATAGTTATCAAATTGAGTGTTATTTATTAAAAGACAGATTTATGACCATTTGATTTTGCCACAGGGGAATTTGACACCATTCTAAAAACTATTATTTAGCCACTATATTAACTAATGCTTAATACTAATTAATTGCATTACAAAATTATTATAATTTCGGTAGGCAGAAACACGTTTTTAATTTTGCTAAAGCTGCCTAAATAGTGTTGTAGGTGTCTAAGGTTTGTTGTATTTAGTGCTTATTTGGCAGTTTTCAAAGAACCTGTTACAAGTGTAAAAGTTGATTGTTGTGTTGCAGTGAAGCCGCTGAAGAACGTGCTGGAAACGGCCCGAGATTTAGGAGCCAGTAAGTTCGTGCGCTACCTGGAGACGTCGGGCTTGGCTCCAGAGCTCACCCGCGCTGGGGCCATCACTCTCTTCGCGCCTCTAGACGAGGCCTTTGATGTAAGTAAATAAATTGTAGAACACATATATTTTCTTTAATTTACGATACAGAAAAACGCAATAGCACTTGTCAGACAATTTGAACCATGAATGCCGTAGCGCTCAAAAGTCTATTAGGTTCGTAACACGGCAAAGAAACTATCAACTGTATCTAAAATATCATGGAATGAATTCGTCTGTGGAGATTTATCTTACGTAATAATGAACGAATGTCATGTTCTCTGATCATAAACTTCAGTTCAAACACTGCCTTCCTGGGTTGTGTGTAGCTACAGACTTTGGGACAGAGGTGCTCAACTGGGCGCTCCTTGAGGCTAGCCCAGTGCGGCCGGGCTGGCGGCCAGCTTACGTCACAATGAAGCGAGAGAGCGAACACACTTGGCAGTGACTTCAGTTGTGATTACGAAGCTCTCCTCCACGGCTCAGCGAAATGTTGATTAGGTACAGTATTTAAAACAGAACGCTATAATCGGAAAAACCTTACCTTCTCAAAATATTCTAGTTTGATTTATACTGCGCTCAATATAAACAGTCCGTTTTATTTTCTTATATTTATTCACTCAAAGAAAACTGACACGTTATAATTTTTGTGTTACAATCTACAAATGTACAGGGTTTAAGCGTACAGGCTACGATTTACAATTCCTCGGATGGAAATGACAGTATTTCCATTTTTAAAAACATTCCTGTTATTCATTCAGAAAAATGTTCCAACACGTTTACTGCTTGATTTTGCAGTGTTGTACTGTTGTTTGACTTTCCCTGTTCAGTGAATTTCTGAAAACAGTATTTAGTACTTATCAGGCATCCGGTGATATTCGCTAGTCTCTATATGGGGAGGGGGTTTCATCATGAGTGAGGATTCATCCAAGATTAAAGTACAACAGCAGTTTAAATGCATGTATCAAACAGATATACAGTTTGCCTTCACATAAATAACCTAACCGATTTTATTCCCGGTAAGCGTGATTCGATTATTGGTGAGTTTATCAGATAATTTAAATCCAAACAACCACAAACCAGAGCTTATGCCCCTTAACTCCGTATTATGTTATCATAATATTAAAAATGTTTCTAAAGCACCTCTACCAGGCGGGGTTGGCCGTCTGGTTAGGCGTGCACAGCTGTGAGCTCGCATCCGGGAGATAGTGGGTTCGAACCTCACTGTCGGGAGCCCTGAAGATGGTTTTCTGTGGTTTCCCATTTTCATACCAGGAAAAAGCCGGAGCTGTACATCAATTAAGGCCATGGCCGCTTCCTTCCCATTCCTATCCAACTGTCCCCATAAGACCTATCTGTGTCGGTGCGACGTAAAGCAAATAGCAAAGAAAAAAAGAGAAAGGCACCTCTTGAAATGTAATATTGAACATTGTAATTCATTGCAAAGATATTTGAGGTTGCGGGTCTAATTCTTTATTGTATCCGGTCAAGATACGAACTGTATTTCCTCAAACGTAAATTGAAAATGGCGTGGATGTCGAGTATCGCCGCAGAGATCGAGAGTGACTGGCGCCCAGCCTTCACGGCCCGTGACGTAGCCACAACGTCACTGTGGTTGAAGAGCATGCGCTCATCCCCTGCCAGCTGTCCCCTTACAGTGCTGTGTGCCTGCGGGACGGAACGCCGCTGGTCTAGAACGTAAAAATGTTAAAATATACTCCAACATGAATGTTTCTTACTAGAACTCAGTCATACCGTTATAATTCTCCGCCCTATCGAATGGACATTTCTAAAGCATCCAGGAGACATTTTGTCACCCAGTGAAGTGGCCGCGAGTGTTAACTAACGCCCTCCGGCTTTGCATTCGGGAGGGGAGTGGGTTCGAAACCCACCGTCGCCTGACCTAGGAATGATTGTCCATGGTTTCCCATTTTCACTTCCAGACAGATACCGAGACACTTCCACCTCCTTACCCAATTTCATTCATCACCATTCATTCCATCTTCATTAGCCCCTGGCGACAGGAAGGGTATCCAGCCGTAAAAAGGGGTAGACGTACAAGGAGCCATTTTCCCCTCACACCACTTCACAACATCCACGATGATACACGCAACTCCTCTCCCTTACTTATCTACAAATGTTGTGCATATTTCTACTGTAGCCTTATATGAATATCATCTTCCTTAGAGATAGGATAATTTCTACAATATTTTTATTGTAATGATAATTTAATTTATATGACAGCACTGTACTCAAAATAAACTTTCAGCGTACTAGGTTATGGGTTCGGATTCCAATAATACGCGGTAAGCCATCTTTGTTCTGAATTTGACATCTCTTTAATATGTACTATATGGTCGCTTAACAAACAAAATCTCGTATGTCCCAATGCTCTTCCTGTCAATACATTCCTCAAGACTGGTCACGTCTCCCAGCCACATATGAATACGCAGTCCATCAGAAAAATGTTCGTTGTGTCCATTTTCCTATGTTTATGTGTAAAGGTTGAAGAACTTTAAATACATTATACTGTAGGAGTGTGTACATACTTCACGCAAACACACATTACTACTATACATTTGGGTCCATGACAGTTGAAGTCTGACATTTGAGCGGCGAAAGCAGTAACTACGATGTAAGCTGCGTTGTCATAGTTACCTTCATCTGCGCCAAGTCACCCATTCTTACCGCTGAGTGTCGGCGTAATGCAATTCAATGAACTCAGACCCGTTCCTAAGCTCGCGCTAATATTTCCGGCATTTAAGACAGAACACGTCATTGCCGATCAATATGAGATTTCATATTCATGAAACTGATAATAACCTCAGTAAATGTACATGTTAAATAGAGAATAGATCTTTACACCTAGTCACATATTTACTTACAAACAATCAACTAACAACGGCAATAATATTCAGGAAACAAACACTTAAATTATTACATAAACCAACAACAACTAACACAGCTAACACAGTTCTACTCCGAACAATATCACAAACGCGACTGAGAGCAAGCCAACCCGCGTATCGATAGCTTTTTTAAATGTGGCGTCTCTGTTATCGTTGCCATAGCAACAGACCATTTTCCAGCAGCGTTAGTCAACTTTTTCTCGACGGTGGCGCTAAACGTCAGACTCTCGTGGGCCCGACTACACAGTGAGGTACGGTAAGGTTCATGTTTGGCTGACAGGCGTGGCCAGTCTTAAGGATAACTGATACGAAGAGCACTGTGGGATACGAAGGTTTGTTTCTTAAACGACCATATTGTTACGAATAAAACTCCGCCTGTCATATTACTCTAATTTATTTCAGGATGACCAATAAATGCACACACACACACACACACACACACACACACACACACACACACACACACACACACACGTTCCGTACGCCGTCTTCAGTCCAGCCACTCTCTGCGCACTCCGACACCACAACAAGAGCTCCTTATTCAGACGTCGGTGGTGCAGCCAACACCTCCGTCGCCCTCAGCCCAGCTACCGAACTCCAACACACTGAGTCTCACGCTAACTCCACCACGGAGTCCAACACTGACTCCTACTCCAGCACCAACACTGACTGACTGTCCGCGGCTAGCCTCCCTTTTTATAGCTCGAGTGATGTGCACAAGAATATTCGCGATGTGGCCAGAGACGAATTTTCTCGTTGCATCTCCAACAAACTCACAGAGAAGCCAACTGAAGAGAACAGCACAACAGAAATGCCCTCCAGGCCGACTGTGAGCTCGCCGGTCGCCTGATTCACTAGTTCCGAAAGCGGCTACAACAGGGCTGGCAAGTAACAATATGTTCTGCACATGACCTAATGCGTTGAAAGTTCATTTCGATTTTGTATTTATTTTGTTATATTTATAAACGCTTTAATTTTTCATTAATGCATTTGTGAATTTAGTCACTTGTTCAGGCGAGTGGATCCTAAGTGTCAAACACAAAATAATGCTCTCTGCTTTAGTTTCTGAGTCAGTGGTGTGTTGTTTCTGTCAACAGGAGCTGGCCAGAGAGCAACGCCTTCGGCTGGAGAACGCCCCCAATCCAGCTCAGAATCCGTTCCTCCTGTACCATGTATCAGATCGGAAGCTTACCTCGCAACACTTCCGAGCCGACTTCTCCATTGAGACTCGCTACAACGGACATCAACTGCGTATCAACAAGTACTCCAATGGGGTGAGTGCAAGCCAGGTTTCTTTCTCACATATTGGACTTGATGTCAACGTAAACATGCCCCTAATTAATCCTTAGTAAGTTTGAGCAAGAGCCATTTCTCCTAGTTCGATATGCATAGCAGGAAACAAGAATAGGTTGTGAACTGGCTTATTTCTTTTTAAAGTAGTACTTATAGTTTATTTTATTGCCCCCATAACTTGACAGGTTAGTGAGAATTAAACTGGTTATATGGACCGGACTTTTACTTGCTCACAAGGTAATCACATACCATATAGGGATTAAGTGGGCAAGTGTTGGCTAACTTGATCTTCAGATAATGCATGCCGAGAACAACGCACTCAATTATACACAGCAGTGTGGTTATGTTGAATATGATTATAATCGAGTGTTACTTAAAATCGTAGTTTGTTTAATAGATAAACGAACACAGCTGAACTATTGACCAATACAGAGAATAATTTCGTTTTAACCTACAAATACAGTTTTAAACCAACGACTTTAATTCCCTAACGCTTATGTTGGGACTTCGGTATCCCGAGACTTTGGGAAAAGCAGACAATTCTACACCTAGAGGAATGTGGTGATGATGGTGATTATTGTTTTAAGAGGAACTACAACTAGGCAACCATCCTCTATATAACACTAATCAGAGGGGAAAAATTGAAGGGATCTGACACTTCGAAACATGAAGACATCGACCAAAGAAGGACAAGGGCCACGAAGTGCGTAAACATCAAAGACTAAATACCGTCGGGGTCGGAAAAGAACAAGAGTTGACCAAAGGAGATCGGATAGGATAGGTGAAAGTGAGGACCCTGGCCAGATTCAGCTAATGGGCCCCGTGGTCGCCAACCCACGCTCCCAGGTTGAGAGCCCTTCGGGCCCTGGTTTGTCGCCCATTACGACAGGCAAGGGATACTGTGGGTATTGTTCTAACGCCCCAGCCCACAGGAGGATTTTAAGAGGAAGTACAACTAGGCAACCATCCCCTATTAACACTAATCAAAGAGGGAAGAATGGCAGGGATCCGAAACTTCGGAAAATGAAGATATCGCCCAAACCAAGACAAGGGGCACAAAGGGCGTGAACTTAAAGACTCCCTAGGCCTGGAGAACCTGTTACCGTCGGGGTCAAGGTCAGTCGGATAGGATAGCCTGGCACGAGTAATTGGAAGAAATGGCAGGACTCAGGTAAAGGCCCCGTGATCGCCAAAGTACGCTCCCAAGTTAAGAGCCCGTGGGGACCTTTTAGTCACCTCTTACGATAGACAGGGGATACCGTGGGTGTTATTCTACTGCCCTCACCCACAGGGGGTATAGAGGAATGTGAAGTTGACAGAAAATCAATCAATATTAATTAGCCACACTCTCACTGAAACACAGTCCAGGATGAAATTTATGGGAGAGATCTCAGATGAATTTGAAATTCACATCGGTGTCACAGGCAGGGAGATGTGTTTTCCCCGATTCTTATCAATAGCGTCCCGGAAAAGGTAAGTAATAAGAGTATGGAAAGAATGACTCAAAAAGAAAGTGGCTCCATCATAAGATAAGATTAGGTTAAAAGCATAAAGGGGTTGATGCAAACTGTTTGGCCTTCGCTGATATCATAGCAGTCCTCTCTGCTAGTACAGAAACTGCCTTTAATAAATCACGCTTCAGATATCTTTTTATAAGACTAAATTTTATATATTTATTTTATTATTTCAAAAATCTCCTGAACTAATGCTCGTATTGGGACAGTACACTAAGGAGCTGGCACAGTTACAATATTAAAGAAAAATGAAATATTATTGATAATGCAGAGCTGGTAGAAGTTTATAATAATTTAAATCTAATACAATGCAATTGTCTTTTATATGTTTAGTAAACAGAACCATGTAGCCCGAAATGACACCTGATAATAAGTTCATCTAACTCATAGAGCCCACAAGTGCTTTTTAATATTTCTTTTGAATTTATTGAAATTCTGACAAGCTTTTATGGAGTCTGGAAAGGAAATAAATGCTGTTATAGAATGCACCAGCAGTTCCATATTTCACTGTATTCATTCTATGGACACATAAGTTTCCAGTTTGCCGTGTTGCATGAACGTGTGTAGATGAATTACTGGTGAGTTTGAGTTTTATTTTTCTCCGAGCCAAACTATGTTTAATTTTGAAGGGAAGTGCTACCAAAGAGTATGCAATAAATAACATAATCTTAGGAAAGCCTGACCAATATTAGAGATTCACGCACAGGGGTATTATCAGAGTAGGTAAACTTCAACAAGGTTATTAAATTAGATGAAATAATTCAGATTAATGGACTCAGGAAGCAAACAGATGAAGAGCTGGAACTCGAATACCACGTGACTAAATATACCCACAATAAGCAGAATCTCTCAAGGAAAATTAAAAACAAACACTACAACACAGTAATCGAACCAGAGAGTCTGTATGCCACAGAATGCATGTTCCGTATGAAAAATGCTGAAATAGAAGAGACAGAGGGAATAGTACTCTGACGTAATCTACCTTCAGGGAGTAGTACCCCTGTGGAAATGACATATTAGGCATCCCACTCATCGCTAGTGCATGCGGGGCACTTGTAAGTGGAAATAACGGCACTGGCGGGCCAGCAGATGTATACAGGGTGGTCGAAAACTACGTGGACCTTGCGTCAGTGTTAGAAGGTTGTTCATACTCATGAGAAATTTGAAAGAAAAATCGATATCTCGCGCCGTTTTCTTTTTATCAGCTGCTGAAGTTAAGAATCAGATCGCTTCGCGGGTGAATTCAAACGGTCTTTGCAAGGCGGTGTACAGGATTTAAGACCGGCTTGAGAGTACCAGTCGAAGAAGAGAACTTCTAAGACAGGACCACGCTACGGTGATACCCACAGTGTGATTATTGTTGATTATTTTCTCGGCATAGCTTTCAAGTCGAGCTTAACCCACTTGCAGATTGAGGAACATCTGGTTGTTAACTTCAGCAGCTGACAAAACAACGAGGGCGAGATAATTCTTTTCAACGTGGCAAACTCTCCAATACCCAGTTGGCATGTTTCCGACACCCTGTATACACTTTCGCCGCATGCACCACTTTCCTTACTGATACCCTGCTTTAACGTGCCATCCTTTGTTAAATGCTGAGGTCTGATACAAAAGAATGTCGTGCATGATGTCTGTGAAGTCTGAACAAGCAGGGCTGAGTGGTTCAGACGGTTGAGGCACTGGCAGGTTTGATCCTGGCTCAATCCGGTGGTATTTGAAGATGCTCAAATACATCAGACTCCCGTCGGTAGACTCACTGGCACGTAAAAGAACCTTCTCGAGACCAAATTCCAGCACCTGGGCGTCTTCGAAAACCGTTCAAAAGTAGGTAGTGGGGCCTGTAAACCATAACATTATTATTATTAGTGTTACATGATCCCGACGGTTGGCGTAGTTATGCAAAAGTGTCTAATCTACGTTTGGCGGTGCGGGAGGTGTTCGCCATTCACACATTTAGAAAGATATCGTAACACGGGTATTTATAAACCGTACATCTCATTACAATTATTGAAAATTCATTAAAAAAGAAAACCCTGGACCAGTGGTGCGAGTAATTAAGAAATTGTGGCAAGCGATGTGGTTTGCACTATATATAAGTTTTCATGTTTTAATAATAATATTTAGTAATGGCTCCAAAAATTTACTCTTGTTTTACATTCAAAATGTTATGATCTTCTATTTAAGACACTCACAAGTATCAAGTTTTACTAACGTTACAGTGTACCACCATCATCCGTTTTGATATTTCCATTCCTTCCAATGCCAAATACCTAAAACACATTTTGTTAGAAGAAGCAGGATATAAAATTCTTATTTTTTATTTTTACAATTTGCTTTACGTCGCACCGACACAGACAGGTGTTATGAGGATGACGGAATAGGAAACGGCTAGGAGTGGGAAGGAAGCAGCCGTTCGAACCCAATATCTCCCGAATGCAAGCCGAGAGCTATGTGCTCCAAGCGACGCGGACACTCGCTCGATTAGGATTTTGTATTAGCATCCTTTTTCCATTTTCTTGGAATGACACAAAAATAAACTGTAAATACACTAAACCAAGCGAGTTGGCTGCGAGCTTGAATTCGGGAGATGGTAGGTTCGAATCCCAGCGCCGCAGGCCCTGAAGATCATTTTCCATGGTTTCCCATTTTTACACCAGGAACATGGTAAGGCTGTACCTTAATTAAGGCCACGACCGCTTCCTTCCCAATCCTAGCACTTTCCTGTGTTTCCATCACCAAAAACCTTTGAGGTGCCAGAGCCACGTTAAACCACTAGCAAATCATAAAAAAGTATAAACCCTTACCTGGTATGAATATGCAGCCAAATGGTGTGAAAACGTCCCTGATAGGGTCGGTTGGTGCGTGAGTTTCAGTTTGCTCGGCATACTGATATTGGTTGTATGAGGAAAGCAACGAGAAACTAGCTCTCTCTTTACTTCCGTAGTATGCCAGTTCATTGCCGCCGAGGCTATCTACAACAGCTGTTGGCAGAGCTGTAGAGGGTCAAGCCTTCAGGCTGAACATCCAACAACAATACGAATCTTAAACCTACAATATAGAAACATGGAATATAAATATAAAACCCCGGGTGCCCTGCATTACAAGTGTAATATACTGTGGCGAAACAGTCTGTGGGTCGCTCTCGTATACTGGAGATTTATCTGGGGCAAATTTCGTGCTTTCTTCACAACTTGAAACATTATTTTAATCATTTATTATTATTATTATTATTATTATTATTATTATTATTATTATTATTATTATTATTATTATTATTATTATTATTATTATTTAATATCGAAAAACAATACAGGGACCCTATTTTACCAGAGGTATATTAGGGTTATAGTTTAAAATCACAACAAAGAGATGTTGTTATGAATTTAGTTTACAAAACATTTTGTTAATGAATGTGAGAAACTCCACATAACAATATTCTCTCTCGAGTACAAGATACAGTGGTTTGGACATTTCTAGGTTACAACATCCACAAAAACATAAGTAGCCGTCTGTAACATTAGGTAAGTTTAAAGCCTTCTAAATATGATGTAATTTTTCCATGACCAGTTAAAAATTAAGTTAAAACGAAGTTCGGCATAATAGTCGATTTGAACTTCCGGAAACAATATTTCTCGCGTAACAGATCCTTTCAAACTACATGTCCATAAAATATTCGAGTGATGTAAAATGTATTGCCTGATTTGTCTTTGAACATAACATATTAGAGATTTAATCACTTAGAGAGCTACAGTCTTGAAACTTTCATAGGACCAAAGTTGTAGATCTCTTCATTCCAGGGACAGAAAGTGCTATCTATATTTGGAAGGAATTTTCGTTTAGGCACAAAGTACCTCGAAACGAAGGTCCGAAGGTCTCCACCGGCATGACAATTGCCTCAATATTCCCATATTTTTCGGAGGTAAAACGTTAAACATTGAATTTTTCGGAATATCTCCGTCGCTTACAGGGTAACAGTTATAATTTCGCCAAATTGCAGTTTTCTAGAGCACCCGAAATTTGACTCCACCATTTTGTTTGGGGGGTGGTAAAAGTAGTATAATGGGAGAGTTCGGCCGCCGCCTCCGCCGCAATGCTCCCAGTGGCCCCCTCCGCCTCCGCCTCACGGGTGGCCCTCCCAGTGGCCCCCTCCGCCTCCGCCTCACGGGTGGCCCTCCCAGAGGCCCCCTCCGCCTCCCGCGGGAAATTTGATATGGTAAACAAAGCCACGTGCTTTTTGACAGCTGTCATCGACAACAACGCATCGCTAACCTCAGCACTGCCATCTTGACGGGCCTAAACCTCAGTAGTGCCAACTTAACCTAACTAGCGCGAGGTAAACAAAGCCACGTGCTTTTTGACAGCCACGTGCTTTTTTGACAGCTGTCATCCGCCATCTTTAAACCACAAAGCACTGTGCTGCCCTCTATATCGCAGTAGCTGCAAAATTCGTCACCTGTCATCGGCAGTGCTGCCATCTTGACGGGTCTAAACCTTAGTGCTACCAACTTAACCTAACTAGCGCGAGGTAAACAAAGCCACGTGTTTTTGACAGCTGTCATCCGCCATCTTTAATCTATAGAGCACAGTGCTGCCCTCTTTAGCTACTTACCTTTGAAATGTGGTGGCGGATAATTTGAAAAATGCTTTTTGACAGCAGCCATCTTTGTGCACCGTGCTGCCCTCTTAAACAAACTCACGTGCTTTTTTCTGACAGCTATCATCCGCCATCTTGCATCACAAACCTCAGTGCTGCACTCTTTAGCTAGATACCTTTGAAATGTGGTGGCGGCAATTTGAAAAATTCTACATTCTCTTGTTTGGAAACAAACCCATGCGCTTTTTTGACAGCTATCATCCGCCATCTTTAATCCAGAGAGAACAGTGCTGCCCTCTATGTGGTGGCGGTAAATTCTACATGCTCTTGTTTGGAAACAAGCTCACGCGCTTTTTTGACAGCCGTCATCCGCCATCTTTAATCAACAGAACACAGTGCTGCCATCTTTAGCTAGATACCTTTGAAATGTGGTGGCGGCAAATTCCACGTGCTCTTGTTTGGAAACAAAGCCATGTGCTTTTTTGACGGCTGTCATCCGCCATCTTTAATCAACAGAGCACCGTGCTGCGGGCAATTTCATCACCTGTCATCCGCCATCTTTAATCCACAGAACACCATGCTGCCCTCTTGATGGCTACTACCTTAAGCACGTAGTAGCGGGCAATTTGAAAAGTTATGTTAGCTATCATCCGCCATCTTTAATCAAGAGAGCAACGTGCTGCCATCTTTAGCTAGATACCTTTGAAATATGGTGGCGGCAAATTGAAAAATTCCACGTGCTCTTGTTTGGAAACAAACTCACGTGCTTTTTTGACAGCTACCATCCGCCATCTTTAATCAACAGAGCATAGTGCTGCCCTCTTTAGTTAGATACCTTTGAAATGTGGTGGCGGCAAATTCCACGTGCTCTTGTGTGGTAAACATAGCCACGTACTTTTTTTGACAGCTGTCATCCGCCATCTTTAATCCAGAGAGCACCGTGCTGCCCTCTTTATCGTAGTAGATGTAAATTCGTCACCTGTCATCCGCAGTGCTGCCATCTTTAGCTAGATACCTTTGAAATGTGGTGGTGGATAATTTAAAAAGAAACATTCTACAGCAGCCGTCTCTCGACGCTAATTGCATAAGATGGCGGCTATACATGACTCCTTAAGGGTGCTTACGCAAGATGGCTGCTATACACAGGTTCTTATGAGACACCCTTGGGATGCTTGCGCAAGATGACAGTTATACCTGGCTCCTTATGAGATGCCCTAGGGATGCTTGCGCAAGATAGCGGCTGATCTTATGGGACGGCTTAAGGGTCCTTGCACAAGATGGCTTGAGACGCCCTAAGGATGCTTGCGCAAGATGGCGGACACAAGATGGCGGCTATACACAACTCCTTATGAGACGCTTTAAGGGTGCTTGCGCAAGATGGTTGCTACTCTTATGAAGAATGCTAGCTTAGAGGCTAACGTGTCGTGCTAGTTCGATTCATTAAATTTAGGGCTTAAATGCAAAATGTTAAATATATCGAAAACGGTGCACCGTAGAGCAAAACGGACAAAATTTTTCTGCCTAATACCTAGGTTCGCAGTATGAGGAACAAGAAAACTATAGTCTAATGATGGGATCAACGGTTCGGTTCCTACTTAGGCCCTTTGGCATTTGCTCTGTTTTAGCTTGTATTGAAGCGAGTCTTCGTAACATGATCAGGTCTAGCTATGGTAGAGAGTATAACGTACCGTGCTGGTTCGATTCATTAAATTTGGAGGCTTAAATGCAAAATGTTAAATATCTCGAAAACGATGCATCGTAGAGCAAAACGGACAAAATTTTGCCGCCTAATACGTAGGTTCGTAGTATCAGGAACAAGAAAAAACATAGTCTAATGATGAGATCAACGGTTCGATTCCTACTTAGGCCCTTTGGCATTGGCAGCTATCTATTTCTATAAGATGGTGGCTGCTCTTATGAGAAACAAGATGCCTTGAGACGTCCTAGGGATGCTTACGCAAGATGGCAGACACAAAATGGTGACTATACATAGCTCCTTATGAGACAGCCTAGGGGTGCTCGCATAAGATGGCGGCTACTCTTATGAAGAAAGCTAGCTTAGAGGCTACTGCGCAAGATAACAGCTGCTGTTATGCATGCGGTGGAGGGTAATTTGAAATTCTATATGCTTAATCAACAGAGCACCCTGCTGCCCTCTTTAGCTGAAATGTGGTGGCGGATAATTTGAAAAATTCTTTTGACAGCTGTCATCTTTAAACAATGGCGACTATACATAGGCTGTTAAGGCCTTATCATTCTCCTCCTCCTCCGCCTCTTATGTCAAGGCATAGTTTATATCGAACAAGTTTAAACCTGCATCGCGAAGGCAAGCGTGTGCAGCGATAACATTATTGTGCATGTTTAGACTTTCGAAACATAAGAAGAGTAGAATCAAACGCTGTACTCCATACGACATGTGATCAGAACATTGATTGATGCGTTCAGAAAACAAAATAAGTGATCAAGACTAGAATCGAACACTGTACTCAATACATCATGTGTTTAGAATATGTCAGGGGATACCCTTGTTCTAAGAAGATCAGATTGAAACATAACAAGACTAGAATAGAACACTGTAATCGATGTTGTTAACTTCAACATGTGATCAGAACATAGATTGATGTGTTCAGAACACAAAATAAGAGATCATGACTAGAATCGAACACTGTACTCGATACAACATGTGATCAGAACATTGATCGATGTGTTCAGAACACAAAATAAGTGATCAAGACTAGAATCGAACACTGTACTCAATACAACATGTGTTTAGAACATGTTAGGGGGTACCCTTGTTCTAAGAAGATCAGAATGAAAACATAACAAGACTAGAATCGAACACTGTAATCGATGTTGTTAACCTCAACATATGATCAGAACATTGTTTGATGTGTTCAGAGCAAAAGTACAATTTTGATGATTTGCTTACTGTAAAATCAAAAACTATGGAAACACACTGTGCACATATCGCGTAGCTAACTCGCTCAGTAAGCAATATTGCAAAACTACAACTTCAATGATTTGCATAGTGTAAAAATCAAAAACACACTGTACCCATACTGCGCAGCTAACTCGCTCGGTAAACGATATAGCCAAAGTATAACTTCAAATTATTTACCTTCCATCATTCGTCTTGTGTGAAAATCAGTCGAACAAGTTATCGCATAAACATGGCTGAAAAAAATCGTGATAGGGTATGGAACCCAGGGGTTACATCTTATCAGAAGGGCAAAAAGGATGAAAGGACTCTTCCTCCTTCTTACCGCACATTCCTTGTAGGGCTAATAGGCAAAAGGGCTAATGGGCTAAAGGGCTAATGGGCAAAAGGGCTAATGGGCCAAAGGGCTAATGGGCTAAAGGGCTAAAGGAGCAACAACCTCATCGATCGCTATCAGCAAGAACGCTTGTACTTTGTTAAGTGTAGAAAATTAATCTTTATTGGTAAATGGTTTTATGTTCAGAACCAGGAATGGAACCTAGGGGTTACGTCTTACCTAATAAAATCCCTGAGGTGCGATGAGTTACGTTTTTCTAACTAGTGTTTAGAACACTGAACTTTTCAAGATGGCAAGAGTGAGGTTAGCAATGTTCTGTTGTTGGATTTTAAATTCTACGCTATAACATGCGTAAGGTGGCAGCCTTGAGGTTTACCGCCGTAAAGATGGCAAGAGTGAGGTTAGCAATGTTCTGTTGTTGGATTTTAAATTCCCCGTTATAACATGCATAAGGTGGCAGCCTTGAGGTTTACCGCTGTAAAGATGGCAGCAGTGAGGTTAGCGACGCTGTATTGTCCTCCAAAGTGAGGTTAGGGTTCGTCAAGGAGACAGCTGTCAAAAAAGCGCGTGGCTATGTTTACCAAACAAGAGCACGTGGTCGTGACGTCACGGTCACGTAGTATGCTGCTTCAGCATGCAAAGTTCAATGTCTACACCTACGTAGTTAACACTGCTATGTTCACAAGATTTTTACACATAACTATTCTTTATGTTTTAAGTTCGTGCACATAGGTTATGTTAAGGTAGCAGCACACGTACAAGCGATGGTCGAACGCTCGTGTAGAAGTTGTTTAGTACGATAGTTGATGTATGCATTATCAAAAGGTGATATGTACACGCTTTTAAACCTTGCTATTCGTACTGCTACTATGTTCGCAAGATTTTTAAACATCGCTATTCTTTGTGCTTTAAGTTCGTGCGCATAGGTCATGATAAGGTAGCAGTGCAAACACATGTGAACGTTGTACATTATAGCGGAATGTGTTTAGTATAATAGTTGATGCATGCAAAATCGATAGGTGTTGTGTACACACTTTGAAACTTAACTATTCTTCGTGCTTTATGTTCGTGCACATAGGTTATGCTATGATAGTAGCACACTCTAGCGGGAGAAGTTTAGTACTCTAGTTGACGCATGTATAATCGATAGGCAATGCGTACACGCTTTAAAAACATTGCTATTCTTACTGCTGCTGCTATGTTCACAAGATTTTTATACATCGCTATTCTTTATGCTTTAAGTTCATGCGTATAAGTTATACTAAGTTAGCGGCATAGTTATAAGGTTGACGCACGCTCTAGTGGAAAAAAGTTTAATACGAAAGACGGTGCATGCAAAATCGATAGGTGATGTGTACACGCTTTGAACTTGGCTATTCTTTATGCTTTAAGTTCGCGCACATAGGTTATGTTAAGATTGCAGCATGCACAAGCAATGATCGTACGCTCTAGTAGAAGAAGTTTAGAACAAGAGTTAATGCGTGCAAAATTGACAGGTGTTGTGTACACGCTATTCTTTGTGCTTTAAGTTCACGCACATAGGTAGCAGCACACAATTGCGAACGTTGTACACTCTAGCGGTAGAAGTTTAGTACGATAGTCGATGCATGCAAAATCGATAGGTGATGTGTACACGCTTTGAACTTGGCTATTCTTTGTGCTTTAACTTTATACACATACGTTAGCAATACACATATGCGATCGTTGTACTCTCTAGCGGGAGAAGTTTAACTTTATACACATACGATAGCAATACACATATGCGATCGTTATACGAAAGTCGATGCATGCAAAATCGATAGGTGATGTGTACACGCTTTGAACTTAGCTATTCTTTGTAGTTTAAGTTCATGCGTATAAGTTATGCCAAGATAGCAGTAGAATCTAGCGGAAGAAGTTTAGTATGAGAGTCGATGCATGCAAAATCGATAGGTAATGTGTACACGCTTTGAAACATGGCTATTCCTTGTATTTTAAGTTCATACGTATATGTTATGCTAAGAGAGCAGCACAATCTAGTGGAAGAAGTTTGGTATGATATTCGATGCATGCAAAATCGATAGGTAATGTGTACACGCTGTGAAAAATGACTATTCTTTGTACTTTAAGTTCATGCGTATAGGTTATGCTGAGATAGCAGTACAATCTAGTGAAAAAAGTTTACTATGATAGTCGATTCATGTAAAATCAATAGGTAATGTGTGCACGCTTGATAGTCGATTCATGTAAAATCAATAGGTAATGTGTGCACGCTTTGAAACATGGCTATTCTCTGTACCTTAATTTCATACGTATAGGTTATGCTGAGATAGCAGTACAATCTAGTGAAAAAAGTTTACTATGATAGTCGATTCATGTAAAATCAATAGGTAATGTGTGCACGCTTTGAGACATGGCTATTCTTTGTACTTTAAGTTCATGCGTATAGGTTATACTAAGATAGTAGTACAATCTAGCGGAAGAAGTTTGATACGTGAGTCGGTGTATACAAAATCGATAGGTAATGTGTACACGCTTTGAAACATGGCTATTCTTTGTACTTTAAATTTATGGGTATAGGTTATGCTAAGATAGCAGCACAATCTAGCGGAAGAAGTTTAGTACGATAGTCGATGCATGTAAAATCGATAGGTGATGTGTACACGCTTTAAAACATGGCTATTCATACTGCTGCTCTTTTCCCAAGTTTTATAAACATAGCTACCTAATGCTGCTCTTAACGACGTAGAGCTAAGGATTGATTACGTGACCGTGACGTCACAGCCACGTGCTCTTGTTTGGTAAACATAGCCACGTGCTTTTTTGACAGCTGTCTCCTTGACGAACCCTAACCTCACTTTGGAGGACAATACAGCGTCGCTAACCTCACTGCTGCCATCTTTACAGCGGTAAACCTCAAGGCTGCCACCTTATGCATGTTATAGCGGGGAATTTAAAATCCAACAACAGAACATTGCTAACCTCACTCTTGCCATCTTTACGGCGGTAAACCTCAGGGCTGCCACCTTACGCATGTTATAGCGTAGAATTTAAAATCCAACAACAGAACATTGCTAACCTCACTCTTGCCATCTTGAAAAGTTCAGTGTTCTAAACACTAGTTAGAAAAACGTAACTCATCGCACCTCAGGGATTTTATTAGGTAAGACGTAACCCCTAGGTTCCATTCCTGGTTCTGAACATAAAACTATTTACCAATAAAGATTAATTTTCTACACTTAACAAAGTACAAGCGTTCTTGCTGATAGCGATCGATGAGGTTGTTGCTCCTTTAGCAATTTAGCCCATTAGCCCTTTAGCCCATTAGCCCTTTTTCCCATTAGCCCTTTAGCTCATTAGCCCTTTTGCCTATTAGCCCTACAAGGAATGTGCGGTAAGGAGGAGGAAGAGTCCATTCATCCTTTTTGCCCTTCTGATAAGATGTAACCCCTGGGTTCCATACCCTATCACGATTTTTTTCAGCCATGTTTATGCGATAACTTCTTCGACTGGTTTTCACACAAGACGAATGATTGAAGGTAAATAATTTGAAGTATGGGTAGTATGGGTACAGTGTGTTTTTGATTTTTACACTATGCAAATCATTGAAGTTGTAGTTTTGCAATATTGCTTACTGAGCGAGTTAGCTACGCGATATGTGCACAGTGTGTTTCCATAGTTTTTGATTTTACAGTAAGCAAATCATCAAAATTGTACTTTTGCTCTGAACACATCAAACAATGTTCTGATCATATGTTGAGGTTAACAACATCGATTACAGTGTTCGATTCTAGTCTTGTTATGTTTTCATTCTGATCTTCTTAGAACAAGGGTACCCCCTAACATGTTCTAAACACATGTTGTATTGAGTACAGTGTTCGATTCTAGTCTTGATCACTTATTTTGTGTTCTGAACACATCGATCAATGTTCTGATCACATGTTGTATCGAGTACAGTGTTCGATTCTAGTCATGATCACTTATTTTGTGTTCTGAACACATCAATCAATGTTCTGATCACATGTTGAAGTTAACAACATCGATTACAGTGTTCTATTCTAGTCTTGTTATGTTTCAATCTGATCTTCTTAGAACAAGGGTATCCCCTGACATATTCTAAACACATGATGTATTGAGTACAGTGTTCGATTCTAGTCTTGATCACTTATTTTGTTTTCTGAACGCATCAATCAATGTTCTGATCACATGTCGTATGGAGTACAGCGTTTGATTCTACTCTTCTTATGTTTCGAAAGTCTAAACATGCACAATAATGTTATCGCTGCACACGCTTGCCTTCGCGATGCAGGTTTAAACTTGTTCGATATAAACTATGCCTTGACATAAGAGGCGGAGGAGGAGGAGGAGGAGGAGGAGGAGGAGAATGATAAGGCCTTAACAGCCTATGTATAGTCGCCATTGTTTAAAGATGACAGCTGTCAAAAGAATTTTTCAAATTATCCGCCACCACATTTCAGCTAAAGAGGGCAGCAGGGTGCTCTGTTGATTAAGCATATAGAATTTCAAATTACCCTCCACCGCATGCATAACAGCAGCTGTTATCTTGCGCAGTAGCCTCTAAGCTAGCTTTCTTCATAAGAGTAGCCGCCATCTTGTGCGAGCACCCCTAGGCTGTCTCATAAGGAGCTATGTATAGTCACCATTTTGTGTCTGCCATCTTGCGTAAGCATCCCTAGGACGTCTCAAGGCATCTTGTTTCTCATAAGAGCAGCCACCATCTTATAGAAATAGATAGCTGCCAATGCCAAAGGGCCTAAGTAGGAATCGAACCGTTGATCTCATCATTAGACTATGTTTTTTCTTGTTCCTGATACTACGAACCTACGTATTAGGCGGCAAAATTTTGTCCGTTTTGCTCTACGATGCATCGTTTTCGAGATATTTAACATTTTGCATTTAAGCCTCCAAATTTAATGAATCGAACCAGCACGGTACGTTATACTCTCTACCATAGCTAGACCTGATCATGTTACGAAGACTCGCTTCAATACAAGCTAAAACAGAGCAAATGCCAAAGGGCCTAAGTAGGAACCGAACCGTTGATCCCATCATTAGACTATAGTTTTCTTGTTCCTCATACTGCGAACCTAGGTATTAGGCAGAAAAAGTTTGTCCGTTTTGCTCTACGGTGCACCGTTTTCGATATATTTAACATTTTGCATTTAAGCCCTAAATTTAATGAATCGAACTAGCACGACACGTTAGCCTCTAAGCTAGCATTCTTCATAAGAGTAGCAACCATCTTGCGCAAGCACCCTTAAAGCGTCTCATAAGGAGTTGTGTATAGCCGCTATCTTGTGTCCGCCATCTTGCGCAAGCATCCTTAGGGCGTCTCAAGCCATCTTGTGCAAGGACCCTTAAGCCGTCCCATAAGAGCAGCCGCTATCTTGCGCAAGCATCCCTAGGGCATCTCATAAGGAGCCATGTATAACTGCCATCTTGCGCAAGCATCCCAAGGGTGTCTCATAAGAACCTGTGTATAGCAGCCATCTTGCGTAAGCACCCTTAAGGAGTCATGTATAGCCGCCATCTTATGCAATTAGCGTCGAGAGACGGCTGCTGTAGAATGTTTCTTTTTAAATTATCCACCACCACATTTCAAAGGTATCTAGCTAAAGATGGCAGCACTGCGGATGACAGGTGACGAATTTACATCTACTACGATAAAGAGGGCAGCACGGTGCTCTCTGGATTAAAGATGGCGGATGACAGCTGTCAAAAAAAGCACGTGGCTATGTTTACCAAACAAGAGCACGTGGAATTTGCCGCCACCACATTTCAAAGGTATCTAACTAAAGAGGGCAGCACTATGCTCTGTTGATTAAAGATGCCGGATGGTAGCTGTCAAAAAAGCACGTGAGTTTGTTTCCAAACAAGAGCACGTGGAATTTTTCAATTTGCCGCCACCACATTTCAAAGGTATCTAGCTAAAGATGGCAGCACGTTGCTCTCTTGATTAAAGATGGCGGATGATAGCTAACATAACTTTTCAAATTGCCCGCTACTACGTGCTTAAGGTAGTAGCCATAAAGAGGGCAGCATGGTGTTCTGTGGATTAATGATGGCGGATGACAGGTGATGAAATTGCCCGCAGCACGGTGCTCTGTTGATTAAAGATGGCGGATGACAGCCGTCAAAAAAGCACATGGCTTTGTTTCCAAACAAGAGCACGTGGAATTTGCCGCCACCACATTTCAAAGGTATCTAGCTAAAGATGGCAGCACTGTGTTCTGTTGATTAAAGATGGTGGATGACGGCTGTCAAAAAAGCGCGTGATCTTGTTTCCAAACAAGAGCATGTAGAATTTGCCGCCACCACATAGAGGGCAGCACTGTTCTCTCTGGATTAAAGATGGCGGATGATAGTTGTCAAAAAAGCGCATGGGTTTGTTTCCAAACAAGATAATGTAGAATTTTTCAAATTGCCGCCACCACATTTCAAAGGTATCTAGCTAAAGAGTGCAGCACTGAGGTTTGTGATGCAGGATGGCGGATGATAGCTGTCAGAAAAAAGCACGTGTGTTTGTTTAAGAGGGCAGCACGGTGCACAAAGATGGCTGCTGTCAAAAAGCATTTTTCAAATTATCCGCCACCATATTTCAAAGGTAAGTGGCTAAAGGGGGCAGCACTGTGCTCTATAGATTAAAGATGGCGGATGACAGCTGTCAAAAAACACGTGGCTTTGTTTACCTCGCGCTAGTTAGGTTAAGTTGGTAGCACTAAGGTTTAGACCCGTCAAGATGGCAGCACTGCCGATGACAGGTGACGAATTTTGCAGCTACTGCGATATAGAGGGCAGCACAGTGCTTTGTGGTTTAAAGATGGCGGATGACAGCTGTCAAAAAAGCACGTGGCTGTCAAAAAGCACGTGGCTTTGTTTACCTCTCGCTAGTTAGGTTAAGTTGGCACTACTGAGGTTTAGGCCCGTCAAGATGGCAGTACTGAGGTTAGCGATGCGTTGTTGTCGATGACAGCTGTCAAAAAGCACGTGGCTTTGTTTACCATATCAAATTTCCCACGGGAGGCGGAGGGGGCCTCTGGGAGGGCCACCCGTGAGGCGGAGGCGGAGGGGGCCACTGGGAGGGCCAACCGTGAGGCGGAGGCGGAGGGGGCCACTGGGAGCATTGCGGCGGAGGCGGCGGCCGAACTCTCCCATTATACTACTGGTAAATATTACAAATTTGAACTTTTTAGAATTTTTCGTCGGGTTAGCGTGTAATAGCTATCAGATTGCCGATTCGTCGATGAAAGTGAGGAGCCTGCCATAATGTAAGAACAGTTTTAATGTTGACAACATCTCTTAGCAGAGACCGTAGGGGTCCCCGTACTACGAAACACGTAAAATTAAGCAATTTCCTCTATTGGGTCGCAAGGTGAAGGGCTAAAGGCCTCGGAAAGCTTTCAAATTGTGAGCCTTGGATAGCTCTAACAAAAAAGAAGATTGAAAAACAATTTCCGGCCTAAACGCAGCCTAAAATCGCTTGTTTCTTTACTTATTTTCTTTTTGATTCAAATCCTAGCCAAAGTAATATAATTATTTCTCTAACGTGTTCCTTGGTTCAATACTCTCAGGCGTTCTTTGATGTTTTGAAGAATATCCTCACCGAATGTAGTTATAACGGCGTAAGTGAAACTCTGCATTGACCCACATAGCGCTCATAGTGGTAGAAAAAGGCAAACTGCTAATCTAATCGACCGGAAAACGATGGTTAAGAAAAGAATGGTAATTTTTAGTAATAAATAAAGAATATATTCTTATACTTTATTTACCTAAAATTCGTTGCTCATATCCCTAGGATATTTTCAAGATTATGTTGCTTGCCTGAAGGGCAACTGTGGATTTTTATGCGTTCACAAAGCAGACAATTGAAAATTATTTTTGTCCTTTTTATGAATTCTAAGCACGTCCAAGCTGGAAAGATGACTGAATTTACTCTGAATTTGTTGAAGATGCGTCAAAACATATTTCAGTTCTTAAACTGTCCGACTCGCTGACTGAATGGTCAGCGTACTGGCCTTCGGTTCTGAGGGTCCCGGGTTCGATTCTCGGCCGCGTCGGGGATTTTAACCTTCATTGGTTAATTCCAGTGGCCCGGGGGCTGGGTGTTTTTGCTGACCCCAACATTCCTCCAACTCACACACCACATATAACACTATCCTCTATCACAATATCACGCAGTTACCTGCAGATGGCAGATGCCACCCACCCTCACCGGAGGATCTGCCTTATAAAGGCTGCACTCGGCTAGAAATGGCTACACGAAATTATTTATAATTCTTAAGCTCAAGGAAGTAAGATTACTTGCAGCTACAATTTCGACTGTGTTTGCTTGTAATTATCTGTGTGAGCAACATTTTTCACAAATGGAGTCTGCCAAGTCAAAATGCAAATCCACTGGACCGATGACCTGCTAAAAATGTTTCATCTGGAATATAACCAGATTTTAGTGATATAACTGCAGTGTACAAGAAATGTATAAATTAAGAATAAAATAATCTTGTAGTGTAAACCACAATCAGTATTTGTATAAGAATCAGCAACAACTGGTGGGTTCTTCAGCTGTCGTCGTCAAGTACTGTGGGAGAGCGTATGTATTGCTTGTATTAAAACCATTTCGGAACGTTCTCTACATGAATAATGAACAAACACCCTCCCCAACGATTGATTACCGAGCTCGATAGCTGCAGTCGCTTAACGACACCACGTACTCTTGCATGATGAAAAAAATCGATTTTTTGATTTTGGTACCATAAAATTCTTCATTCATTTCTGAATCCAAATATATATAGTTTGTTGGGGTTTAGACGTCTAAAAGTACCTTAAATTCGTTTTAAAATAAGCGTCCCGAGTGTCACGCCTACTTTAAATGTCATCTGTGTACTGTTGGTTATCATTAGACGTAACACAGAAGGTCCCTTGTTTAGCATCTTGAAAAATGCATGAATTCCTTGGTTGGCAATCCTGGCTTATGTTTATACTCCTTGAAATATTTCTGCTTGCCCCATGTATTTGTATACATTGTTTAAGTTGAACATCGTGTTGCTTGGATATCATCATTAAATGTTTGATTTTGTGGTGGCGAAACATTGTCAGGACGAGGTAGATTAGCTGATGGTACATGGTCTAGCTATCAGGAGAACTGCACCATCGAATGATGTACATGTAATGAGAAGGGCAGTGTGGGCCACAGACGTTCACCCAATTCACGAGCTCTATCCAAAGGGTAGTGACACTTGGTGTGATTATCAAAGAGCACTGGTATCTGGTGAGCTCTACACTCATGAACATTCTCTTCCTGCAGCGGTAATGGCTGCCATTAAACCAATTTACAGAGATCTGAGTGACACAAAACTCCTCGCACTCGGAACCCTAATGAAAGTTTGAACCATTGTATTGGGGGATGAGCACCAAAACCGTTCTCTTTGGGCATAATACTCTCAAGATGAGTGTTTTATATCCAGTAATCTGTTTCAATGGAGTTGTAACAGCTAGAATGAATGTATTGAAGAACTTGGGGATAAAATGTGAACCTAACATGAAAAATAGTGTCATCACTGTTGACAAGGTGGAGAGTACGAGATGCCGAAAAGTATGCTGAACAGATTACCAAAGAGGCCAGGATGAGAAATAGGAATGTAAATAGAAAGAGGGAAGAATCAGAACTGGAGAAAGATCATGATTATGCACCTGGGTTCTAAAATACAGGTAACTCTCTGAAAAATGTAATTTTAACTTTGCCAGCTGTTTCCCGTTAATACTCATTTTTCATGTTTAGGTACCAATAACTAAGAAACCATTTAAGATAGAGGGCTAAGTTTTTGTACATTAACTTGCCTAATGGAGTACTTGAATGTTAACCTATTTTCATTTCAAAAGAATAGTAGGCCTGGATTGGGAAGAGAAAAATCGATACATGTTTTTGAATAAATTTGAAAAGAAAGCGTTCGGAATTTTTTCTTGCATTCTGTCCCAATAATAATGAAACAAAGCGGTTACTTATCTGCCAACGTCTATTCCGAGTATGTGAACAAAATTTGAGAGTATTTGAATCAAAAACAACTGAGAAGTGTATACCTGAAGTAACTTATACAAAATGTTTTTGGAAAACGTATCTGTCCAAATTGTTATTCATTTCACACATCCTAAAAATGGAAAGTAGTACTACATAGTCATAAACAGCTCAGAATATACTGCTTTTTATATGTTACAAGAATCATAGCTGTACCTTTAGCACAAAACCCAGAAAATATTTATTAAATTGATGCAAAAATATACTTTTTCATTGTGTAAGAGTACGTGGTGTCCTTAAGTGCGGCCAGTATCCAGTATTCGGGAGATAGTGGGTTCGAACCCCACTGTCGGCAGCCTTGAACATGGTCTTCCGTGGCTTCCCATTTTCACACCAGGCAAATGCTGAGGCTGTACCTTAATTAAGGCCACGGCCGCTTCCTTCCCACTCCTAGCCCCCTTCCCGTCCCATCGTCGCCATAAGACCTATCTGTGTCGGTGCGACGTAAAGCAACTTGTAAAAAAAAATAGATTGATTTGTCAACAGCACTCTCATTAGGCGCAGCGCTTACCTCCTGACAGCTAGAAATTCTCAAAGCTATCGATCAGACACACTGTAAACAACTTTATGTTTAGTTTACCCTTCCTCGCTCATGACTCTGGGTTTAACAACCATTTGTTGCTTACCTAACAGACAGGAATTACTTTTTATTCATTTATTTCCTATGTCTAGCAAAGCAGAAAATGGTGGAACAATGGAAAGGTTATTTTTGTTGTGTAGATTAGGCTGTAGGAAGAATGCGCCAGCAACGAAAGCTATCAGCAAATCTGACGTATATTAATTACTTTACTGCAAATATAATGACAAGTTACTGTATGTAAATGTTCAGTACCCACGCGAGTATGTGGGAGTAGCTCTTTATAAAGAATGTCTCTGATATCGAAGCAGACGTAGAACATAATCTTCTTTGCATGAACGTTGCGCTAACACACCCTTGATGATTGATTTAACGGCGGCACGCCTTCGTGTATCTTATTTTAAGCCTGCAGAGCGCTTGCGTCCTCGTACCTTGAGTCTCAAAGAACCGAGCGAGTTGGCCGTGCGGTTAGGGGCACGGAACCCACTGTCGGCAGCCTTGACTGTGGTTTTCCATTTTCACACCAGACCTTAACTAAGGCCACGGTCGATTCCTTCCTACCCCCTTGGCCTTTCCTAATCCATCGTTGCCATAAGACTTATCTGTGTCGGTGCGACGTAAAGCAACTTGAATAATGTTTCTTTCTGTCTGTCTTCCTTTTGTTTTTCTTAGTGTGTTTACCTCCAGGGTTGCTTTTTCCCTCGGACTCAGCGAGGGATCATACCTCTACCGCCTCAAGGGCAGTGTCCTGGAGCGTGAGACTTTGGGTCGAGGGATACAACTGGGGAGGAGGGCCAGTGCCTCACCCTGCTGGCCTCACCTGCTATGCAGAACAGGGCCTTCAGGGGTGGGAGGATGGAAAGATTGGAAGGGATAGACAAGGAAGAGGGAAGGAAGAGGCCGTGGCCTTAAGTGAGGTACCATCCCGGCATTTGCCTGGAGAAGTGGGAAACCACGGAAAACCACTTCGAGGATGGCTGAGATGGAGATCGAACCCGCCTCTACTCAGTTGACCTCCGAACGCTGAGTGGACACCGTTCCAACCCTCGTACCACTTTTCAAATTTCGTGGCAGCGCCGGGAATCCAACCCGAGTCTCCAGGGGTGGCAGCTAATCTTAGTAACCACTACATCAAAGAAGCTGAAATTGTAACAATAATAAAAAAGTCTCAAAGACAGAGCTTCACTGACTTATAAGGCAAATGTCACGTTAGAAGTGATGGCAATACCGGTAGAGTTTCAGAAATTATATCTGTGCAATACTTGCTACCATCATTTACCATGTCTATAAATCAATATGCAAGTCCCTGGTGGGTGTCTGAGTTCTTGAACCACCAAACGAGTTTCATTGCGGGTTTCACCGCTGGAAAGAGGAATGTTTAAGAGTATGAAATATTAATCTACGTCAAAAGAGAGGCGACGAGTAGTAACTTTAGTAAAGGAAGGGAAGAAAGAAAGCTATCGGAACACTTTATTGGGTTATGGTATGTAAACCACCGAGAATAGATCCTGAGTATGTGTGAAAAAGTTATTTGACATAGAAAGGTCTACAAAATGTCTGCACACACAATAAGTGTTCTTATGTTATTAGGGTCCGGAAAACTACTACTACTCATTGTTTTTTATGCCCTGAAGGGGGAGGCGGGCCTCCAAAAGGGTGACATACCTCAAGCCAGGAGTTTTGTATTGGAGAAGGTGAGGGGGTTGCACGAACTTAGTGCAGGAGAATGGAAAACCGTTCTCAGGAAAGCCGACAGTGGGGACCAACCCTCTCCGTCTCCAGAGCCGTGGCCACCCCTCCTCTGCTCGGTTGGACGGTCGGAGTGCAGAACCAGCGGTATGACGTTCTTAAACTGGCTCTAGCTACGGCTAGGAAGCGCGCGTGCACACGGGATAGGAGGGGATGAACTCCATTCTCCATGCCATATTATTTCTTATGTTCAGAAAACAGCATTGCTCTTTTGACAACAAGGTTGCCATATCGAACAGTTCTGCTCAACAGCATCACAGAACGGCGGCACAAACATTTGTGAAACTCACTATTTGATTTCAAGATAAAAGGGGGAAGATACTAATCTGAAAAAATATTTTTATGAAATCTAGGGTACAGCGGCTATAAAGGGAGTTTAGATTTTTAAAGCAACAACGGTAAACTACTGCACATACAAAACTCAGTGGTGGTGGGGGATTCAGTTAAACAAACTGGTGAGGCAATGCCGGGTACGACTGTGCCGTCGTATTATCCCATGAAGGGAATGGTAAAAATTAAGTGCGCTTGTAAAAAAGTGGTACAAGTGGCAAGAATAATATGCGCTTAAGAAACAAGAGCTAAATATCAAATCCAAGCGGAGTTAAAAATCACAGCGAATTTCTGTAGCCTATAAGTAAAACCATCAACATCTTCAGCGACAGTGCTGTTCTCTTCAACAGTGATAAGCTGCCGGCGATTCATAGGGTGACGGATTACGTGGTACATGTACCTAGGCCCATGCTGCTGTATGGGTGCGAGGCCTGGTGCTATATTCCTAAAACTCCCTTTTTAAAATTAGGACTTTTCTAAAATAAACTACTTCGCAAGATGACTAAAGCCCCCATCCTGAAATCTAACAGGCGGATACGGTCCGAACAACGTATACCGACTCTTAGAACTCAGGTAAGGAAGATAGCTAAGATGACCAAGTGTGGAATCCTGCGAACCCCGTCAACCGTACCGGGCATCTCTCTTTTGAAACAGGTCATAAGAACCAAGAAGCCTAACACTCGGCTTAAACATCGTGGCCCTTGGCTTACTTATGACCTTGTTTAACTAATCTTTCGGCCTTTTCCAAATTGCACCACACCATCACTAACTGAAATCAAAATCAAACCCTGAAAGGGGCCGTTTGTTAGGAAGCTTGGCCTCCCCACCCTTAATAAATGCGCAAATAATATATATTTTTTCCAAATTAATTAGCGAAGTGGGAGTTTCATCTCTGACAGAAGGCAGACAGCCTTCCTGACAGATAGTTTTGTCACCCACCAGTGTAATAGAACAGAGATTTTCCGACTCATCGGGTATCCCTCGGAAACAGATGCGTAAAAGGGTACATTTTCGCCCTGGGACTCTCCATCTATCTCGACCCCAACAAAAAACAAAAAACAAAAAACAAAAAAAGTACATGTACCAGAGCAACTCAGAAGAAAAACGAAGGAATGGAACAAAGCGATAGCTGTTCCCTCCATTGTGCGTCCTCCCTGCGAATGTATTTATGCACGGCCGACTGGATCCCTCGCTGCGCTCCTTATACCGGCCTTGACAATCGCTTGTGAAGCCCAGCATAAAGCTGTAATTGGAAAGTTTCACCGTAATGCCGCTGGAGCGCTGACCTACTACCCACTGACAGAAAGCTGTATACCGCAAATTGCCGCATTTCCAGTTTTATTTATATGGTTTTGCTGTCGTAAATGTTGGCAAACTGTTCGCAATGAGGTGCTCGTTGGCTTGATATTGAGATCTGATAGTTATGCGCCAGTGAGTTTATTTTTTATTCTGTAGTGTGGTGATTATATTTTTTAAATTATATTTACAAATCTTGGAATTTGTGACATTCTTCTGCGCCTTTTCGTACTTCGAGCAGAAATTTTATGGAAACAAGAACAAAGTGATTTCTCGTTATAACTTCGTCCTGAACAAGGATTTTAATTTATGTGCCAATTCATTTTTTTAATGGTGTGGTGATTTGCTTTTCTTTAACTGTGTTAGGAAATATTCGAATATATAGCGCTATGTGCCTTTTTTGTATTCCGAACAGGAAACAAAGAGCAAAGGGACACTATCATTTCACGAAGTCTCTGTAGACCAGGACAAAACTACGGAGAGGCTAAAAGCAGGCAGCACTCTCATCTTAGTTTTCCGTTTCTATTTCGGGTAGTCTATTTATCTTCGTTCTTTCTTACTTACTTACTTACTTTCTTTCTTACTTACTTACTTTCTTTCTTTCTTTCTTTCTTTCTTTCTTTCTTTCTTTCTTACTCTGTTTACCCCTCCAGGGTTGGTTTTTCTCGCGGACTCAGTGAGGGATCCCACCTCTACCACCTCAAGGGTAGTGTCCTGGAGCGTGAACTGCGGGTCGGGATACAACTAGGAAGGATGACCAGTACCTCGCCCATGCGACTGCAACTTCTATGCTGAACAGGGGCCTTGCGGAGGTATGGGAAGATTGGAAGAGGGTTCGATTCCCGGCTCTGCCGCGAAAATTTGAAAAGTGGTACGAGGGCTGGAACGGGGTCCACTCAGCTTCGGGAGGTCAACTGAGTAGTGGTGGGTTCTATTCTCACCTCAGCCATCCTCGAAGTGGTTTTCCGTGGTTTCCCACTTCTCCTCTAGGCGAATGCCGGGATGGTACCTGACTTAAGGCCACGGCCGCTTCCTTCCCTCTTCCTTGTCTATCCCTTCCAATCTTCCCATCCCTCCACAAGGTCGCTGTTCAGCATAGCAGGTGAGGCCGCCTGGGCGAGGTACTGGTCATTCTCCCCAGTTGTATCCCCGACCAAGAGTCTGAAGCTCAAGGACACTGCCCTTGAGGCGGTAGAGGTGGGATCCCTCGCTGAGTCCGAGGTAAAAGCCGAACCTGTAGGATAAACAGATGATGATGATGAATTTCATAAAGTATGTAAATTCCCCATAATATTCTTCTTCTTGAGCTGTTTACCCTCCAGGGTCGGTTTTCCCTCCGATTCAGCGAGGAATCCCACCTCTCTCGCCTCTAGGGCAGTGTCCTGCAGCTTCAGACTCTGGGTCGGGGATACAACTGGGGAGAATGACCAGTACCTCGCCCAGGCGGCCTCACCTGCTATGCTGAACAGGGGCCTTGCGGAGGTATGGGAAGATTGGAAGAGGGTTCCCCCACAGTATGAAACACAACTGCCACTAAAGTGTACGGTACTCGTTTCGAACATTTCAAGATCACATTCCGTGGCAGTTCTGTTCCATCTCGTGGACACCATTGCAGAGTGTCTTCCCCACCAGTTCTTCTGCACCAGAGATGTTCCATGTTCTCGTGCACCAAATAAAGAAGTAATTCACGAGGAAATATGGTCAGAACACTTCATTAATAACTTTAACACGGTTTGTAGCAGGGCTCGATGATACAATAATCAAGGATGTTTCAAATGCAAGAGCAATAATAATCTGAGAATAAAATTGCCCAGTATTAATCTCGAGGCTTCTCATTGGGAAGACAGGAACAGGTTTACTATCCGCATGTTAATTATCCGAGCCTCGTGCGGACGTCGTGATTTAGTGGCCGAACTTCGCAAATTAATTCATTGCTTTTTAAATTACAGCCTTGTCTGCTGCTCGGAGATAGAGTTAATTACCTGTAATCAATTAAATGAAAATTCTGAAGAAATATTGCTGATATGGTTTAATAATAATAATAATAATAATAATAATAATAATAATAATAATAATAATAATAATAATAATAATAATAATAATAATAATAATAATAATAATTGTTACCGTGTTTTAGCGGTAGGTAGAGGTGAAAGAAGGTGCGGGCGTGAACGGGTCTCAAACTACGGAATCAAAGTTAATGTAAAATTTAACAAGGTTATATTTTCTTTTTAAAATGAAGAAATAACAAGCATTGCAGGTACAGAGTAGCAAGTCAACAAAATGTAGGTACAATATTTACTGGATTTGGGCTCAGCGCCCTTACTTTACAATTCGTGGGCAATCAGCCCAACCTTACTTCAAAATAAGTTTTACCAGAGGGGCAGAAAACCCCATTCATGTTCAGGAGCACTTGCTCCAAATTACACTGAAAAGCCTCCACGAGTCATACAACACTCAATTTTCGAAAAAGAGCCACTCGCTCTCAACTTTAAGCCTCTCAAAGGCCACACCAAACTCCACCTTCAAGTTGTCCTCTCAGGACATAGACACAGGGGTAACATACCCAACCTACTGAGGTCAATTAAATGAAAAAGGGTAATTACAATGACCTCTAAAGAAACAATTTGAGAGGAGGCGATCTGCACTCCTAATGTATTTGTTTCAAAACCTAATTTGGCTCTAGGCCACTGATGCAAGGGCTAATCCCATACTACGGAGGTGACTTTAGAAAAGAAACAAATTTACATAATGTTAAGGAAGAATAGGTTGAGAAAATAAGTTCACCTCAAAACAATATGAGTGGGAGCTCGAGAGGGTTAAGCACTCTCTATCCCAATACGTAGTTTAAAAGATAGAATAGATACAAGTTTCTTTACATTTTTAAGGAAGGTTACATAATGGAAAAACTTCGGACCCGCCCCGAGAGTTAAACTGCTGAGCTAGCAAAGAAAGAAGTTATTAATTGGCCATTACCTTGTTGTTGACCGCTGCCGAAGAAGGAGGCGCTTCCCGCCCCCTGCTAAGTACTTTACACACTGAAAGATGGAACAGAAGTGGCCCGGAGACCCTAAAATCAGCAGTTTATATTCTCTCGCGGAAGGTTCGAGGCGTTAGGGGAATGAAAACACCCTCCCACAAACTCTTTATTGGGTAGGATACAGCAACATATTCAAGTTGGGGGAAGATACATCCGATTGGTCAGAAATTAATAAAAGAAATTCGGGATTGGCTAAATACAAAACAAGGGGAAAGAGAGGGGTATACAGCCAACTTAAACAATAACAGAAAGAAATTTAACAAGAAACAAACTTTTGAAATAAAAACTTCTCCAAAAAATAGTTCTTTCACTCCGCCCTAGGGTGCACTATTGTTGATCTTCAGTAGTGTCCTCTAGAAGAGAAAGTTCACACTTCTTACTACAGGCAAAACAAAAATACGTCGAAAATGACACAGTTCAAAAACTCTAAAATTTCCAGGTAGTGACATCTTCTGAGAAACTTGAAAATTAATACCGTCAATAAAGTTCAGACTTCCTCCAGCAGAGGAGTTGCAACTGGCGCAACTTTTAAATAAGCGGCGTGGAGGTGTACCGCCCGGTACAATAATAATGATAAAACTAGCACGCAGAAGGAGAAGAATAAGAATAAGAAGAAGCATAGGTACTGCTACACATTTCACTTGAAAAAAACACAATACCTCACGAACATCAGTGAATCTGCTTGCACATTGCATCTGGAGCAAGGAACGGTCAAGAAAACCAACAGGTTTAATTACCTGGTAGAATAGTTGGTACATAATCTCTCGGAAGGAGTAGCATTATTTTCTTCTTCTTTCTCTTTTTCCTTTATGCACTCGCAGGCGTCGGGTCCTTCAGCCACTTGCCATATGAAGTCCGGTCGAGTGCCAATCTTCTTAATTTTGCTGGAGTCTATCCCCTCTTTCATGCCAGGTCAAAGACGTTTCTGTTCTACTCCAGCCTCGGTCGTCCTCTCCCCTCTTTTTCCCTCTGGTCTTTCTTGGTATATTTGTTTAGGCTTCCTTTCCTCTTCCATCCTCTTCAGGTGCCCCAACCATCCAAGTTCCTTCTTTTCAATCAAACTAATCAGTAGTTCTTGGTTAAGACACTCTTCCCTTGTCCTAGTATTTCTAACCATATCTCTCCTTGTCCTTTCAACTGTTTTACGCAAATACTTCCTTTCTGTGGCAGTGAGTCTGCTCTCTAACTTACTCTGCAGTGTCCAGCTTTCACATCCGTACGTCAGCACTACAAGATATACTGGTTTGTATATTCTCATTTCTGTTTTCCTGGTAACATTTCTCTATACTATGATGGTATTATTAATATTAGAATATAGATTGTTAGCTTTGTGGATTCTGTGATTTATTTCAGAATGCACTTTCCCATCTGCTGTTATGATGCTGCTTAAATATTCAAACTGCTGAACGTGTTCTAAAATCTCATACTGCCACTCGATGTTAAGGTGCTTTTGTTCTTTCCTGGTAAGGTGCATAACTTTACTTTTACTAACATTAACTTCCATCTCCCTGTCTTGGAATCCGCACCCCCATTCCATCACTGTCCTCTGTAAT
Organism: Anabrus simplex; assembly: GCF_040414725.1. Classification (NCBI taxonomy): domain Eukaryota; kingdom Metazoa; phylum Arthropoda; class Insecta; order Orthoptera; family Tettigoniidae; genus Anabrus; species Anabrus simplex. Next base: position 512,717,251 of record NC_090267.1, read on the forward strand.
TTATGTCTATCTCTTGCCAAAGTGTAATATCATCTGCGTGTACTAGTGCCTGTATCCACTCTGGTCTCATCTTGACATTTCCAACTTTGCATTTACTTGTTCGCCTCTTACACTGTTTAGTAACTTGATCCACGAATATTATAAAGAGTAGAGGACTAAGTCACCTTGCTTGACACCTCTTTCTATAGTAAATTCCTTTGAGGTTTGACCATTTATCCTCACTACACCTATAACCCTAGTCAGTTTGGGAGTAATATGTGCCTTCTGTAAAGCCATCCATAGCTCTTCCCTCAGTACTCTGTCAAATGCCGACTTAAAATCAATAAATGCTGCAAATAGTACTTTCCGATTTAGGATCTTTTCTGCTTCATTTCTCAAACAGAAGATCCAGTCTTGTGTTTGCCGATGGGGTCTAAATCCAGCCTGTTCTTCTTCCAGTCCTTCCTCCATTTGCTCGCTTAGTCTCTTCTGTATTATGGTTGAAATTAACTTCTGGAGAACTGATTTTAAGCATATCGCTCTGGAATTATGACAGTCAGTTGAGCTTCCCTTCTTTTGAACGGGAACTATATTGTCCGCTCCCAATCTTCTGGTATTTTATCAGAGTCCCAAACTAACTCCAGGGGATTCCAGATCCATTTCTCTAGTTCTGTTTCTCCGAATTTCACAAACTCCGGGTGAATATTATCCCAGCCTGCTGCTTTACCAGTCTTGATTGCCTTAATTGCCTCATGTACTTCCTTCAATCTAATACCTTCTTCCTTTTCCCTCTCTCCACTGTTATCCTCTTCCATTGGTGTCATGCCCACCATTCTATTGCTTTCCTTGAAGGTTACTGAGTAATATTCGCTCCACTTCTAGGATGTCCTTTATGTTGGTTATCAGCCTGTTATTTTTATCCTTAATGTTTCTGATTTTCTTTCCCCTTTTTCCCTCAAAATTTTTCACCACATGCCAGGACTTTCTTTGATTTTCCTTATCAATTTCTTCTATTTCCCTTCTAAACTATTCCCAGGATTCCTTTTTAGCTTCCTTGACTGTTCTCCCTGCTACATTTCTTAGTTGTATGTACGTTCCTTTGTCTTCCTCATTTTTTTATTTCATATATCTTTTACATGCTTTCTTCTTGGCTGCAACCACTTCCTTTACTGTTTCGCTCAACTATCTTGTCTGTCTCCTATTTCCTTTGACGCTGCTGATCCCACACACTTCTGTAGCTACCTGGTTAATCGTCTCTTTCATCACTTTCCATTTGTCTTCCACGTTCCACATACCTCTGTGATTTTGTCCCTTCTATGTGAGTTTTTCGCTCAACTTATTCTCATACTCCCGTCGCTTGGAGATATCCTCTAAGGCAGATACTTTCAATTTGACATAATTGATTTTTGTTGATTCTCGTATATATCTGAACCGGGTTTCTATGACCAATAAACGATGTTCAGTGTTGAGTTCCGCACTGCGGAATATCCTCACATCCATTACATCATAGTGTGTATTCTTTGTACACACATAGTAGTCTATTGTACTTCGTAGATTTCTGCTTATTGCCTCGAAGGAAATTTGGTGGATCTCCTTATGACGGAAGAAAGAATTCCCTATTCGCATTTCATTATCTGCGCAGAACTGAGCCACATCCCCTCGCATCGCGGAAACAATCCCAGTACAAATAAATACCATAAGAAATTTGAGGCGTAGATCGCGACTAGGAAAGGCCTAAAAGCAAACAGCTTTGAATTGGAAAAGAGCCTCTCGACAAAAATGTAGTAAGAGACTAAATCTCTAAGTAATAAAATTCAAATACATGAAATAAGAGTTTATTCCAGTCATGAAATGAAGGTAGAGGAGAAGGAAATTAACTAAATAAAAATAATAAAGAACGGGTACATACATAAGCAGTCCAGGCCGAGTTGTTGGCACGACATTATTCCGTGAGCATGAAGTCACAAAAAAATATTAAAACATTCGGCGGGATCACTCAGTTAAGTATAATACCACTTTAAAGGTGCCAGTATCAATATTGGTGCAACAGATCAAAAGAGATCGTTCTTTCCACTAGTATATTTCAAATCATTTTTCCACTCAACAACGTTCAGACACCACCCTCATTAATAACAATCACCACAGATCTTGTAACTCCCAACGCATCAAGGAGAAAACCCCGAGTTGAAAATAAAATAAAATACGTAGGATTTCAGTATGGGATAAAAGAGAAATAACTCTGGACCAAGGATATAATATATAGCAAAAGGAGAAAATCCCAGGCATGCACATAGCCAACACCTCGTAGATATATAAGGCCTCACAACTGTTCTGGGAATATACTGTGACGTCAATATCGGGAGGCAAGCTTGAACCTTTTCAGTAATAACACAGCACTGAGTTTGTCCATGTAAAGCTGAAATTAGAAGAGTTTTAATTCGTTTAATGATGCCAGTTGCTAATACCGTTGTACGTAATGGTACTGATGTGATGCGTACTCAACTGTAAGGAGAATTCCGACAGTGCATGCATTAAGTTTACGAAAGACGAGGTTATGCGGCAGATATGTTTACGTGCAATTCCAAGACAAGACTACAGATTTACTAATAACTCAGTGGTGAGTAACTATTATTATTACATTCTCACACAATCATAATGAGTATAGGCCTATGAAGTATTTAACTACACGCAACAGCTGGTGATATGTAGACATATTTACTCTTCAATAATATAAGGTTATGTTAGCTCACAATCAATGGGATAAATTATTTCAACGGTATTATTATTATACGAATAAAAACATACCACCTACAAGAGCTGCTGGTGTAGGCCGAATCACTCTGTAAATGCACGAATTTCGCTCACGGCGATACATTACTTTACAGGTATGCCACAGACATTTCAAGGTCGGTGATATTTTATGGGAGGTAACTGGTACTGATCCTCAGGAAAAACTTTTAACTACTCCTATTCCAAAACCATGAATGTCAGAGACTGCAGTGGCTTATATCTTTCCCAACTGCCCGTCATATTTATATTCACATTCTGGCAGGTGAGGAGAAGAACCAGGCAAAAATATAGAATAGAATGAGGAGCAATAAACAGAGCCACTGAGGATAGTACATATCTCATACAAAGAATTTCAATCCACAAACTTACACAGCTGAAAAGTACAATACACATGTTGTTACCTGATGGTCGTTATACTGTGATGTCCCCAATAACTAATTTAATAGTCACAGTTAAAACATTTCTTAGTTCATAAAGGAGTATGTGTATGATTTTCTTGTTATTTGTTGAACCTTCTGCCTGATATCTCCTCATGTTTACAAATTTATGTGATGAAGTAATTTTTCTGTACGTCGATACATCAAGGCAACCATACTGCGTAGCATATGTAATCATCTTATAGAACATGGCCTTTATTCTAAACGGGTTTTATTAATGTATAAAATATTTCTAATGTATATGTGAACAAAATTACTAATACAAATGCGGTATATTCTTTAGTTACAAAACATCATAGCTGCATCACAAGGAATGAGTGTAACAATGTGTATAAAGATTCAAGAAATAAGTTAATTCTAGTCCAAGTTGGTGAATAGAACATCGAGGATGATGTCCCCAATAACTAATTTAATAGTCACAGTTAAAACATTTCTTAGTTCATAAAGGAGTATGTGTATGATTTTCTTGTTATTTGTTGAACCTTCTGCCTGATATCTCCTCATGTTTACAAATTTATGGCCGGCCCCGTGGTGAAGGGATATAATGCCTGCTTCTTACCCGGAGGCCCCGGGTTCGATTCCCGGCCAAGTCAGGGATTTTTACCTAGATCTGAGGGCTGGTTCGAGGTTCACTCAGCCTGCGTAATTATATTTGCGAGCTATCTGACGGTGAGATAGCGGCCCCGGTCTAGAAAGTCAAGAATAACGGCCGAGAGGATTCGTCCTGCCGAACACAAGACACCTCGTAATCTGCAGGCCTTCGGGCTGAACAGGGCCAAGCTCAAGCCCTTCAGGCCTGTTGCGCCGTGCGACTTTTACAAATTTATGAGACATAGTACCGGTAGCAATTTAATGTTGCCACATGTCAATACTTTTAAAAGAGTAGGCTCCAGTCAGAATGGTAGTCAAATATTAGGACAGAAACTTACATACTTTCTGGAATACATTAAACATAAAGTTCAAGGTTTCAAACAGAATGACAAATTGGTAAATGGTTGGTGAAATTCTCATTAAACCATACATGAACTACAAGGGAGGAAATACTGCAAATACTGCCAGTGATGCTACATCAGCTTTGATGTTAGGCCTAAGCTAATATTATACGTGCTAGTTTTCTTTTAAGATCATGTAATGCCTAGTTAAATTGAAATATGTTTGTAACATCCTGTTGTGCTGTGAGCAATTGGGCCTAAGTAAGTTGACATTGCAAAATGATGTCATGTTTCACAACTGTTTGCTTTTTTTCTTTAATGGCAGAGTCACTAAAATACGGTAATAACGACAGTATAATTCAATATCCTTTAAATGTGAAATGCTATTTCTTAGTAAATAAATTATTCCATAGGCAAAATATATTAAAATCATGTCTGTGTTTAATCATGTTCCGCGTTTCTCTGCATTGCCATCGCCTCCTTTACGTGACGTCACCACGCTGTTGTTAGGCCTTATTATCTAGGAGGTGTTGACATAGCCTAAATGAACGAAACAAAAAACATGGCGGCCCTATAGGTAAGTGAGCGGCCAAGACAGGTGCGAAGGCAAAGAAATAGCACCATACGAAAATGCATGAATAAAATACTGAAACAAGATCAGAATACAAATTCAAATGATTGATACGTCTTTGTTACAATCCGCTCTCATTCTAATACTCGTGCATACATTCAGACACAGCCGGGATCGGCAAGCAATACGAGCTGCAGCGTCAGTTAAATGACGAACTCAATTTCATATAACATGATCCCAAGGCCACAAACGAGATCTCATTTATTCAGAAGTTGCGTGCACAGGTCAAACGAATTCAGCTGTGGGATCAGAGAAATCCCGCAGTCATGCACAAAACCCATCAAGGTTCGCACTTCGTACGACACGAGTGGAAGCTCGCGCCGACACAAGAGGCAAACAGTCATCAGATGGCGAATTACATAAAAATGCAGCGCACATACACAGAAGTAATATGAGAGCCTACCATCAACATATCATAATCTCAATAACCACAAGAAAAAACATGCAGTCCATTCATACTGCGGAGCGAACAACACATATTAATCACCTATATATAATTGAACAAATATTACGAAAGAATACCCATACCTGGAGTATATTAACTGTCAAAGAAAGGAGAAGGATGGTAGTACAGGGTAAGTTTCAAGCGTTTAAAGACTTTTCTTATGTCAAAAACGCTACTCCGATATTGGTGGAGTCCATTCTTACATTCTTCTCTCAAAGCGAAACCAACGATTCGAGTCAAGGAGATAAAATTAACATCTCGTCGGAAAGATACGACCATCAGTGCCCAACATCGAGGGAGCTGACCTCTCTAGTATAATCATGGCAAATGTCAAGTCATCCAAGGTGACGCCAGAAGAGGCCATTAGCAATAACCGAACAGTAACATTTAGGAATTTGCCATGCAGACATGGCTCAGAACTCAAGCATTCTCTTCCAATTGCTGTTCAGAATTCTCTCTATCCCGTACCTTCCCGAGCTTCCATGCCCATAACTCATCAATCAATCAATCAATCAATCAATCAATCAATCAATCAATCAATCAATCAATCAATCAATCAATCAATCAATCAATCAATCAATCAATCAATCAATCAATCAATCAATCAATCAATCAATCAATCAATCAATCAATCAATCAATCAATCAATCAATCAATCAATCAATCAATCAATCAATCAATCAATCAATCAATCAATCAATCAATCAATCAATCAATCAATCAATCAATCAATCAATCAATCAATCAATCAATCAATCAATCAATCAATCAATCAATCAATCAATCAATCAATCAATCAATCAATCAATCAATCAATCAATCAATCAATCAATCAATCAATCAATCAATCAATCAATCAATCACTACTGATCTGCATTTAGGGCAGTCGCCTAGGTGGCAAACTCCCTATCTGTTGTTTTCCTAGCCTTTTCTTAAATGATTGCAAAGAAATTGGAAAATTATTGAACATTTCCCTTGGTAAGTTATTCCAATCCCTAACTCCCCTTCCTATAAACGAATATTTGCCCCAATTTGTCCTCTTGAATTCCAACTTTATCTTCATGTTGTGATCTTTCCTACTTTTAACGACACCACTCAAATGTATTCGTCTACTGATGTCCTCCCACGCCATCTGTCTTCTGACAGCTCGGAACATACCATTTAATCGAGCAGCTCGTCTCCTTTCTCCCAAATCTTTCCAGGCCAAACATTGCAACATTTTTGTAATGCTACTCTTTTGTCGGAAATCACCCAGAACAAATCGAACTGCTTTTCTTTGGATTTTTTCCAGTTCTTGAATCAAGTAATCCTGTTGAGGGTCCCATACACTGAAACCATACTCTAGTTGGGGTCTTACCGGAGACTTATATGCCCTCTCCTTTACATCCTTACTACAACCCCTAAATACCCTCATAACCATGTGCAGAGATCTGTACCCTTTATTAACAATCATATTTATGTGATTACCCCAGTGAAGGTCTTTTCTTAAATTAACACCTATGTACTTACAATGATCCCTAAAAGGAACTTTCACCCCATCAACGCTGTAATTAAAACTGAGAGGACTTTTCCTATTTGACTTTTACTCCCGTTTATCATCATACCATTGTCCACCGTCCATCTCACAACGCTAACGAGGTCACCCTGCAGCCGCTCACAATCTTGTAACTTATTTATTACTCTGTACAGAATGACATAATCTGCAAACAGCCTTATCTCTGATTCCACTTCTTTGCACATATCATTGATGTATATAAGAAAACATAAAGGTCCAATAATACTGCCTTGAGGAATTGCCCTCTTAATTATTACAGGGTCAGATAAAGCTTCGCCTGCTCTAATCTCTGAGTCCTATTTTCTAGAAATATAGCCACCCATTCAGTCACTCTTTTTTCTAGTCCAATTGCACTCATTTTTGCTAGTAGTCTTCCATGATCTACCCTATCAAATGCCTTAGATAGGTCAATGGCAATATGGTCCATTTGGCCTCCTGAATCCAGGATATATGCTATATCTTGCTG